>NW_008338566.1:59137-67498 GCF_000622305.1 Nannospalax galili | reverse complement strand
CTATAAACATTTATTAAATCTACTTATTCTATGTTGTAATTTTAAAAAAATAAAAGTTAAAACCTCATTCAATTTTATGTGTTATAAGGGTTATACTGAGTTCAATATTGTATAACTGTATTAATTTAACTGTGAACCTCAAAATTTACAGCTAATTTTGAAAGAGAAGCATCTTTGCTCTGGAAATTGTTATTGAATATGTTAATGCTGTAATGAAATGCTTCTAATCACGTGGTTATTAAATAATTTTAAAAAAAAGTTAGCTAAAAAAAAAAAAACAACTAATAACTCAAGAAATAACAACTAGAATATGGGCGTGAGGAACTAGAGAGATAGATCAATGGTTAAGAGCACGGGTGCTCTTTCAGGGGATCCAGGTTTGAATCCCACCATCCACATGGTAGCTAACAACTGTCCATAATTCCAGTTCCAGGAGGTCCGATGACCTGTTTTGACTTTCTAGGCATTGCACAAAATGGATGCACTTGCATACAGGCAGGCAATACACTCATAAAAATAAAAGTAATAAATAAAATATTTTTTAAAGAACTAGGATTGGCAAATTAGATTACGTGAAATTAAAAACTCTGGTATAACAAAGCACACAATCAGTAGAGTGAATAGACAGCCCACAGAATGGGAAAATCCATTGTGATCTACATAGTAGATGGGGGTTAATATCTAAAAGCCACAAAGAATTCAGATCATCAAATGCCACAAAAATTCATCCAGTCCCTGAGTAGATAAATGAACAGACAGTTCTCAAAAGACAAAATACAAATGTCCAATAAATATATGAAAATAATTCAACCTCCTTAGCTCTCAGGGAAATGCAAATCAAAAATTCACTGAGATTCCATCTTATTCCAGTCAGAATTTCTATTATCAAAACAAAAACAGAATGGAAAAACATACTAGAGAGGATCAGAGAGCCCTTAAACACTGATGCTGGGAGTGTGAACTTATATAGCCATCATGGAAATCAAAATGGTGGTTCTTAGAAGAATTGAAATAGTACTCCCATATGACCCACTATAACACACACACACACACACACACACACACACACACACACACATGAATCAGTAGAGTATACCACAGAGGTACTGACACATTCATGATTAATGTAGTTTTATTCATGACAGTTTTATAGCAATCGGCTTTGATGCATATCAAGAGAAAAATGGATAAAGAAAGTGTGGTATACATGTACAATAGACTGAAGAATGAACTTACTTTTTAAAATGGTTGAAATGGAGACAATCATGTTAAGTGAAATAAGTAAGTCTCAAATACAAATATTTTCTCTCATATACAGAATGTAAATTTATGTAAGTATTATGAACCTCCTTCCCTGGTTCTTACAATATTTGCACCATATCTTCTGCAATTTTCCCTGAGGTCTGGGTAGGTGAAGTTTAACATAAGAGTCCTGTCCAGGGACCTAACTCTGTAGACTCTTATTCGCTGGGCTTTGGCCATTTGTGGCCTTTTGTGTTCATTGTCCTCTGTTGCATGAGGGAGCTTCATTGCTAAGATTTGAGAGTGTGTTGATATTCTCTCTACCGCTTGCTACACTTTGTTTCATGAGTCTAAGGTATAGGCATTCCATTGTAGATGTGTCACTTGGGGTTGGGCATCTCACAGACACTTATTCTCTGTATGTGACCAGTTGTGGAACTCTGTAACAGACAGAGGTCTGTTGTAAAACAGCTTCTTTGATGATTGGTGACTTGCATACTTGTCTGTAAATATTAGGTCTTAAAGTGTGGTTAAACCTTTGATTGATTTTTCTCCCTTAGCATCTTGCATAATGTCCTCCTAAACTATGAGAGCTAACCTTCAGGGAGGTGGCATCCAGACCAGTTCAAGTTCTATCCAAGTGCCGTGACCATTGTATGTCCCGTCTTCAGAAATGGGGTCTTAACTTCAGGTTCTAAGGGGAAATCAAGGGCTGTGGCAATAGCCTGTGTGATTTGGGGATTCTCTTGGACTACCCTGGGTAACAACTTGTAGGGAGGTTTCTCCTGTCTAACTTTTTTTCTTGTTATGTAGCCTTCAACTACACACATGGATCATGTAGAGATATTGTATGTGTAATTTTTCAGTAGGCTTTTGAACCAATACATCTCTTTCTAGCTTTTCATACCAGCTGAGCATTATATCTCTCCTCTCTCTCCCTATGTGACCCTCCTACCTCCTTCCCCAGTTAAAGTACTCCCAGAATCCCCATTTCACCCCTGATAATACCTGTCTCTTATGATCGCCTTTCTCTTGAGCTCTTTCTTCCCCTTTACCCCCATGGTCCCTTGTATAATTTTTACACTTTCCCTCCAAGCTCCTGTCTCCTACTATTTTTCTCTCCCAGGCTTCTTCTTTCTTTTTACCTCTATGTTTTTTTCCCATTTTCCTGCTTTCTGTAGTTATATCAGGATTTATACCCACATATAAGGATTTGGTGCTAGGATCCACAAATGAGGGCCTAGAATGTGTTGTGGGTTTTTTTTTTCTCTAAAGATCCACAAATGAGGGAGCACATACATCATTTGTTTTTCTTAAACTGTTTCACTTCGGTTAGCATAAAAGTTTCCATTTACATTTATTTGCTTGCAAAATTCATGATTTCATCTTTTTTTACCTCCAAGTAGGACTCCAGTGTTTAAAATGTACCACATTTTTCATTATCCACTCCTAAGTTGAGGGACACTTAGGTTGCTTCCATCTCTTAGCTATGGTGAAAAGAATGGTAACAAACATGGATGTACAAATATTTCTGCAGAGGATGAGTCTTTTGGGTATATGCCAAGAAGTAGTATAATCAGATCCTCTGGTGGATCCATTTTTAGTTTTTAAAGAATTATCCACACTGTTTTTTCCATGGTGGTTGCATGAATTTACAATCCCACCAGCAGTGAATGAGTATTCCCCTTTCCACATATCCTCTCCAGCATTTGGTATCATTTGTTTTACTGATCTTAGCCAGTCTGACTAGGGTAAGATAATATCTTAAGTTTTGATTTGCATTTCTCTAACTGCTAAGGATATTGAACACTGTTTAGTGTTTCTTAGCCATCTTCATTTCTTCTTTTGAGACCTCTCTGTTCATATGCATAATCCATCTTTTAATTAAGTCATTTGTTTTCTTGTTTTTAAAGTTATTTATATATTTTCAAAATTAATCTTCTGTCAGATGTGACACGGGTGAAGATTTTCTCCCACTCCGTGTGTTTTCTCTTCACTTCTTTGGTTGTTTCATTTGCTGTACAGAAGCTTTTTGTTTCATGGGTCCTACTTTTTTATTGTTGACCTTAATTCCTGAGCAACTGATATTTGATTTAGAAAGACCTTTCCTAAAGCTGTATCTTATATGGTACTGCCTATGTTGAGTTTTAGGTTTCACACTGAGGTCTTTGATTCATTTGGAGTTGACTTTTGTGAAGGGTGAAAGATAAAGATCTAGTTTCATTCTTTTATATGTGAAGATTCACTTTTACCAACACCATTTGTGGAAGATGATGTCTCTTTACCATTGTGTGTTTTGGGCACCTTGTCAAATATCAGTGACTGAAATTGCATGGACTACTGTTTGGGTCTTCAGTTATGTTCCACTGATCTACGTGTCTGTATTTATACCAGTAGCATGCTATTCTTATAACTCTGTAATATAATTTGAGATCTGGTATGGTAATCCCCTCAGCATTGCTCTTTGTGCTCAGGATTGTTTTGGCTATCCTGAATTTTGTGATTCCAAATTAAATTTTAGGATGCTTTTTGTTTTCCTCATTCTGTGAAGAATGTCATTTTGGTTCGCATTGAATTTATATATTGCTTTTGGTAGAATGGCCACTTTGACAGTAATTCTTCTGTGCTGGATAGCTTTAGTGTCAACTTGACACACCTGGGTTGAGGGAGCCTCAATCGGGGAATTGCCTCTATTGGACTGGCCTGTGGCCATGTCTGAAGGGCATCTTCTTGATGAGTGATGTGGGAGGGCCCAGTTCACTATGGGTGGTGCCACCCCTGGGCAGGTGGGCCTGTGTTGCATAAGAAAGCAGGCTGAGCAGGGGCCAGGGGAGCAAGCCTGTAAGCAGTGTTCCTCCATGGCCTGTGCTCCAGCTCCTGCCTCCAGGTTCCTGCCCTGAGTTCCTACCTTGGGCTCCCTGATGAACTGCGTGCGACCTGGGAGATGTAAAACAAATAAACCCTTTCCTCCCCAAGTTGGTACTGGTCAGAGTGTTTTGTCACAGCAATGAAGAATCAAACCATGACATCTTCCAATCCATGTTCATGAGAGTTCTTTCCATTTTCAATGTAGAGATATTTAATTTGTTTGGTCAAGTTTATTCCTAGGTTTCTTTGTTGAGAATATTGTGAGTGGGAGGGTTTCCATGTGTACTTTCTCCAATTCCTTGTTATTGGTATACAGAAAGGCTACTGATTTTTGTAGATTGATTTTGTAACCTGCCACTTTGATGAAAGTGTTAATCATTTCTCAGAGCTTTCTCATGGAAATTTTGGGTTCTCGTACATATATCGTTTGCAAATAGGAAAGACTTGACCTATTCTTTTCCAATTAGTACTCCTTTAATTTCCTTCTCTTGTCTTATTGCTCTATTAAGATTTTCAAGCTCCATATTAAATAGGTGTGGAGATAGTGGACAGCCTTGTCTGGGTTCTGATTTTAATGGGTGTGCTTCCAGTTTTTCTCCATTTAGGATGATGTTGGCTATGGGTTTGTTTTATATCACTTTAAATATGTTGAGGAATGTTCCCTCTAGACCATTTCCTTCTAGGACTTTTAACATCAATGGATGTTGGATTTTGTCAAAGGCCTTTTCTATATCTATTGAGATGATTATGTGATTTTTTTTTGTCTTTAAGTTCATTTATATGATTTGTTTAATCTTTTGACTTACATATATTGATTCATCCCTGCTGGGGGTTCGAACAAGTGACCCCTGGGCGGTGATGATTGGGGGTGAGTAAGCATGCTGTTTGCCAGCCCACACCACCCCCAGTACTGGCAACACTCAGGCACAATGGGGAGCCTAGTCAAGCAGGGACTCATTTATTGCAGGTGTTACAGAGCTTATAAAGGCACCTGGAAATCCCCCCTCCCCCCTGAGGGTGTATCTTAAGGATGGTCACATGCTGATCATGCTCTCCTCAGCAGTGCGGAAGTATTCTTCAGACTTTCAAAGCAAGTCAGGCCATGCCCCAGTAACTTCCTCTCAGACTTCTGCAAGGTGGGGCCTTTAGGTCCCCACACATCTCTGCATCTCTGGAATAAAGTTGACTTGATCATGGTGGATTATCTTTTTGATATCTCTATGCAATTTGTAAGGATTTTATTGAGAATTTTTGCAAGTATGTTTATTATAGACATGGGTCTATAGGAGTTTTTGTTGTTGTTCTATGTTTACCTGGTTTGGGTAATAGAGTGATATTGGCTTCATAGAAGGAGTTTGGGTGTTCTCCCTCTGTTTCTATCATTTTGAATAATTTAAGTACTATTCATTGTTGATGTTATTTAGGAGCCCAGGAGAATTCTACTGTGAATCTGACTGGGCCTGTAGTCTTAGTCTGGAGGTTTTGTATCACTGTCTCAGTGTTCTTGTTATAGGTCTGTTTAAGCTGTGGATCTCGTCTTGATTTTCCTTTGTTGGTTTCCACCAAATTGAGGTATGTATCCATTTCTTTTGGGTTTTCAAATTTAATAGAGTATATGGTCTTAAAATGTTCCTTTATGATGTTCTGGATCTTTTGGGTGTCTGTTGTAATGTTTCCCCTTTCATTTCTGATTCTATTGGTTTGGATTTGCTCTTTCTTTGCTTAACTGGACTAAGGCTCTATCTTGTTTAACTTTTCAAAGAAATGGCTCTTAGATTCATTGCCAAAAGGCAACAAAAAGAAAGCTCTTTTGATCAGAATGAAGTGACCTTGTTTATCCCTTCTGAGAAGCTTTAGTTTGAAGTCTATTAATCAGATATTAGAATTGCAACTCCTGCTTGTTTCTTTTTATTTCTTAAGTGTACCTCTGTTGTGCAACACCTGTGGAAGTGAGAAGAGGCTGTCTGATCCCCTGAAACTGGAGTTATGGATGATTGTTAGCTGCCATGTGGGTACTGGGAACAAAACCTAGTCCCTCTGTAAGAGCAGCCAGTGCTCTTAACCACTGAGCCTTTTCTCCAGCTCCAAGCCTGCTTGTTTGGTGATATTTGCTTAGAATATTTTTTTCCTTGTTCTTTTACCCTAAAGTAGTACCTATACTTAAAGGTGAGATAAGTTTCTTTCAGATAACAAAAAGATGGATTTTGTTTCTTAATCCACTCAACTAGTCTGTGTCTTTTGACTGGGAAGTTGAGACCATTGATATTTAAAGTTATTATTGAAATATGTGTATTTGCTACTGTCATTTCAGTTTCTGTTTGCATTCTTCTATTTTTGCGTTTTCGGAATTATACCTTCATTTAGCTTCTTTTGTTGCCATTTGGATATAGTTGTTCCTTTCTTCAGTCCTTTGTATTGCTTTGAATATTCTCTTTAGGGCTGGTTTGGCAGACAGTAACTCTTTCACCTTTAATTTTTCATAAACATATTTGGTCATTAACTCTTTAAAAATTATTTATATGCAAATTTTCTATTTATTACAAGAATGTTAGTTTTTCTGATGTGCTTTCCACTGGATCTTTTATAAATCTAAGTACAATTTTCTTTTCTATTTTGGTATCCAGTGTTATTTTTAATTTTTAACACTCAATCAGGTGTAGTGGTGCATGATTTTAATCCCAGCACTCTAGAGGCATAGATAGGAGGATCTCTGTGAGAATGAGGACAGCCTGGTTTACATAGTGGGTTCCAGACCAGCTATGGTTACAAGAAGACCCTGTCTCTAAAAAACAAAGACAAAATTAAAGTAACATAGACAAAAATTTAGCCCCTTCTTTAATGTATCATTTCATATTATTAAACATGTTACACAGAGCAGTTATATTTATGTCTTATAATTCATACTTGAAAATGTTGTTAGTTTGTTTCAACTCTCATTCAACTGTTTCAAACCTGCCTGCATTGTCAACACACACACACACACACACACACACACTCCATGTTTGAAGCCAATGTGACTAATTTGCTTGTGACTTAAAACTGATAGAGGGATTCTAATTAGATTTTCACATTCATCCATCAATATTTCTTGTACTTACTTTTTGTATATTGTATATATGTCTCATTTGTTCTTATTTTTCAGGTCTTTCTTTTTCTGCTATTGGCTAAACTTTTGTTATTTAAACATCAAATGAAAAACCTCATAATATTTCTCTGTGCTGTGGGTACTAGTTGTGACTTTTGCTTATCCTACTTTCAGGCTGTTATCAATAAAATAGGTGAAATCTCCTTGATATCAAGAGAAATTCTTAGGGGAAAAGTGTTTTTAACACCTAATGTTCCCCACTCTTACAACATATCTAGCATTGGTTGAAAACATTTAAACTCATTTCTAAGTAATGCTAATATTTTGTCAAGACAAAAGTTTTCAACCTTCCTTATTCTGAGATGCAAAACTAACAATCACAAGATGGGTAGAGGAAGAAAAAATGACTAAGACGTGATACTGATGTATGGGAGAAAATCACATTGAAAATGACATGAATCATTTAAAAATACTTTTTGGAATTAAGTTGAGAATGTGTTGACAATGAGACAAAAACAGGACATAATGGAGAGCAAATGCAAACATGCACATTTGAATCAGAAAGCAAGTGTCTGGGGAAAGTCAGATTTGGTATATAAAGAAAAACGATGTGCAGAATAAATATTTCAGGAGGAGAGAGTATAGAAAATTCATCATGTATAAAAGAATTCCAAAAGTACTGTGGGAGAGATTGTGAGGATGGGGTAACTATAGTTTCTGTATTTCTTCATAGTAATTTTAATCCTTTTTTAAAATTTCACATTCATATGTCTGAAATTTTGTTCAGGTTGGAGAGAAATACTATTCTTGTTATTCTATTGAAAATAAAGTGAGCATATTTGCACAACATTCTTCAAAAACATGTGCTAGCTGTGTGTGGGGGGGTGGGTTTGCACTTGACAGTTTTGCAGAAATGAGTTTTGCTCTGACATTATAGTTTTGTCACACAATTTAAATTCCTCAAGAATTGTAAATCTCTGAATTGCCATAAAATGGCTTAAGCTGGAAAAGAAATTGAAGTGTTTAAAGTATTCTAGAAGTTGAAGAGCTAATCAAAGTTTCTCATTTTCCTTATTTTTTCTATCTTCCAAAAAGTAAAGTTTTTATGTAGATCATTACCATGACTGGGCTGTCAAACTAAACTGAATCATTCTCCTGTTGAATTA
>NW_008338566.1:54455-59104 GCF_000622305.1 Nannospalax galili | reverse complement strand
GGTGTGTGTGTGTGTGTGTGTGTGTGTGTGTGTGTGTGTGTGTGTGTGATTTTTATTTCCTTGAACTTCCATAGGATCCTTCATTGTTTCACTGTTTTCATACAATTGTTTTGGGGTTGCGTTTACATGTCTGAATCTCCCTATCATGCAATGACTCACATGCAGTGGTGGGCTTACTTCTTCCCATTACACAGTGAGATGAGAAACAAATCATAGTCAAATGGAAAGAAACAGAAACACCCTAACCTGTCACCTAATAAACTCTCTTTTTAGGTGCAAGACAATTTAGTTTTCTAAGTGAAAATCTGTTGGGTAACAAGGTCAATATTGATGGAGAGAACAAAATAATGACAAGTTATAGTTAGTATTAATTTATTCATTAATTCACCAATTTACTTATGTATATGTATATGGTGAATGTGTATAACTGTGTGTGTATACGTGTGTGAAGATGTGCATGCTTATGCATACTCATACGGAAGCCAGAGATCCCAGTTGGCTATCTTCCTCCATTGTTTTTAACACTGATTTTTTTTTTTAGACTGGTCTCATTGAACCTGGTGCTCAACAAATGGCTTTATTGTCTGACCACAGAGCTTCAGAGATCCACCTGTCCTCACACAACAATAAGCTCCTCTTTGTGACACAATACACAGGGTTGCAGGAATATATCACTAGGTCTAGTGTTTTATGTGGATCTTGGAAATCTGAACTAAGATCCTTGTATACTTTACAGAGCCACTCTCTAGACCCTCAAGTTCATAGTTAGCTAAGAACTCTGGAAACACTCAACATTGTGTCAGTCACATGGAAGTACTCAATGAATTATGGCTGATTCTATGTGAGAATTCTCTTCCAGTGTTAGGACAAGAAATATAAATTACTGAGGAAAATATAGTATCTTAGCAGAACCTAGTGGTGCAGGACTGTAATCTTAGAACTCAGGAAACTAAGACAGGAAGATCAGGGGTTCAAGGTCTGTCTGGACAACATAGAATCTTTCAAAGAAAGAAAACAAGAAAGAAAGGATGTAGAATCTTAAATATAAAAATTGTGGGGCTGGAGAGATAGCTCAGTAGTTAAGAGCACTGGCTGCTCTTATAGAGGACCTGCATTCAAACCCAGAACCTACATGGGGTTAACAACAATTTGTTACTCTAATTTAGGGGATCCAATGCCCTCTTCTGGCCTCCAGGGTCATTGTAGAACATGGGTGCATCTACCTATATGCAGGCAATACACTCATGTGAAGTAAAAATATAAATTAAATATTTTTTTAATTGTGAGAAAATCACAATGGTTGGACTACATAAATCTTAATAATCAGCTGTAAATAATATGGCCATTTAATTTTAATTTCTGTGAAGGTAAGTCATTATGAAGTCACAGAAAGTATAATTCAAAATAGAACACTCAATTATCTCCTATTAAAATATGCTTTTTGATAGCCTTCATTTCATATCTGGTAGGGTGTACTTGAACACCTGGACATAAGTTAATATAAACTATTGGGACTGAAAAGATTTTTAAATGAAAACAAACTCAGAGAAAACCATTGACAATCAAAACTTTGAGTTGGAGACAAATGGCAAGAGTTACAGGAGAACATTGATTCTCAACAAAGCTTGATATCTCACTGAGCCTGGCATCTGGAAAAGTCCTATGGATTCATGCCTCATTCCTGGTGTAAGAGAATGCTGCAATAAAACAGTCAGGGAAAAAAAACAAAGCAGTTGTTTATCTTCCGACTCTATGGGACATAAAAGGCTTAAGGCATCCTTAATGCTAGAGTCATCTGCTCTATATGTGTCAAGGGATGCTGCATGCAGCTGAAACTGTGAAACTGTCAGGAAGAGCCTGCATTGCTTTAGGGAAAACATCAGGGGGAAATTAACAGGAGTATGGTTGGCCTTTGTGCTTTAAAGGACATCAATGGTACTGTGGCATCAACAAAATGGCTACAGAGAAGGAAAATGACAAATATAGGGCTGTCCCATGAGGCACATCGCCAGGAATTTCACCATCATATTAGAAGAATCTAAAGAAATCAAAGCTGGGACAGAGAAGATGTATGTGTTAGTCACAGCTGATCTGGCCCCATTCTTACTCACATGGCATTACCATACAGCAAACACCAGTTACATTACTGCCTTGTCAAAGTCCCAGGTTTCCCTAATGACATTTGCCTCAGTGTTTTAGTCAGTGTTGCCTTGATTGAATAAGATCAGACTGATCAAATGGCTTCAAGGGATCACATTTATGTGAGTCATCTCCCCTAGGAAGCTGGTTAATTTCTGTTCAATCCCACAAAAGCATGTGCTGTTGAGAACAGTATGCACAGCTGGCTGTGTTAGTGTTTCACATAAATCAGAGGGAATTCAGAGTTCTGATAAAAGCTTCCAATAAACTTCTCTCTGTGTCACAAAATGAAGCTCACTCAGAACCCGTTATTCTAATCATTTACTTTAGAGACTAATATTGCAGAAATGAATGTTTTTATACAAGCAATTCAAGTTTCTACGTGTGAGAACAGGTAAAGTGTTTGCAAATATCTCATTCATTCATCTTTGTCATAAAGGCTCTTTCTCTCCTAAGCCCTGCTACCCCAAATTAAGATAAAACCACAAATTTAAAGTCAGAGAGGATAATATGACCCAGAGAAAGTTCACCTTTAATGTCCAGTAAGATCAGAAAGGGAAGAAAAATGACATTTCTCTAATCAAAAGGGTTTATGGAAAAGAAAACCAATAGGGAATAATTCTACTGCCTCTCATACCCAAAGGTAAGTTCTAGAATGTACATATGTGTCTATGGATTGATAGGAAATCCAAGCACAGAAATTATTGCAAAACTATATCCTGCTTGAAATGTTCTTATCCCTACACTAAGCTGGGTCTGAATTGTTACAAAATCAGTTTGGTGACACATGATGGCTCGATCCAGGAAGGATTTCAGCTTCATTTCTCTAAGCAGTCTTTGGATCCACATGACCAAGGAAGGACCCAAAGTTTCCATTGTTCCCCTAGATCAAGATCACTGTAGGTTCCTTGCTGGTGAGTGGCAGTGTAGGTAATGGTGTAGGAGACACTGCACTGTACACAATTAAAAACTATGGTCTCCATCTCAGAAGACAGTTCAAATTTAACACTTCCTTGGAGAAATTAGAGTTCGAATAATTCAAACAGCATAGTATATAACTAATTGGAGATCCTCAAAAGGAAGGGCTGAGAATAGAAAAAAATGGCTAGCATGTTCATTTTCAATGAAAACTCTAAACTTGCAGCTCCAAGTAATTAAATTCTAAAGCATAAGAATCAAAGATGTATCATGGCAGGCCAGAGATGGATCAGTGGGTATAGGCACCTGCCACCAAGCTTAACCATCAGAGTTCAATTCCTGGGCCCCAGGATAAAACTGATTCCCACAAGTTGTGCTATGGTGTACACATCCACACACAAGTATGTGTGCACGCACGCACACACACACAGATTGTTAATAAAAAAGTGTAAAAGAAAACAAGATAAAAAGAACACATTTTAGAAAACAAAGCACAAATAATAAAATGATGAACTTAAATTTAATAACATGAGTCACATTAAATAAATTACCAAATTGTGTACTTAAAAACAAGACTGTGATGTGATGGTTACAAAAAAAAAATACTGTGTACAGATAAATGTGTAGATAATGTGTAACTGCTCTATGTATAAGTAGAGTATGCATATATATTTGTTCAACTAATTGAAAGAAAGGGAGTGGGACTGAATAATGTCAGAAAAAAATGAACCTTAGAAAAAAGAGCCACATCAGGACTAAGCTTGTCATTCTGTAATCATAAAGGGAAATTAAATCAAAAATACAAAAATAAAACCAACAGAACTGTAAGGAAAAATCAGCACATTAACAGGTACATAGATTTCAACATTACTCTTTGAGTAACTGATGCAATCTATACAAATATAGGAAACTTTAATGCCCCGATCAACCAACTTTGTATAATTCACACTTATGGAGCCTATAACAAGAAACAGACTTTTAAAATGAACAGGGATAGCTTATCAAAATAGATCAGAAAATGTTTGGGGACATTAGGTTTACAACTATATTTAAAGGGATTCAAGATAAACAAAAGTATTTTCTCTAACAATAGAATTAAATTAGAAAGCCATAAAATAAATATGTCAGGAAGATATTCAATTGCTTAGAAAATTAATCAGTATTTATTTAGAACAACCCAAAATCCAATTTCAGCCTTTGGAATAAAAGAAAAATATAGGATTGAAGTTTAAAATTGTCCTTAGAAATAGACATTTTGCTGTAGAGATGGCTTAGTGGTTAAGAACACCTGTTGCTCTTGTAGTGGACCAATGTTCCATTTCCAGCACCCACGTGGCAGCTAACACATTGTAACTCCAGTCCAGGGGAATCTGACACATTCTTCTTACCTCCCTGGGCACTTCACAACACAGCTACCCTTACGTACACAACATAAAATAAACATAAAGTAAAAAAAAACAATTAAAAATAAATATAAAACATTAAAGTGATAATATAATTCAGAGGCATCTCATATTAGTCATGTAAGTCTCTAAGAAACTACAGAGTATAAAGACTAAAACAAATATAAGAAGTAAAAATTAATTATTGAA
>NW_008338566.1:50235-54334 GCF_000622305.1 Nannospalax galili | reverse complement strand
ATGTCAATACAGGTTCTGCAGATATTAAAAATAAGAAAATAATATAAATTTTGTGACAATTAACTTGACAAGATAGATAAGTGAAAACTCCTCAAAATATGTTCCTTCACTGTAAGGGAAATCACTTCTTCTAAAAATGCAGAAAAAACTCCTATTGACTTAAGTATCTTCCACTGGAAATTCTACCATACCAATACTTAAGAATACAATACTAATTATATGCAAACTCTTCTAAGATATTGTGTCCCAGGGACCTGGTTCCTCCAAGGGGTGGGGCCTGCTGTGGAGAATTGACTATGGAGAGATAGCCACAGAGGGAGGGGCTTCTGGGTGCCATCTTGGGACTGAAGCCATGAACGGCATGGTGGCCCTGGAGAGAAAGATGGCCCAGGCATCTCACCTGCATGGAGGTGAGAGGGCACTTTTATCAACCTGGGGCAAGACTGCAGGCCTAAGATGTGTGAGTGAAAGTTAACAGAGACTGTGGACGGGTGTGGAAGCGGTGGGCTAAGCTGCACAGAGCTGGGTGCTGGGTGTTGGGTGTTCATTTCTTTGTAAGTTCTCCATTTCCCCCCTCCCTAACCAAGATACAAAATGGGAAAAATTCACATAAAGGTATATTATATGGTTTGTCTGATAGAACAAGAGACCCGAGAGAACTTGGGTGACAAATATCCAAGGGAAAAGAATACTTTCCAACATACTCATGATAGTAAAATACAAAAAGTCTTTACAAAGAAAACAAAATATAATTCATGTCCTATATCTCACTAACATGAAGAATATTCCAAATAAATGCAAAAAATACATAAAGCAGAATAGTGACAAAACTTCACAGCAAAGAGACAATAAAAAAGAACTTTCTCAACACAAGAAAGCTTATCTATCAATTACCTATGTCCAAGTCACACTTCATGACAATGCTATGCTTTCTCTTAAACCCAAATCAAGGCCAAATTCTCTGCTCCTGCCATTTCTATTAGTTGGTACGTGTTTCACCCAATGCAATGAGACAGGCTGTACAAATTCACCCAGCCTGGATAAGAAGTCGAAATGTCTTCATTCATAAATGACATGTTGAATCTCATACAGTAAAAATAATTATGAGATCCTAGAATTCAGTGGGTTTGGTAGAGTAAAAGATACAATACCAGTATAAAAACTATTAGTTGCATCTCTAAACTCAAGCATCTAATAACTGGAAATTGAAAGCAAAACCATAATATTAATTGAAAATGGAAAATATGAAATACTTAAGGATACATCTAAAAATATCCATAACTTATATATCAAAACTAAAAATTATTTTAAATAATTTGCAACATAAATAAATTCTATAAAGCATATTCATAGGTCAAAAGACTTAATAGTATTATACCAGACCCTCCAAAATTGATCTGTAATTAAACACAATCATTATCAAAATTACAACATTTTTTTGGAAAAATCAAGAAGTTGGGGTGTCTTGGATCAACATGAGTTTCCTTCAGCTCTCTCATCTGTTTTATTCCCTGTAGGTGGCCAGTCAAATGAAACCTTTCTACCCATCCTGGAGCAGCATAGACCTTTCAGTGAAGGAGAGATTGGTGACCATTTGGACTCCTAGCTGCTGAAGGCCTTTACTGGGTTTGAGAGAAAAGAGGGTATTCTGTTTTTCCAAATTGCAAATCGTGACTGATTCACTCCTGAGAAAGGTCAAGGGTAAGGTGGAGTTTGTGACAAATCCCCTTTTCTGTTCATATTCAAGACTGGATCTGCAAGGAATTTCCCAGGTTCTCTCACTATCCCTCCTTCTACCACTGTGCACACCTGTGCTGCTGGTGGACTGTTAGAGGGTTCTCTCACGCCTTTACAAAGATTTAGTGGAGACCCTTGGAAAACACCAGTTTGTGACCTGCCAAGCTTTTGAACTTCCTGGTCTCTCCAAGTGACTTCCAAAACTGTACTGTTTCTGTTTGCTTTTCTCCTATCTGCTTTCTTGCTTTGCACATCTTTTCTCATATTTTACTCAAAACTATTTGTTGAAGAAGCTTGTTACCTGGTTACATGTTAGGATTCAATTTTTCTGGCTGCCTGCTCCCTCTGCTCCCTGACGGACTCAAAGTTATAATTTTGTCCATTAGCCTGCTTGTCTGGTAAAGTTGAGAGCAATGCTCTCTTAGGTGAAAGTGGAACATTGATTCAAACGTAAAGGTACACATTATGGCTTCTTTGCAGGTGAAGAATCTGTAACCAGGAAAGTCTGAATATCTTGATTAAGGCCACTTAGCTAGAAGGTGGCACAATTTGGAATCCAGTGAAGTTCCTAAGTTCACCATAGATGGTATTTGTGGATGACATGCTGAAATGTGACAACAGTGACCAAACTATAAAATTCTTGGCTATTAAAGATATTGATGGAATTAATAATAACTGACACCATTTTATACTATCTAAATTAATCTAAACCTCGATATGCAACTATTCACATTGATTCGTAATAGTTAACAACTATTATCAGCATTATTAAACAAAGGAAGAAAGGTAGGCTCAAAATATTTCACTCTTCATATTCTGGATGAGCCCTATTTATGCTGGGTATGGTGGAAGATGCCTTTAATCCCAGCACTCAGGAGGCAGACGTATGAGGATCTCTGTGAGTTCAAGGTCAGCCTGATCTACATAGTGAGTTCCAGGACAGCTGGGGCTACAGAGAGACCCTGTCTCAAAAAGACCAAAAAGAAAAGATTAAATATATATATATATCAATGTCCTTCCCGTGAATGTATATCTAATTTGTTCTAAGACTCAAACATGTTTTGTGTTTTACTTCTAACTACATGGATAAAAACCATTTGCACATATATAAGTAATATGAATATACCTTTTTGTTCTCTAGCTTCCTAGAACCTCTAGATCTTCCTAAATGTGTTCCAAGCTGAGAACTTTATCAAAGCCATTTATCTTCTGGCATGTTTATAGGAAGTAGAAATTTTACCTTCTTACATTCCTAGCATAACAATGATACCTTTTTGTTCTCTAGCTTCCTAGAACCTCTAGATCTTCCTAAATGTGTTCCAAGCTGAGAACTTTATCAAAGCCATTTATCTTCTGGCATGTTTATAGGAAGTAGAAATTTTACCTTCTTACATTCCTAGCATAACAATGCTATAATTTTCTAATGACATATTCACTAAAATTTGATATTGTTAAATTAGGTTGACTCTTTAAAATTACTTATTCTCTTGTAAGATGACCAAAGGAATAACTCCTAAAGACAATTTTGATTTGAAGAACTTTTTCACTACACAGCCTTGAATGCCCTTTTGCATTTCTGACATTTAGTTTCATTATCTTCTAAACTTTGTAAAATAAAGCATACTTATTTGTGTTAATGAGTCAGTATCTTTGTTTCTGTTTTATCATCCTCAAAAGATTTAGTAGAGGGGCCAGCAAGATGGGACACTGACAATCTGAGTTTGATCTTTGGAACCAACTTGGTAGGAGAGAACTGACTGTCAAAGATTATCTTCTGAGCTTCACACATGCACACGCGTGCATGCACACACACACACGCACACACACACATCCACTACTTTCTTAAAGATGGAGGAGTTAGAAAGACAGCTTAGTAGTTAAAACCACTTGTTCTTCTTGCAGAAGACAGGTTTTCATTCCCAGAACCCACATGGAGTGACTCATGACCACCTTGTAACTTGAGTTTTAGGAGATCATACGTCCTCTTCTGTACTTCACAGGCATCTGCAAGCACATGACGCACTGCATATACTTAGGCACAAACACATACAGTTACCATAGAAATAAGATGAAATGAATGAAAAAAACAAATCTTAAAATAATTGAGTAGAAATTGGTGAGATAAAAGAGTGGTTTAGTTGGAGGTGTCTTCCTTCTGACTACAGATAAGCATAGAAAGAGTTTTGTATAAATCTATATTTGCCATTTGCACATTTTACTTCTATTTAGCATCACATCTGGTTTTCTATTTTATTTCTCTTCTTCCTTTACTTATTTGAAATATTCTTATTTAGAATCTTTAAGACTCTTTTATTCTGTTTCATTTTTGAAGAATCCTTTATTCTTCATATCTATATTGTTT
>NW_008338566.1:40542-50073 GCF_000622305.1 Nannospalax galili | reverse complement strand
TGTATATATATGAGTGGGTATGTATGCAGTTGAAATCTATATAACAAAAAATGTAGTGCCAGGAAAGGTAAATCTCTCATCAAATTTTTGGTCAAGAAACTATAAGAGACTCCTAAAATAATACACTTATTACCCCAGTCTTCAATTGTCTCCCAGAACTTGAATGTAAGACCCTGTTGATGAACACAGGACAATCTCAGGACACAGGACTCAGAACATCAATCTTGAACTGATCTGCCTCCCTGATCCCTGAAGACCAGCTCCCACTTTATCTGAAGATACTATGTAAACTGCCAAGGGAGAAAACAAATCATAGATCCCATCCAGTGGTAAATTCTGTAAAACACAACAATAGCCAGCCCAGAATGTTGCAGTCACCCTGTTGATGAACACAGGACAATCTCAGGACACAGGACTCAGAACATCAATCTTGAACTGATCTGGAAGGCTCCTCCCTGAAGACCAGCTCCCACTTTATCTGAAGATACTATGTAAACTGCCAAGGGAGAAAACAAATCATAGATCCCATCCAGTGGTAAATTCTGTAAAACACAACAATAGCCAGCCCAGAAAAATAATTGTTGCAGTCTCCCTGCAGGTCCAGCCTAGGGGAGACTCAGGGTCCCAGCCAGGAGGGGGTGAGAAAATGGGAGCTCTTCAGACACACAGTATGCCTGAAGTCTATGAGCCATGTCCAAACCATTAATATCATGTCAGGGACCAGTGGGAGGTTAGTAAGTTAGAACACTTGAGCTACAGTTAATGAATGGTAGTGATTTCAGAAACCACAGCTTTGGTTTATTTGAAAGTTTTACACATTTTTTCTTTTTAAAATTTTTTATTTATTACTTTTATTTTATGTGTTTGAATATAGTGTCTGCATGTGTGTAAGTGCACCTGTGTCGAGCAGTACCTCACAGAGGTCAGAGGAAGGCACTGGATCCCCTGGAACTGGAGTTACAGATGGTTTTTAGCTGCCATGTGGGAGCAGAGAAATGAACCCAGGTCCTCTGCAAGAGCAGCCAGTGCTCTTAACCACTTAGCCATCTCCCCAGTCCAGTTCTTCACATTTCTTAGAAGCTGCCTACAGAGTGTTCCTTGGGAGATACTGGTGTTTAGATCATGAAAACATGGTCAAATACAATGGGCAAAAAATGCACCTGGAATCTCTATCAAAATCCCTGAGTGGAGCTGGAAGTCAGACTTCCTGGAGACTCCTCCAGCTTTTCCTACTGTTTCAAAAGTGAAGTATCAGTGCCCTATACAAAAGCTAGTTGTAGAGGACAGAGCATGAAGGACAAGAGTTAGCTAGACACTGCCTCCCTATGACTCCATGAAGAAGACTCAAGACAAGAAAAAACTGATTGTATTCCAAATGAGGAGAGGAGGAGCTCCAGAAAATGACTAAAGTCATGAACATGGAAAAATGTAAAGTGATGTGAGCAAATCACTGAAAAGAAAGCAAGGGCAAACTGGTCCAACCACATGACTTTCCACCAGAGGAAACAGGCAAAGGAAAAGTAAAGTGGGGACACAGCTTAGCAGGTCAAGTGTTTGCCTTGCAAGCATGAGTATCTGCATTAGAGCCTCAAAGTACAAAGTGAATGGCCTCTGTGGAATGACTCATGAGTTGATCTTTGGCCTTCAAATGCACATTCATATACAAATGTACATGTGAGCATGAGCACACATGTGAACACATATGCACACATGTACCAGGAAGTTTTAAATTTTCCATTATCCATAAAGAAATATCTTAAGTATTTCTTTTTTTTTGCTTTATTTTGTACCTTAATGTTTTCCTTTTAATTTTTACTATACTTTTACTAGAATATTTTCATTTTATTTTCCTGGAAAATCATACATTTTTTTCCAGATTTTTAAGAATATTTTTATTATTTCAAAAGGAGGAAAATGTTAACACATTTTCCCAGAAATAACTTGAAGCAGGTTACATAAAAAAAATACATGCATTGAAATTTAAGGGTGGAAAAGTAGGGATAAGAAATAAAACACTAAAGCTGGGCATGTGGTGACTCACATCCTCAATCCCAGCACTTGGGAGGCAGAGTCCAGCAGATCTCTGTGAGCTCGAGGCCACACAGTCCACCCAGCAAGCTCCAGGCCAGCTGGGGTCACAGGGAGACCTTGCCCCAAAAAGAACAAAGGAAAAAGAAAAATCAAAGACTAAAGAATTTCCCAACATGGGGTCAACGTTGGTGGAATAATGAAGGTTTCTATTAGCTTTATTCTTTTTTTTCTTTTTCTTTTTCTTTTTCTTCTTCTTTTGAAAATCCTGACTAGTTTATTGGGCTTGCTAATAGAGAATAGGCTAGGGGTTTATTTACAGAAGAGAGGGCATCCACCCCACCCCCCCGCCCCAAATTACGGCTGCACTGGAAAGTCCAAACTCAAATATAGATCCTGTGACTTTCAGACAGCCACATAAAATGATGAGAAATGTCTCCTGGCATTCTTGGCTCATAAACCTTTAGCCCCTCCCACACCTGCAGCTCAGGTCAACTGATTGAGTGGCAGGCAGAATTAACTCCGCCTTGACTCCTAGATGAGTATGGGAAGGAGGTGTGACTATAGCTTGGCAGCATAATGTCAGAAGACACTTGCAGTTAACACTCCACCCTTTCCTCCAGCTCTTACAGTCTTTCTGCCAACCTCTTCCAAAAAAGCCGTTGAGCCTTGGAGGGAGTGGTAGGTGTGGGATGATCTTCCTCCTATTGTGGTAAGGCACTGAACTTTTGGGTCTCTGGATCATCAGTTTTCCGTGGGCTGTTAGCCCATTTCAGTCAGATTCCATTCACTATAAAAATACAGATAGCAAGAAGCAAGAACATCCAAACAGTGGCTGCTATAAAAACTTAATCTATGGGTGTAAACACAAATTCTTGGATGGTAATTTAGCGTCACATGCAGCTAACAAAACAATTGCAGTGGCTTCTCACTGGGGCCTATATTCTACATTGCCACAGGGGATTGGCCTGGTCTACAGTATCAGATGTGTGCTCCACCCCTAGGAGCAGGCATTATATCCAGTCAAAAATTTGTTGGGGTCACTGAGTGCCACTATCATCACTAGAAGATGGCTGAGCATGGGTCCAAGTCAGTGTTGTTCATATGTCTAGGTAACATTTGCTGGTCACCCATTGCAGAGCAGTTTTCAGAAAATTAGTAACTGATGGAAACATTTCAGATAATTGGGCCATTAACAGCAGTGCTGCTTCCAACTTGAATGTGGACCGGGCCCCAGACTCAGGAGCTCTCAGCTGCCTAAGAAATCATGGCATTAGCACAGCCCATAAGGCAAGACAGATTACCAAATAAGCTTTGCTACATTTGATTATATACTGTGTATGGATGAAAGCAATCTGAGAGATTTAAATAGAAAAAGGATTCAAGTTAAAAACTGCAGAGCTAAAATTGAGCTACTTGGGAGCTATGATCCACAGAAACAACATGGGTAAGACAGTTTGAGGTGCAGTTAAGCATTCTTAGGTTAGTTGAATCTATCACCTTTCCCTAATTACAAAATAGTGGAGCAAGAAGATAGAGAGCAAAACAAACATAGTGATAAAGTAAGAGTGACCTGAAGGTCCATATCAGCCTCTGAGCCCAGCAAGATGTGGATACTTTGTTCTACCTGGAATGGGTGCATGGCCAGTGGTGCCCTGTGTTCACCTTACTCCTCTCTGTCCTAGGCTTTCATAGTGACAGTAGCCCCATCCATAGCAGCCCTCCACTTAGTACTGGGAGAGTTTTAACTCAGACACACTCAGGGTGCACACTTCCGTCAAAAGAGAAGAAACTGGATACGATAATACTCGCCTATAATCCCAACCTGGGGGTGGTAGTGGGGGACAGGTGTCATGAGTTCCTCAGCTATATAGGTTTTCAAAAAAAATAATAATAATAAGAGATAGGAGCAACAGATTGGTAGAATAAATATTTTCCACTCTTGTTTTTTGTCTAGTTTTCTGAGCTTTTTGTTCCTATTTGAGCCACTCTGCTTCTAAAAAAAGTTGAGAAAAGTCATGTGATGTTGATATACTTAAATAGATGTATGTTCATAAATGTTCTTTCATCAGCATTTTAAAGAGTTGAAGAAAAACAGAAGTATTTATAGTGTACTTTCAGATAGCTGACCTCAAATTCATATGGATACATCAGGAATGATTGTAAAATAAAGCAGGGTGTTATCAAATAGAACTGAGATACACATCTGATGTCTCCCTGCTTTTTAACTGACAAGTGAAAAAATATTCAAAAATGTAAAAAAAAAATGTTGGTTGAACATACACTAGATGCTCCACTTTTGCAGCATCAGGAAACTCTTGTTTGGTATGTTCATAGTGCAACACATGGGGTCTGTCACTGAGCAGAATTATAGGGAGCAATTCTACCCCAGTTATCTGCATATCGCCTTTTGGCAGCATGAAAGCCACCCATCCAGTGGCAGGGAGTTTCCAGCTTAGTCCAAGCTTGATTTATCCCTCTCCTGCACTTACATTAAGTAGTGTCATCTGCAATAAGGTTTTTCTATCCACTTCCAGTGTACAACCAACATTATTGTCAATGGCCTTTGTTGTTTAGGGGACCTCTAGGGCCCCTAAGGCCAACAACTCATAGGAGGGCAACTTACCACTGGTGCTGGGATTTCCATTTAACAACCATACTGCTCCTGGAAGGGCTCTCTTCCATGCCCCCGTAGAGGGTTCCTTCTGTGCTTAAGGCTTTTTTTTTTTTTTTTAACTGTGTATCTGGAGACTTTTCCCCCTTTATTCCCATAGTTCTTTGTAAAGCCCACCTTTTTTCTCTTCCTTTTAGCTACCTCCTTTTTACATATTTCTCCCTTAGTAACACTTTTATCCTAATATTCTCTCTTGGGTTCCTTCTTTCCCCATACCTCCCTGCTTCCCTTCCATATTCCTGGCCCTGTGGTTGCATAGGATATGCACTCACTTATAAGAACTCAGTGCTAGGATCCATAAATGAGGGGAAATATGTGCCTTTTCTTTTGCTGAGTCTGTGTTACTGTGAATAGTAAAACAGTCTATAGATCCACCCATTTACCTGTAAATTTCATTATTTCATCTTTCTTTATCATTGAGTAGAGCTCCACTGTGTAAATGTACCACATTTTCATTAACCACTCATTAGGTTGCATTCATCTCTTAGCTACTATGAAAAGAGCAGCAATAACCATGGTTGTACAAGTGTCTCTACAATAGGATGAGTCTTTTGGGTATATGCCAAGGAGTGGTATAACTGGGTCATATGGTGGGTCCATTTTTAGTTTTCTAAGAGTTCTTGGTGCACTTTGTTTCCCACAGGAGTTGTATGAGTTTTCAATCCCACCAGCAGTGAATGAACATTCCCCTTTCTCCACATCCTTGCTAGCATTTAGTATCATTTGTTCTCTTGATCCTAGCCAATCTGACTAGGGTAAGGTGAAACCATAACATGGTTTTGATTTGCATTTCCTGAATGACTAATGATGTTTAACACTTTTTGAGATGTTTCTTAGCCAGCTTTATTTCTTTCTTTGAGAACTCATTGTTTAGATCTTTAGCCCATCTTTTAATTGGGTCATTTGGTTTCTTGATTCTTTTTTTTTTTTAGTTCTTTATATATTCTGGATGTTAAACCTCTGTCAGATGTGTCACTGGTGAAGATGTTTTCTCATTATGTGGGTTTTCTCTTCACTTCTTTAATTGTTTCTTTTGCTCTACAGAAGCTATTTCATTTAATGAGGTCCCAATTGTTGATTGTTGACCTTAATTCCTGAGCAACTGCTGTCCAATTTAGAAAATCCTTTCCTACACCTATATCTTGTAGGTTATTGCCAACATTTTCTTCAAACAGTTTCAGGGTTTCCAGTTTCACATTGAGGTCTTTGATCCATTTGTATTTGACTTCTGTGCAAGGTGAAAGACAAGGATCTAGTTTCATTCTTCTACGGGTGGAGATCCAGTTTTGCCCGCACCATTTGTTGACGATACTTTCTTTCCTTCATTGTGTGTTCTTGGTACCTTTTTCAAATATCAGGTGGCTGAAATTGCATGTACTCAGGTTTGGGTCTTCAATAATGTTCCATTGATCAATGTGTCTATTTTTGTGCCAGTACCATGTTGTTTTTATTACTCTAGCTCTGTAGTATACTTTGAGATCTGGTATAGTAATCCCCCCAGTGCATACTTTTTTTTATTGTTCAGCATAAGTTTATCTATTTTTTTTGTTGTTGTTATTGTTTTTATTTTTTAATCATTGGATAATCTTTTCTATTTCCTTTTATCTCCTTGACCATTTCTCTTTGGTCACCTGTTTCTTTCTTATTTTCTTTCTACTTTACCTTCAGTAGTGTTTTAGCTTTGTTTTATTGTTTATATAAAGAAAAAGAGTGTTTTATCTTTTTATTCCATTTCTTACATTTATCTAATTTTGGATACAAATTTTCTCATTATTGGGAAGCATTTTTTTCTTGCTTTCTACATTTTCTTTTTCTCTGATCTTCTGTATTATTCTTTCAACTTTTCTTACTGCTTTTTCCTTTCTTTAACCTCATTTCTCTTTGATTTTTTTTCAATTTGCCTGCCATGATCACTTATTTAAGTATTTCTTCTTTTACCCTAAATAATTTTTTTTTGAGACAGGGTCTCCCTGTAGCCCCAGCTGTCCTGGAACTTACTGTGTAGGCCAGGCTGGCCTTGAATTCACAGAGATCTGCCTGCCTCTGCCTCCCAAGTGCTGGGATTAAAGGTGTGTGCCATCACGCCTGGCTAATAATTTTTAACTTCATACAACAGTCTATATTGGCTTTACATTTTCTGTTTTATGATCATTGCTGATGTATTAGCAGGCTTTAACTAGTTTTAAGCATATTTCTATGTCTGGTTGGGTGTGATCTTGCTGTTAAAGTGACTTTCTCTGTTAGTGATATTGGTGATTGTTCCCTGAAAAGAAGGCTATTCATAAGAAGATTCACAAAAATAAAATATGGGACTATAGAGATGGCTCAGAAGTTAAGAGTACTGGCTGCTCTTGTAGAGGACCCAGGTTTGGTTCCCAGCACCACCATATTGTACAACAGCAAACTAAAACTCCAACTCCAGGGGATCCACCATCTTGTTCTGGACTCTGTGGTAACTGTACCCATGTGTACAGACACACATATATACACATAATTAAAAATAAATAAATCTTTTAAAATATAAAGCAAAGTAACAATATTAAAAACCTTAAGGCAAAATCCAAATTCATCTACAGAGCAAAACAACCAGAAAAGTATTATCTTTCTCATCAGCCACAGAAAGCCAGGAAAGCATGGAGCAATATATTTAAAGCCCTGAAAGTAAAAAAAAGAAATTTAAGACAATTCTATACATGTGCAGGATGAAAAGGTACAAACTTAAAAAAAGTTTCAATAGCTTGACTCTTACATCCTCAGGGAGTAAAGGACTAAACCTTGTACATCAGTGGATAAATGTGGAACATTTTCTGTCTGTAAAATATTCTGTATTAAAAATTACATATGATTTTAATTTCATCCTCTTTATAACTCTTGCAAAAGCTATTTGGCCTTAGTGTTTGTTAACGGGCTTTCTTCCCATAAGGCATGATATGCACTTAAGGAGGTGACAAAAGAATGACTTGTGGAACACCACCTCCGTGCTAAATTTACTTATCTTTAATTTGTCTAATACTCATATTGTAGCAATTTGTGAAACAAAATGGTCAAACTAAAATCCTAGTAAAAATTGAAGCAATTTTCTTGATTGACCATTGGGAATTTGAAAAACACCATTCTTGGTAGAGTCCTGTGACTGCTGGGTTTATTTTAAAAAGACAGGAATGGTTGAAATGGGGAGTTATTTGATCTGCTTTTCATCCTTCATTTAAATTAATGCTCTCTTTCATCACTTGTTAAGTACACGAATTTCATATCAAACATGCACAGATTTCAATTTAAAGACAGTATGTGTATGAGGAAATAAAAATTGCAGAAACCAATCAAGTTTAGAAATCCAGCACTCTCGGCTTTGGTTTCTACTCTAATGCTCTGGGCAGGCTTGTTTCCCTGATTATGAGTATAGAGAGGGTAGGAAAGGGAAAGACATGCGTGTTAAGTAGCTCCCACATAAATAGGAGATTTGATTTTGTTATGAATTATTGAAAACAAGATAACAACTTTGAATGATGACACCTAACAGCCTCCCCACAATCTTCGAAAGCATATCATAATCTCGTGTATTTGAAAGGGCTCATTATAGAATTGCAAAGAAGATAGGTTTTAATCTGTCTTTCACTTTTTAGATATTGTGCAGATCTTATCACACAGTATGCATATTTCAATGAAATGTTTATTTTGGGGAAATTATAAATGCTTTTCTAATCCTGTTGTGTGTTGCACTTGTATGTTACCTTGGGTTTCTCAGCTTAATTGAATAAAATAAAAGTGTTAACTTTCAGTCAGTTTTGAAAGTGTCTTTCTATAAGTCTCCAAAGTTATAGGTAGTGGTCAAAATGATAATAATAGCCTGGGCATTTATATTGCCCGTTGTAATTTTAAAACTACTTTCATAACTATCATTATAATTAGCAATAGTCAATCCTTAGGATGTAACTCTAAAGAAGAGAGTTCTCATTTAACACCTCAGGACAGACTCAAAGCAATCAAGTGATTGCCATGGAGAAAGCCGAAGTCAGGGAAAGAATCTTAAGCTTGCTGACGGTAAAGACAAAGCTAATCAAATTATGGAATAACTGTACAACCATGATAAAATACCAACAAGAATTTAAAAAATTTGGTAAAATGGAGAAATCGATTTTTCCCTGGTTTTTTATCTCTGGCTGTGTCTCCATGTTTAGCTTCAAGTCCTCCAGAAGGAAGTGAACATAGGCAGGTCATTTACTATTTGTCTGACCTTGAAATGGGCTCTTTTGAAGTGACACTTTAATATTACATTTTCAAACTTACCGATTAGAGGTATTTTATTTTCTTTTTTTGAGACAGGATCTCATGTAGCCCATGATGCTGTCAAACTCTAGGTAACCAGCCGAGGTCTCAAACTTGTGATCCTCTGATGACCTCCACCTCCCAAGTGCCACCATGTCCAGTATGTTTCTTCACTTACTCAAGTACACATTGCAGTTAGTAGTAGAACCACAGTGAGGTCAAGATCTACTTGGGAGTCAAACTACCAACATGTAGTTTTAGGACATCTACACATGCCTAAAATACCTGCTGCCCCATGATGTTGCTATGATTGTTCTCCCTACCATACTAGTCAGCACCTTTTGAAAATTAAGTGTAGATACTAAATCAAATGTGGCAGTTATCAGAGGCTTAGAATTTTAGGCACAGGTCATCAATCTGAAAGGTTCTTTTATTTCTTTGTAGCTTGCTTTTGTTTTAAAAAGAATTAAATATAAAATAGATTCATTTGGAACAAAATTTGAGTAGTTTTAAGCACTGGTGAATTTTTTTTTTGGTCAAAATTCAAACTCAAGAGAATCACC
>NW_008338566.1:39575-40498 GCF_000622305.1 Nannospalax galili | reverse complement strand
GAACTATGACTCACAAGCTACTCTGTGACTATATCAGGTTGTTAAAGAATTACAGAATGTCATGAAAATAGAAAATGCCTGGATCAAGAACACCAATATTTCAATTCTAGCTTCAGTTGGATTCAATTTTAGGGGAGCTACTTCATCTCTTTATCATTTACACATCTCCAAATTTCAGCTATGACAACCAAATCAAATAGCTAGTATAAGAAATAACTAAGTGCAATAATTACAATTGCTGTGACCTCTTAAAAGTCTAAAGCCTGAAAACATGGTTAGTGATAGAGACCCCAAAATAAAAGTATTCCCATCTAAGAAAATATATCAAAGCCCTAACTGGAACAAAGGAAATAGTTGGAGGATGATTAAGATTCTCTAATTCTATCATATGTCAAAGCATATCTTGTTCTTACTAAATCTTGCTCATTTATGACCTGAAAATGGTAATTGTCTCTAAAATAGGTAAAAATTTCCCTTCTGTAAACCAAGGCATATTTAAAAGAAGGAATGGAGAATTAAAAGATTCTTTCAAAATATATTTTTGTGCAAAGATCTTAATTTGCCATTTATCAAATATCTATACTATAGAGTTATTTATCTTCATATCTGATTCAGAGATATTATGATAGCTGTTTTCCTCATGTAATATAAACTAAATAACCAATAAAACGGGTTAACACTGAATAATTCATGATAGGATTTTCTTATGCTAAAACATTATACAGATTTTATTAAATGATAAGCTGCAATCAATCATTACATGACTACTGTTTCTCACTAATCATCATAGAGATAAAGATAATCAATATGTGACAGAAAAAACAAAATTTGTGTGATTCCCTTGTTATTGACTGAGTCATTGTGATTTACCCCAACCATCTTCATCAACACTTCCAAGAAGAATAATGTCCTCTCTTTGTGTT
>NW_008338566.1:30088-39245 GCF_000622305.1 Nannospalax galili | reverse complement strand
CGACCTTCTCCTCTCACTTTCTTTGTAATACTTAGGATAACACAGAGGGCCTCATACATGCTAAGCCAGTGTTTTAATACTGAGCTCCATTTTTACTTTCTATTTTGAGTCAGGGTCTCATTAACTTGACTAGCCTGACCTTGACTCTGTCACCTAAGCAAACTTTGAACATGTGATCTTCTCGCCTTATCCATATGAGTATCTGGGATTAAAGGCCTCTAATACCAGCTTGGCAGATACAATATCCTTTGGAAGACCACCATGCTTAGCCACTGAAACATAAAAGTAAATAAATAAATTAGTCATTCATTTAGATTATTTATTAAAGTGATAACTGAATGAAAGGATGGATGACTGAATGCCTCCCTCACCCATCTTCAGTGACCTCTCTTCCTCCACCAGATACAAATGCCTGGGTATCTATATAAGTTATGAAGAAGATACTTTGGAATCCAATGTCAGCATCATGACTCTTTTTGATTCATTTCTTCACTATCCTGAACAAGGAGATTCCAATCTCTTCATCTCCAGTCATTGCTTCAGTTAATAGCTGTGAAAGCTGCTAAATAGAGAAAAGAAACCAAGAAAATTTACATATTTATTCTCCGTAAGGGCAGGTCCTAGAAATGGTCCACATTACCCATTTTCACATCTCATCAGTTGAAATGTAGTTTTTATCAACATATGTAGCATCAAGGAGTAGAGCTCAATGACATTTTTAAGTGCATGGCTCTTATGTTTTAAATATGAAATGTTTCCATGGGCTCATATGCTTAATGCTTGGTCTTTCTGGCTGTTGGCCTAGTTTTGGAAATTGTGAAATCTTTAGGAGATGGAGTCTACTTAGAGGAAGTGGGTATGACTTTGAAGATGATACCTAGTCCTTAGTCTCTCCCTCAATTCCTGATGCTCCCCTTCATAAAGTGAAGAAACTATACCACATGCTCTCAACATCACCAGGATATTTTGCTTAAACATGTGGGACCAAATGACCGTCTGAAACTGTGAGCTAAATTCAAACGTTAAATTGTTTTGCAAATGCTTTGACAATACAAATTCTGACAGAGGGGTCACACTGCACTGAGGATTCTATTGCACAGGACGAGGGTTAGAAAATGAGCACTAATTAGCATTTTCTGTCATACTTTCCTTTCTGTCTACCCTAAAGCAGAAAAAAATTCACAACCCATATCCCTGAAATCTTATTGTAAGCAAAATAATGCAGGCAATGGTAGAGTCTGCTGTCATGAATCAGCAACACCAAATATCAGTTTCATTGTCCTTCTCCATTTGGGAGAATGTAGTTAGTAATGAGATAGAAAAACCTGGAGCTGGTTGAGAAGCAAAACATTAAAGCTTTATCTTGAAATGCAGCCCCTTGCTTGCCCTTAGGACCTTTGCTTCTGCTCCTTTAATCACTGCTTTCTGCTTGAAACCCCTATGCATGGGTAAAGTCCCTGTGCCTGGTTCACAGTCACACAGGCAGGAATTTAAACCCTCAATGGCAGAAGGTTCTGGAATGATGCTGAACTTCCTATAAATCCACCCATCATGGCTGGGAGCTCAGGCTCTGGAGATTACTCCCCTGAGACGGTGCCAGCATGAATAAAGATCATGATTCTCCACTCATTCCCCAGTGCCTGATTTGACAGCAGTGATTCCGTATTGGTAGTTTTAAGGAACGCGAGAGATGGCCCAGGAGTTAAGAACACTTGCTCATCTTCCAAAGGACCAGAGTTTGTTTCCCAGAACCCACATCAAGTGGTCATAACCACCTGTAACTCCTCCAGGGATTTTGATGCCCAATTCTAGATTCGGTGGGCACTGCATTCTTGGACATTTCCCTCAAGTGCACAACACCTCCCCTGCACACCCTCCCCACATACACATAACTGAAAATAAGAAAAAAAAATTTAAGCTTTGACTTGGATAGATTTACATATTTTTAAAGTTCTTAAACTTTATGTTGGTGATAAATGGGTCATTTCTTTACATCTCTCCCAGGTATGACCTCTTAACTAAAACACAACTAGCAAAAGACAGCTGATGGGACACAGTGAATTACTTCATGGGCTATATGGTCAGAGCCATGAGGAGCTGACCAAGTCTCAAGACTCACTATGCTTCATCCAGAGCTCACCACTCTGGCTATAAAGGGCCTGCTTTTCCTTCTTAGAGATAATGTCCATATCCTGATGATGAAATGAACAGTTTCCCTATTCCCTCAATTAATTTTGGAATTAAAATTCCATAGAGCTGCCATACATCTCCTCTCCTAAAAATCATCTTTGACCCAACCATTGGAGCGAACTCTCAGGTAGCACAAGCAAAAGTACATGATATACAAGCACCTAGCATTTCTTAATGAAGGCCATACTAAATTAGAATTTACAGGTTCATAAACAGAGCATCTGGTCACCCTATAAATGAGACTGAGTAATAAACACTGAAGATTTCTCTTTCTTTCAACATATCTGCTGGAACACAATCCTCAGGGCTTCCTAACTTCTGTGTCTGCACTACTTAGCAAATGCTTGGAAGTTCCCCCAATCACTCCCTACACAAGGCACTCTGTCCTTATTTCAGCATTTATGGTTCCTCCGGCTACTCACATTGACAGTTTGTCCAAGTGTCACCCTCTTACTGACAAGTTGAAATTATGAAATGTTTAGATATCTAGCAATAGTTTTTATCAAAATGCTTTTAGATGTTCCTGCAACAAATCTTCAGTTCACTACCAATCTTGCAGCAGAGCATGTGTGGGCAGGGCAGAAAACTGAAGAGACTATTGGCATTTTCTTCTGAAAATGTATGTCCCACCCCACTCCAAGGAGGTATGGCAGCAAGGGCTCTTGTGGACAGTTGCACCTGCCTTTGCTTTCTAGATCATCAGGCACCTTTAAGAATTTTCTCCATCATTCCTAGACTTCTTACCAAGATTGCATAAAGTACCCAGTTTCCTTATGCTACCTGAGGGTCCTGAAAAGCTGTGCTTCAATTTGAATGCTAAAATAAAGCATATGCTTTTTACATTATTTATTTAGTAATCACATAATTAGGAAAAGCACTTCATCACAACAGCATTGACATATTCAATAACATTTTCCAGAGCTAAGATGTAACTCTTTCAAAATTGGCTGTAAAAGTTTTAAGTTTACAGTTGAATTAATAGTTATACAATATTGTACTCAGAGTAAACCTTATAAGACATAAAATTGAGTGAGGTTTTAACCTTTAAAAAAGATCTCCATTTCATTATTAAAATACACTGTTTCATACAGGAAAATTCATTTTAATGCAATTAACACTAGATGTTTGCACATGTGTTTCTAATCTCTATGTATCTGATTATTATTAGTCACAGTTGGTTACTTTCTAAGATCTTTGACACCTGAGCATATGGTTTAAAATGTATGCACCATCAGTCTGGACTAAAAACCCTAAAATCAATTGAGGTACTGTGATGGCTAATCCTTGGTGTCAACTTGATTGGATCTGGGATTAACTGAAATGAAAGAGATCTTCTTGATTGGATCATCTAAAGCCAGAAGACACACCCTAAATGTGGGCATTACCTTCTGATGGCAGCCAGTATAAAAGACCAAGGCAGAGGAGAACGCCAGGCTTCTCACTGCTTGCCTTCTCTCTTGCAACCAAGGCAGAGGAGACTGCCAGGCTTCTTGTTGCTTGCCTTCTCTCTCGCTGGTGAGTTTGTCTTGCTGCTGTAGACTGAAGACTAGCTGATCTTCTGGAATTTGTCAGACCTTCAGCTCCAGATTGGGACTACTGAGACATCCAGCCTTGTGGACTGAGCGACTACTGATTCTCAGCCTCTTCAGTGCGGTGCAGCCATTGTTGGACTACTCAGACTCTATCCTGTGAGCTAAGCTGATAAATCTTTCTCTCTTTCTCTCTCTCTCTCTAATTTATTTATTTTATGTATATGAGTGCTATGCCTGCATGTATGTAATTGCACCTGTTTCATACAAGGCCTGAAGAGGCCAGAAGAGGCTGGCAGACCCCCTGGAACTGGAGTTACAGGTGGCTATTAGCTGTTATTTTGGTGCTGGGATTCAAATCTGGGTCTTCTGTAGGAGGAGCAGTGCTCTTAACTGCTGACCCATCTCTCCAGCCTCTATATTTGTTGGCAGATTTTTATATAAACATAGCTTCTATTTGAGGAAATATCTTTGATCTTTGAGCAGAAATATTGGGTTATATGGTGATAGAACTTTCAGTTGTTAAATATGTTGTTAACAATCTTCCAGACTATGTTATTTTTCAGTTCTACCAAAAATGATACAAGAATTATTTTTGATCATCATGCTCACCAGGGATGATGGTCTTAATATCATTTGTTCATTTTAATGAACGTATAGTATTCACCTGTTATCTCTGTAATTTGCAGTTCTCTAATACTGTGGGAGATTGAGCACATTTCTTTTTTCCAATTGCTATCAGCTTAGCCTGGGGATGCTTGTGTTCAGATCTCTGACACATTTAAATTTAAGTTGCATGTTTTGTTATTATTGAGTTTCGAGACTGTGTTTATCGGAAACAGGTCACATATATCATAAACGTTTTGCTTTTGGATGTCTGACTGTTGAAGCACCATTGTTTGACAGGACTATCTTGCTGGCACTGCATTCCTTGATCCCGATAGCACTTAGACTGCTTTTCCTGCTTTCTATTCTCCATTGATCTGTTTGTCTGAATTCCTCAGTTCTATCTGTCTCAATCGCTGATGTCTATAGTAACTGTTAGAGCTAGGTACTACAAGAAATCATTTTTTCTTTTTCAATTCTATTTGTTATTTCTACTGTTTTTACTTTTTCATATGAACTTTGATATTGCTCTGTCAATATTATAAAATAAAGTGCTAGGATTTTGACTCCGGCTTCCTTAATATATGAACAAGTGTGGGAGAAAGAGACATCTTAATCATATAGAGTCTTCCTGTCTATGCATAGCTAATTCCTCTCCATTTTGATAGAGCTTTGGTCTACTTAGTTTTTTGAGTACTATTGCAAATTTTATTGTGGTATAAATTTCAGTTTTCAATTCTCGGTAAAGTGGTGAACTGCAATCTGCTGGCACATGATTTGAAAAGTGAGAACAGCAAGGTAACTAAGAAAAGACCACATTCCAAAGACTGAAGAGAAGGAAGAGCACTGCGAACCAAGGAGGCTCGGAGTATAGCTGAAAATTACAGGGAAACAGCATGGCACCTGAGCTGAAAGGATGAAGCAGGGCATGCCATCCGCTTCGTAGCACCACAGCAGGGCAGGGAGAACAGAAGAAGCCACATCCTAAAGGCAAGCCTGGTAACCCTGTTAAAAAAAGTGAGTGAATAGAACTGGGAAAATGAATGGCAGACTAATCTTATCTGAATGAATGTTGGCAACTGATTGCTGCTGGATGACGAAGAGCTGATCTTCCTAAAACAAGGGACTCTAGATAGGCTGACTAGACTCAATGGATGAAATTGCACTGGGGAATGGCTGGGGACACTGACAACACAGTGGGCCTTAACAGGGAAGACAGAGTATATGGGTCCAGTGGGGGGCTATGGGAGGGTGCCAGTGGGAATGGGGCGTGCATAAAGATGATTAAGATTGTTTGAGATGTTCTCTATGAAGTACACAAAAACTTCAATAATTTTTTTAAGAGACTGGGAGTCCTACCCATGGGACAAGACCACAGTTCTCATAAGCCTTGATTCTAATAAGGGTTTTAGTAAGACAGTGACCACTACAAGACCACAGTTCTCATAAGCCTTGATTCTAATGAGGGTTTTAGCAGGACAGTGACCGCTTAGTGTGATGGATCATAAGTGGAAAGGACGTTCATCCTATCACTTCCCCTGTCTTAGAAAGCTTGGCCAAGTATCATCTTGAGAAGAAGTCTATTGATGAACACTGGTATACCCAAGTGGTATAAGAACAAAGAACAGAGTCTACTCTAGAGCCTGAAGTCAGTATGATGCAGCTCCGGAAAAGACTTAGTATCTGTAAGTCTTCATCGTTGAGGATCAGGTCATAGACCAATATATCGAAAAGTTCAGGTGTCGGGAGGCTGGGTTTGGGCAGTGAAGGGTGGCTAGGCCTGAACTGGTCTATTTGATATCCCTGTATGGAGGTCAACTGAGGAATTATTTCTGCAGTCACCCATCCATTGTGAGGTCAACTGCCTGAATATTAAGAACTCTGAACCTCCAGCAGACTACTTGACATGTGCATCCTCATCCTTCTAAGAGGATACTTAAAGTTGAGTTTACTTTGAAAGTACAGAAAATGGAGCATCTGTACAGATCTAATCATGTATCACATTCCCCATCTCTCAATGGCCTCAGAGGACACCTCTGGTAGAACACTGATTTCCAAAGACCATTTGCTGAATAGGTTAATATTGCTTTGTAATTATTTATTGTATAGTCTAAAATATCTGATTTCGTGTTTCCTGGTATTCAGGATTTGTGTTAGAGTGCTGAGATACTCTGATGTGTTTACTTTTATAAATGAATTGAAATTTTTCTCACAGCTTTGAACATTGTTTGCTTTGTAGTTTTGTCATCATGACTCTATGCGTGTCGTCTTGGGATTCTAAAAGACACTCGTGCGTCAGCATCTACATATGTCTCTAGATTTGAGAAGATGTCTGCTGTATTTCCATTGAGTTCATATTCCATGCTTTCATGTTTAGCTTCCTTATCCTATGCATGGATTCTTAGGTTTGATCTTCCCATCAGAAGACACCAGAAATCCTGGAAGCTGTGGTCATGCTCCTTAAAAATGTTTATTGATGTCTGAATTGACCATCTCCTCATCTCCTCAGTCTTGTCTTCCATCTCTGAGCCTTTCTTCTCCTTGGTCCTGTCTATTTTAGTGACGTGTTGCAATGTCTTTTTATTTGATTCACTGAGTTTTTTGTGTCCAACATTAGTTTTTATTTAATGTTCCTTGCTGAATTTACATAAATTTTGCTGGATTTTTCATCCATGTAAATTTTGCTGGATTTTTCATAATGTTTCCAACATTTTCATCTCTGTTGCAATTGTCTCCTTTCACTAAATTATTTATTACATTTTTGCTCATTTATAAAAGTAAGAAGACAAAAACAGGTCTACATATTAGTAAAAGAAAAATTTATCAAGATAGCATATACATTGCACACATATTTACTGAGCATTAGTGAACCCAATTTCATAAAGCAAGTACTACTGAACTTAAAGAACTAATAGATACAAATAAGATAGTAGTTGACCTCAATGACACTCTCATCAGTACACAGATCATCCAGAGGGGGGAAAAATTAAAGAAACTTCAGGGTTAACACATATCTCTGGAATTTCCCATCTAATGCCTGGGTCTGCACAGCGGCCATGGAACATTCTCAGAAATACATACTCTCTATGCCATAAAACCATATTAATACTTACAAAAACTCAAAATAATTTTTGTATATAGAACACCGTAGTGGAATAAAGTTGAAAATCAATAGCTAGAAATACCACACAAACTACACAAATGCATGGAGATTGAACAGTACACTTTCAAATTCTCATGGATTTGGAGCATTGAAGTATACAGGTAGGGATTTTTTTAAAGGCCTAGAGTCAATTGACTATAACAGCATAATTTTTGAGAGACTTTGGAATGTAGCAAAGATGATTCTAAGATGAATCATTCTGGGCCTTCTTGTGGCTGTGCCCACACACCTGTAATTGATAAGGGATTGGCTGGTGCTGGGCTGGACATCCATGTAGATGTGCCACACACCTATAATTGCTAAAGGGCTGGTCTGGGCCGGTCTTGGCAGCCATGCAGTTTTGCCTACATATCTGCAATTGCTAAAGATTTGAGCTGGCCAGGGCTGGCCTGGGCTGGTCATCCTTGTAGGTGTGGTTGTACACCTGAAATTGCTGAAGGGCTGGGCCAGTATGGCCTGGGCTGGGTATCCGTGGACGTGTGCCCTCACACCTATAATTGCTGAAGGGCAGGGCTTGGCTGGACTAAGCTGGGTTGGGTATCCATGTGTTTGTGCCCAAACACCTGTAATTACTAAAGGATTGGGCTTGACTGAGCCAGGCTGGGCATCCACATAGGTGTGATCATGCACCTGTCATTGCAAAAGTGCTGGACTTGTCTGGACTGGGTTGAATTGGGGATCCATTTACGTGTGGGCAATCACCTGTAATTGAAAAGGGCAGGGTCAGTCAGGGCTGGGCATCCATGTAGGTGGACCATCACATGTGTAATTGCTGTGAGCATCCATTTATGTGTGGGCACTCACCTGTAATTGAAAAGGGCAGGGTCAGCCATGGGCTGGGCATCCATGTAGGTGTACCATCACATGTGTAATTGCTATGCTGTTCTGTGCTGAGCTGAGCTGGACATCCAGGTAGGTATGCCCACACGCCTATAAATCCTATAGGTCTCGACTGGACTAGGCAGGGTTGGGCATTCACATAGGTGTGTCCACACACCCATATTTGCTAAAGGGTGGGTTTGGCTGGGCTGGCCATCCAGGTAGATATTCCCAAAGACCTGTAGGTGCTAAGGGACTGGAGTGGCCTGGACTGTGCTGGTCATCCATGTAGGTGTGCCCACACACCTGTAATTGATAAGTTGCTCGGTTTGGTTGTGCTGGGCTGGGTTCGGCATCAATGTAGATATACCCACACACCTGTAATTTGTGACGCTCTGAGTTGGGCTTGGCAGACCTCAGCATTGATATATATGTGCTTACATGAAATTACAATTGATAGGTCAGTGTGGGACTGGGTGGAACTGGGCGGGGCATCCATGAAGATATGTCCACACAGCTATTATTTTTTTTAATTAGAAGAAGCATTTCATTACAACAGCATTAACCTATTCAGTAACATTTTTCTGAGCTAGGGTACATCTCTTTCAAAATTGGCTGTACATTTTTAGGTTTACAGATGAATTATTACGCTTATACAATCTTTTACTCATTATAAACTCTATAAGACATAAAATTAAATAAGGTTCCAACGTTTAAAAAAGATCTCCACTTCGTTGTTAAAATACACAGTTTCATACAGAAAAAAATATTTTTAATGCAACTGACAATAAGATGTTTACACGTACATTTCTAATCTCTATATATCTGATTATTACTAGTCACAGTTGGT
>NW_008338566.1:25671-26752 GCF_000622305.1 Nannospalax galili | reverse complement strand
ATTGAGTAGCTTGGTTGTACTGGATGCAAAGGATCAGGGAGAGGAAAGGTAAGCCTTGGAGCCCCAGAAAGAGGCTGTCAGGCCCAGAGAGGCTGGCGGGTGTTGCAGGACCAGGGAAGTAGAGGGAGGTGAGGGTGGGGCCACATCCAGAAGCAGTGCTCCTGGGGCCAAGGAAGGCACTAAGTTGGTCTGGGTGAAAAAGTTCAGGAAGCAGTATTGGTTCCCCAGGTGTCTGGGGACCCAAGACTAGGAATGGCGCAGGGCCCAAACTAGGAGTATAGAACAGCAGGGGAGATGGAAGGGTGAATGAGGCCGGGGGAGTCAAGGCGAGGAGGGCTCCGTGATACACTTACCCCAAGAGAGGCCTGAGGGTATGAGAGCAGGCTAGGAGAGTTAGCATGTGGTGCAGGTCCAGGGAAGCAGAGAGAGGTGATGGCGGGGCCAGGTTCAGAAGCAGTGCTCCTGGAGCTCAAGGAAGGCACCAAGCTGGCCTGGGTGAAAAGGATCAGGAAGCATCACCGGTTCCCCAGGTGTCTGGGGACCCAAGACCAGGAATGGCACAGGGCCCAAACCAGGAGCAGAGAACCCCACACAGCTATTATTGATAAGGGGCTGGGCTGGGCTGGGCTGGACTGAGCATCCATGTAGCTGTGGTCCACACCTGTAATTGATCAGGGGTTGGACTTGGCTGGGCAGGACTGGACTTCAATGTAGGTGTGACTACATGTCTGTAATTGATGCTGGGCTGGGCTCAGCTTCCTAGGGCTGGGCAGGGCATTCATATAGATGTGGCTTCAAACCTGTGTATGATAATGGGCTGGGATAGGCTGGATTATATTGTGCATCCATGTGGTTTGGCCCACAAACATGCAATTGATAAGGGGCTGGCCTGGGTTGTGACAGCCTGGGTTGGGCATTCATCTAGATATGACCATACACATGTAAGTGATAGGGCCCTTGGTTGTGTGGTCTGATCTGCTAATTCATGTAGATGTGTCCACACCTGTAACTGTTAAGGTGCTGTTAAGGGCTGGGTTGATCATCCACATAGATATGCCTACACACCACTAATGGATAAGGG
>NW_008338566.1:21229-25306 GCF_000622305.1 Nannospalax galili | reverse complement strand
TTAGGGTTAGGGTTAGGGTTAGGGTTAGGGTTAGGGTTAGGGTTAGGGTTAGGGTTAGGGTTAGGGTTAGGGTTAGGGTTAGGGTTAGGGTTAGGGTTAGGGTTAGGGTTAGGGTTAGGGTTAGGGTTAGGGTTAGGGTTAGGGTTAGGGTTAGGGTTAGGGTTAGGGTTAGGGTTAGGGTTAGGGTTAGGGTTAGGGTTAGGGTTAGGGTTAGGGTTAGGGTTAGGGTTAGGGTTAGGGTTAGGGTTAGGGTTAGGGTTAGGGTTAGGGTTAGGGTTAGGGTTAGGGTTAGGGTTAGGGTTAGGGTTAGGGTTAGGGTTAGGGTTAGGGTTAGGGTTAGGGTTAGGGTTAGGGTTAGGGTTAGGGTTAGGGTTAGGGTTAGGGTTAGGGTTAGGGTTAGGGTTAGGGTTAGGGTTAGGGTTAGGGATAGGGTTAGGGTTAGGGTTGGGGTAGGGTAGGGTTAGGGGTAGGGGTTAGGGGTTTTGGGTTAGGGTTAGGATTAGGGTTTGGTTAGGATTCAGGTGATTAGGGTTAGTGTTAGAGTTGAGTTAGGGGTAGGGTTAGGGTATTGGTTAGGGTTTATGTCATTTGTTAGGGTGAGTGTTAGTGTTGGGGCTTTAGGATTTTATAGTTTTGTGGGGTCAGGGTTGGGGTTAGGGTTAGTTAGGGTTGAGGTTAGGGGTTAGAGTTAGAGTTTAGGGTTAATTTCAGTGTTATGGGTAGGGTTAGGATTAGTGTTAGGGTTAGGGTTAGGAGTAGGGGTAAGATTAGGGCTAGGTTTAGTAGTAGTTAGGCCACTACTGTCATCACCTGTACCCACTGCTGTTCCATTTCTCTGCTAGGTGACCCTCCATATTGAAGTGGGAAGCCTGTCTCCATCTCCTTAGTCCATCTGGTGAGGGAGGGTCCATCTATTACTTGTCACCTAGGGACAAGGATGCACATGGCACAACCTATGCTGAAACTTGAGAAGGTGAGCTGCACTCCCCAACCTCAGAGCTAGAATGACCAGGGGCTCTCATATCTAGAACATAGGGTTGCTGATGCCAAGCTGGGGTTCCTGCCTTCATTCACTCTTCTCTATGTAGCAGACAGCATCTTTCTTGCACAGGATGAGGCCTGAAATGATCCAGTTCTGATGCTGAACCCTGGCTCTGTCCTGTGGAGGATTGTCAATACAAGGTAAACTATTAAATTGAATTCAAGGGATTTGCACAGAAATGTGTGCAAAATTTCCATGGGCTTGGCTTTATCATTTATTGACCACCCCCAATTCTGAAAAGTCTAGCAATCTTTCATAGAAATCACCTGTTCAAAAATGTTCAAGGGATTAAAGTGCTGTTGAACATATTTTGTCCTTTCAAATTATGTTGTTCATATGATCCAAGGTGTAGACAGTGTGTGTGCACAGCTTGGGGCTAATGGGTGATGAGAATGAGAGGTGATACAGTTGGGTTGACTTCGTCCTACTCTGAGTGGAGCTGCTGTTCAGTTCAACAGACCAAGAGCCCAAGGGAAATAAACTTTTGTCCACAATCCTCAGCCACCCTGACCTCAGAGACCATGTCCCTAATTCTAAGGTGCTCTGTTCCACACAGAGCCCTGTCCTCACACTGATGTAGTCTGCATCCCATGCTGCTTGGGCATGTTGCCCATTTTCAGCAACACCAGCAAGCATTGTTTTCCTTGCTTCCAATATGTCCTCCTTCCACATATTGAATGCTTGGCTTGGGACTGCAGTGTGTACAGAAGACTTGCTAGTGTTACACTCCATAGAGAAAAGACTTCATGCCCAAAGCGTGCAATTTGAAAGGAATAAGCAATGAGGTTTATTATCCTAATATTTGAAATTCAATCTAAAAATAGCAAAACAATAATAAAATAAATAACAATAAACGAGAACCTGGATTACAGGTGGGTGACCCACCTCTGCTCTACAGGTGGTGCTGGCTGGAACATAGTAGGTCATTCTCAATTTTAACAAGTTAAACTCAGGTAGAGGTGAAATGTGGTCTACTCTTTCTAAGTTGCCAATAGCAGGTAGAAATCCCTGTGCAGGAGCTGGCGCATCTACAGCCACATCTGGAGGTGGCTCTGTATGGGCTGGTGTGGGCAGATCCTCCTCTAATGTGGCAGTCAGTAGATGTGTAGGCTCAGCTGCAGACACACTGTGTGCCAGGATCTCAGGTACCACAGCACCCTCTAGGGGCTCCAGCTCCCCCTGAGGGTTCGATGAAGTTGGTCTAGGACCCAGAGTCTCTGGCATCCCCAAGACTACTGCCCCAGAGGAGGGCTCCGGATCTAAGGACAGAAAGAGGTAGTCAGTGGAAGGGTCTTTTAAGGGAACACGTGGGAGATTTGGCATGGAATTAGCTTCCCCAAGATGAGTGTCTTTTCCTGAGACTTCCAAAGTGCGTGCAAACCCTCTTCCTGAAAGAGAATGATCAGTCCCTGTCCTTACAACAGGACATCCTACGTGACTGGATCCCACTTCTGGTTGCAGACCAAAGGCCAGCTTATGGGCCCTCCATGGTGTAACCTGGCATGCACCCTCCCTTCCCATCTTCTCAGACACCTACCACAGGCCTCCTCATCTTTGGATGTTGCCTTCTTGGACTCCTCCTCCTCCTTTTTTGACAAGAGGTCCTCTACATCAATGACCAGGTATGAAAAAGGCATGTTGAGATTCACATAGTCCATGAACTTTTTCAGTCTGTCCACGTCCAGATTCTTTAAAAAATCCTCTGGATATTTCTCAATCCACAGTGCCAGGAAGTGCATTATTGCGCTAAGGAAGGTGGACAAAGAAAACAGTGAGAAGCCTGCCCAGTCTTTCCCTGTGCTGCAAAGGTTCCATGCGGACAAGGCAGAGGCTGTTTAGTCTGTGTACCGTTGGGCATTTCCATGTGGACAAGGCAGAGGCTGTTCAGTCTGTGTACCGTTGGGCACGGTGGGAAGTATTTTGCAGTCATGTGTAGAGGGGTTCTAACACTTTCTGTCCTGTCCAGTGGAGGACAGTCTGGGCAAAAAGCTTGGCTGCAATGGGGATGGATTCCCACAGGGACGGACTTTTAGCTTCCATCCTCCCCATTACTCCTCAGAATCCAGAAGGCCACTCAAGATCTTTGTTATTTCTCCCATCTCGGTCAGTTCCTAGGCTTTGTCCCTCTAGTAGAAATCCCATAGAAGGGTCCCTGGCAATACACTAACCCCCAACATGAACCCCCAAATACTCCAGTCTTCAGATGGGAGCTTATCTCCCTATTCACCCAAAGCACACTCACTACATTTCCTAGATGTCATGAATACTGTCCAACCAGAGGGGTCCGTACCTGTACCAAAACAGAAGGATGTCACCCTTAAGGCCCTATGTCTCCCATGTCTTCAGGAGATCTAGAGGGGCTGAGTTAGAAATAGAAGCTATGGCTGGGCTGGGAATGTTAATCTGCACTGCTCTCTGAGATCTTAGCCAAGGGACTGGGAAGGAGCCTGCTGTCACAGATGATCCAGAGATCTTCATGTAATGACTGAACCCATACTACCCCCTCCCAGATTTTTTAGTTGGTACCAGACTTCCTGGTATCCCCCCGGTTCACTACAATTATCCCCTGTGACCAAGATGAGGTATGAAACCGTCTTTACAGGTAAGATAAGAACAGCATCCTCCCACAACCCAACCAGGAGGCCTGAGCTCTCCTGAGTTTGGACATGGTCACTCACCTTTTCATTATCCATTCCAGCACCTGCCAGGTGGTGGCGTGTCTTGAATACATGATAAGAAAGGTAGAGATAAACTCATAATCCTCATTCTGCACGGCAGTTGCCATGTAGTTCACCAGCTTTTTCACTTTGCCTGCACTCTGGGCCCTTGAGCTGCAGAGCTCATGATACAGGATCTGGGCTGCCCGCTCTTTATCCTGAGGAAGGACCAAGGAAGGAAGGTTCAAACTTTCAAACTACCAGAATTCTCAATGATTTCTTGCCATACACCAAGGTGAAAAGTGGTAATTTCCTCAAAGTTCTCTCTCTCTCTCTCTCTCTCTCTCTCTCTCTCTCTCTCTCTCTCTCTCTCTCACA
>NW_008338566.1:18987-19953 GCF_000622305.1 Nannospalax galili | reverse complement strand
TCCCTGGAGGGCATGCCTGTTCATTGGTCATAGAGTTAATTTATAGCAAAGTGTATAAAACACTGATGACTGAATTATTTTTTTTTTAATTTTTACACCCACTTCCCAGGTAGCACCCTCCCATAGCCTCCCTACCCCCACTAGAGCCCTTATACTCTGATATCCCTGCTACTGTCTGCTGTGTTGTCGGCACCCCCAGCCATTCCCCACTACTTGGCCTTCTGGTGAATCTAGTCAGCCTATCTAGAGGTCTTTGTGTTGGGAGGATCAGCTGTTCCTCATCTAGCGGTAATCAGTTGTCAATATTCCTTTGGATAAGATTGGGATCTACTGTTCAATTTCCCATTTCTATGCTAGGTTACTTCTGGGAATCCCTTTGGCCACCCTGGCCAACAACTCAAAAGAAGCTATCACCTGTCTGGCATTGTTGCTTGTTATGTAGCCTTTAGATATACATAGGGACTCTTATGAAATTATATTGGCCCCTTTAATCTTTGGTTATGCTTTTCTTTCGGGCATATAAGGCCACACGGTTGGTCCAGACAAACCAATTTATTTTAACTCTTAAAGTTGTTTGAGCATCTGTTCCTCAGAGGTCACATGGGCTTGGAAGGAGCCACTGGCTCCTTTCTTTTACCAGTTCTGCCTATGTGAAGATAAGTCAAAGGTCCTGCTTGACCATGTTTGGCTTCGCTTGGAAGCATGGAGGAAATGATTCCTATGTGTTGACCCTCCTCTTTATAGACTGGACACTGGTTCAGTCTATCTGGTGGGGTGTCCTTGGGCTCCTTGATCAAGAGGACGGGTGACTCACCACCAGTATAGGACATTTTGACAGATGCTCAAAGTGCCCTGTGACTATTCGACCTAGGAGGGCAAGAAGCAAAACGTGTACTTTGTGTCTCTCTGACCAAATTATTATAGACCTCAAAGTATGTCTGTTAAACACCCAAGAAGGTTAGTTCC
>NW_008338566.1:17919-18619 GCF_000622305.1 Nannospalax galili | reverse complement strand
CTAACCCAATTTTTACCCATATCTCCCTTATTAAGGCCTGTTTCCTATTGTTCTTCTCTTTCAGGTTATTTCTTTTCCTTTAATTCCCTGTTTTCTTTCCATTATGCTGGTTCCTGTAGTTATGTCTGGTTGCATACTTGTTTATCAGAGTCTGCTTCTAGGATCCACATATGAGGGAGAATATATGTTGATTCCTTGAAATGATAAACAAGATTGACAGACATCTAGCCCAGTTAACCAAAAGGAATAAAGAGCACCTCCAAATCAACAAAATCAGACATGAAAGGGGAAACATCACAACAGACACTGGAAAGATACAGAACATTATAAGGGAATATTTTAAAAACATATATGCTACTAAATTTGAAAACCTAAAAGAAATGGATGGATATCTAAAGGCATGGGAACCACCAAAATTAAACCAAGAAGAGATTAACAGCTTAAACAGTCCCATAACACAAAAAGAAATTGAAGCAGTAATACAAAATCTCCACACTATAAAAAGCCTAGGACCAGACAGATTTACATTGGAATTCTATCAGACATTTAAAGAAGATCTGCATCCAGTACTACTTAATTTATTCAAAGAAAGAGAAATGGAGACAGAACTTCCAACTTCCTTCTATGAAGCCAGCATCACTCTAATACCAAAGCCAGGTAAAGATACAACCAAAAAAGAAAACTATAGACCCATATCCTT
>NW_008338566.1:14412-16209 GCF_000622305.1 Nannospalax galili | reverse complement strand
TACCCAAAGAACTCATCCTATTGCAGAGACACTTGTACATCCATGTTTGTTGCTGCTCTTTTCACAATAGCTAAGAGATGGAAACAACCTAAGTGTCCCTCAATTGACAGGTGGATAATGAAAATGTGGTTCATTTATACGATGGAGTTTTACTCAGCAGTAAAGAAAGATGAAATCATGAAGTTTGCAGGTAAGTGGATGGAACTAAGTGACACACAGACTCAGAAAAAAAAAATCGACATGTTCTCCCTCATATGTGGATCATAGAACCAAATCCTGACAAGTGATTATGTATCTAGACACTACAGGAACCAGGATAATGGAAAGGAACCAGGGAGGTAAAGGAAAAGACAGAACATGAAATAGAAGAGCAGTAGGAAACAGACATTAATAAGGGAGATAATGATAAAAATTGGCATAGTTTAAGGGAGGTGGGGAGGGAAGGGTACATAAGGAACCTAGGGGATAAGGGGAAAGAAGGAGCTCAAGAGAGGTGGGACCATAGAAGAAGGGTATTATTAAGGGAGAAAGGGGGAAAATAGGGGCACCTGAATTAGGGAAACCATGATGGAGGGGTGCCTAGCTAGTTTTAAAGAACCAGAGGGAACCATATTACTCCTACAACCTACTGACAAATTATACATACTAGATCAAGAAATACATGCCTAGGTAAGGTTTATTTGAGAACAATTGGTCATTACCCAGGATTTTTCTGCATGACACACAGTAATTAAAAGTACCAGACTGGTGGAGTTAACCTTCTTGGATGTTTAATAGACATACTTTGAGGCCTATAACAATTTGGCCAGAGAGACATAAAGGACAGTTTTTGCTCCTTGTCCTCCTAGGTGGACATGTTCCAGGGGATTATGGCCATCTCCCAAAATGTCCTGTAATTGTGGTGGGTCACCTGTCCTCTTGATCAAGGAGGCCGAGGAGACCACACAAGATGGACTTGAACCAGTATCCAGTCTACAAAGAGGAGGGTCAACACAGAGGAAACATATCCTCCATGCTTCCAAGTGCAGCCTGCCATCGTCAAGCAGTACCTTTGACTTATCTTCTCATAGGTGAAACTGATAAAAGAAAGGAACCAGGGGCTCCTCCCAAGTCCATGGTACCCCTGAGGAACAGATCGTCAAACGACCTTAAAAGTAAAAATAAATTGGTTTATCTGGACCAGCTGTATGGCCTTAAACACCCAAAAGGAAAGTATAACGAAAGATTAAAGGGGCCAATATAATTTTTTAAGTCCATATGCATAGCTAAAGGCTATATAACAATCAACAATGACAGATAGGAGATACCTTCTTTTGAGTTGTTGACCAGGGTGGTCAAAGGGACTCCCAGACAGTTACCCAGCATAGAACTGGGAAAATAAACAGCAAACCCCAATCTTATCTAAAGGAATGTTGACAACTGATTGCTACTAAATGAGGAACAGCTGACCTTCCTAAAACAAAGAATTCTAGATTGGCTGACTAGACTCACTGGATGGACAAATAATGGGGAACAGCTGGGGTGTAGACAACACAGTAGACAATAGCAGGGATATCAAAGTATAAGGGCTCTAGTTAGGGGAAGGAGGTTATGGGAGGGTGCCATCTGGGAAGTGGGTGTATATTTGAATAAGATGGCTTGGGATATTCTATGTGATATACACACACAGAAAAAATAAACAAATTTGAAAAATGTATTATATTTGAGGAGGAAGCATGAAAATTTGTCATGTTAATTAGTAGAGTTGATAAACATCACCATTGAAATCTGCCTGATGACTTTATAGACATACACAGG
>NW_008338566.1:9410-14251 GCF_000622305.1 Nannospalax galili | reverse complement strand
ATTCAACTGTGAACCTAGAAACTTGCAGCCACTTGTGAAAGAGATGTATTCTTGCTCTGGAGTGTGTTACTGAATACGTTAAAGCTGTAATGAAATGCTTCTTCTAATCATGTGGTTATTAAATTTTTAAAAGAATTAAAAAATAATTCTTTAGCATATAAAAATTTGTTCCTTAATAATTAGTAGATGTGAAAAATATTACCGTTGAAATCTACCTGGTGACTTTATATCCATGCCCAGATGGCAAGGAGCTCAGAAAATAACTGACTGTGACTAGTAATGATCAGATATAACCCAGGTCTTCTGTAAGAACAACCAGTGTTCTTAACCACTGAGCCATCTCTCCAGCCCCACATTTACTTCTTTAAAAGAAGGTCTGAAATGGAGATATTTTTTAAAGGTTAAAACCTCATTTAATTTTATGTGTTATACAGTTTATACTGAGTACAATATTGTATAACTGTATTCATTCTACAGTAAACCTAAAAATTTACAGCCAATTTTGAAAGATGCATCTTAGCTCTGGAAATTGTTATTGAATATGTCAATGGTGTTGTAATGAAATGCTTCTTCTAGTTATGTGGTTTTTAAATAAATAATAAAAAAATTTTCCTTTAAGCACTGTTGATATCCACAATCCGCATATTTTGGTAACTTGGATCATTAATTAATTAGAAAATGCTAAGTCTCCAGAAAAATAAATGATGTGTGTTCTCCCTCATATGTGTTTCTTAGCACCAAATCTTTTAAAATTACAAGTCTTTTTAATAAGATGATGCTATATAACAATCCCTCCTGCATGAAATAACTACCATCATCATGCCTTCGGCTGAGCCTGATCACTAAACATGGTCACAACTGGGCGAGACCCCAAAGAAATGTTCCCAGTTTTTTGGCTAAAAATCAAAATGTCCTTAGGCCTGTTAGCAACACACTCTTTTCCAAAGGCCAAAAATGTCAAAAGCATTTGGGAGCTTATATCCAATCCTTAAAAGATTTTAGGGTTACCTCTTCAGAAGGGGTAATGTTGGAGGGGAGGGCGTGGACATAGATTTGATCAAAACACCTTAAATTCATGTATGAAATTCTCAATAAAGTTTTTGTAAAAGTTAAAAAAAATGATGAGTCTCTTTTTTGACCCATGGGAAAGGGTGTTTTGTCAAAAGAAAAATGAGGAAGAACCCAATAGAGGGATGATTTTGGAAGCCCTTCTCAAGTAACTCCAATGGACTCTTGTATGAACATTTGCAAATTACCTTGTTCTGACTTTTTTCAATTTCCCTGTCTAGAACTTGTACTGCTAATTACTCTTGCCTTTATTTCTCCTTCACATCTCCTAGTCATGATTCTATTTTGCTGTGGTCTGAGAATATACCTGATAAACTTTTATTCCCTTAAGTGTAATAGGATGTGTTTAACATACCAGGAAATCGTCTTTGTATAAATATAAATGTGTGATTGAGAAAAACCTGGTTCCCAATATTGTTAAACAGTAAATACTTCAAATGTCATTTAGACCAATTACATTGTTAAGAAGAGGCAAAAGCATCATCTTGATATCGATTTTCTTCCTGTCAGGTTCGTTAATTACTTAGGCAAGGTGCTGATGGCAATTAGGGTAAAAAGACCCCAAAGAAATGTACCCAGTTTCTCGGCTAAACGTCAAAATGTCCTTGGGCCTGATAGCAACACACTCTGTTCCAAAGGCCAAAAATGTCAAAAGCATTTGGGAGCTTATATCTAATTCTTAAAAGATTTTAGGGTTACCTCTTCAGAAGGGGGAATGTTGGAGTGGAGGGAGTGGGCATGGATTTGATCAAAACACCTCAAATTCATATATGAAATTCTCAAAGTTTTCGTAAAAGTTAAAAAAAAATGTTGAGTCTCGTTTTTGACCCATGGGAAAGGGTGTTTTTAAATTGCTAGATATCACAGTTACTCAGCTATTCTTCTGGAATTGTTTAAAATGTCATTTTGCTGTGGTCTGAGAATATACCTGATAAGCTTTTATTCCCCCTTCTTAAGTGTCATAAGATGTATTTAACATACCAGGAAATGGTCTTTGGATAAATATAAATGTGTGATTGAGAAAAACCTGGCTCCCAATATTGTTAAACAGTAAATTCTTCAAATGTCATTTAGACCAATTACATTGTTAAGAAGGGGCAAAAGCATGGTCTTGATATCGATTTCCTTCCTGTCAGGTTCATTAATTCCTTAGGCAAGGTGCTGGCGACTTCAACTCTAATTATAAATTTGAGTTTTCTCCTTTCACTTTTATCAGTTTTGCCTCATGGGTTTTTATTTTCCGTTTTTAGTGGCATACATATTTAGGATTGCTTATTTTATTAGGCAATTAGTTCCTTATTTTATCATTATACACTGTTGTGTTTTTAACAGATAGTACTACTCGTCTGCAGGAGGTTTGATTGGAGGTAATATTGCTTCTCTAGCCTCCTTTTGGTCAGTGTCAATATACTGGACAGTTTCTACATCTTTACCATTAGCCTATCTGCATTCATGTTCAATGTGGGCCTCTTCTAGACAGCAAGTTGTTAGACCTTGATATTTGCAAACAAACATGGAAGTCTCTACTTTAAGCTATAACTGAGATCATTCCCATTGGAAATGGCTCTGGCATAGTAGGATTTGCTTTTGACTCTTTTGGTTAGTAGTTCAAGCACCTCTTCAGGGACCGTTATATAAAACCCTTGTCTTCATGAAACCAGCAGAGACCACCCTTACATCAAGGAGTCTGCAAGCCTTGTCCCTTTATGCAGAACCTTTGATCTGACCTGCTTCTTGGACTCTCCCCCCACCCCCATTCATTTCAGCCTATGCCTTTCCATAGAGGTGAACTCTGAATTCGCTAAACTACAGGAGTAACCACCAGTCGGAGTGCATAACATGACACTGTTTTGCCTTGGTTTTAATTTACTATTTTGTTTTCTTTCTTCACACTTATCTCCTATATATTGAAGTAAAATAGTACATGAAAATGGTGATAGTGAATCGCTTTGTTTCACTGCTCTACTTCATTTATTTCCTATATTTTCTAAGCATATTTTTATATATCTTGATCCAGATTGCAAAAGTCCCTGAATTCATTATTTTTATAAGCTTTTTAAAAGGACATCATTAAAATATTTGAATTCATCCCCTTGAATCAATGGACACAAGGAATTTTTCCTTCATTTTATTTTTGTCACTAATACAGCTTATTTTCACATTTTAAACCACATTTGAACTTCTAAAATAAATTATAATTGCTACTGATATATTATGTTTGTATAGATCATAATGCTCACATAGAAAATACCTTAGTCTAAGTTTTGTTGGAAATAAGCCAGTAATTTACTTAATTGGTAATGTCTTCACATGGAGATGACAGTGACATTTGGAGGTGTTTGCCTGAGGCTTCATTACTTACTTTTCCTAAAATATTTGACAAAGTTCATCGGTAAAAATATGCAAGCCTTAGTGTTTCTATAATAACATTGGATATTGACATTTTCTTCGGGGGGAATCAGTTTAATTAGTTCAAAAGAGTTTGTCATTTCATCTCAATTTTATATATATTAATGTATGTAATTGTTATTTTTTCATGCTATATGCATAAGGTCTCTTGTGGTGTCACCTGTTTCCTTCCTACTATTAGTGACATTTGACATTTAATTCCAGGCTTTGTAGGGATCACTTTGGCCTTCTACCTGTCTACTTTTATCATTTCAGCTTTTGTTTTCATTCTTTATGGCTTGAAATTTTTTCTTCTTATTGCAAAAATTTCTTCTTGTCCAATTGAATATAATTCTAGAATTTGAATATAACATAGGTAAGTGTTGATATTTGATAATTATAGTATTTGGTTTTTCTCAGAACTTCCTGTAACTATGATTTTTTTTTCTTTTTTTTTTCTTTTTTTTTTTTTTTTTTTTTTTTTTTTTTTTGTCTTTTTGAGACAGGGTCTCCCTGTAGCCCCAGCTGGCCTGGAACTCAGTATGTAGACCAGGCAGGCCTCAAACTCACAAAGATCCGCCTGCCTCTGGCTCCCAAGTGCTAGGATTAAAGGTGTGCACCACCACGCTCCGCAGTATCTATGATTTTTAAAAATTATTCCATCAACTTTTTCTCAGTACTACTGTTATTTCATACTATTCCCCCAGTGCTATAACTCCTGTAATTGTTCTAAATTTGGTTATTCTGTTCAGTTTTTAAAATTTATTTTTCAGGGCTAGAGAGGCAGCTAGTGGTGACGAGCCCTTGTTGCTCTTCCAGAGGACCCGGGTTCAGTTCCCAGCACCCATATGGCCGCTAACAACCATCTTTAACTCCAGTTCCAAAGAACCCAATTCCCCTCTGGCCTAAACAATCATTGCACACACGTGGTGGACTTAGATACAGAGAGACAAAACATTCTTACACATAAAATAAAATAGATACAACATTTTAAAAATATTTCCCTTCCTTTTGGTTTTTAGTTTCAAGCTCACTGGTTCTTTCTAAATCAGCATCAAGTCTACTAACGAGCCTACCAAAGAGCCCTTTCTATTCAGTTCTTTCTTATAGTTTCTATCTCAAGGTGTTGATCACCTAGCTCTTTCCACTTGGTGTCTATTTCTTACACTGCAGCCCTCAGCATATCAGCCATAGCTCTCTCTGTTAGATTCTCAGTCTGAAAATTCTAAAGTCCTGACCATAATCAAACCTGGATGTGCAGGCTTCTTTGTCTTTTCCAAATTGCAATCTTGGCTTTTAGGAGCCCTCCTTCTTTTTGGGTCAAAGCTAGGCATGAGGTATTCTATAACATGAGCTGATGCTGATGGGTCTTCAGTGTGAGGTGC
>NW_008338566.1:4315-9316 GCF_000622305.1 Nannospalax galili | reverse complement strand
AACACTGCACACTCAGTAGCACTTGTAACATAGCCTTTGTTTCACTTGACAATGAAGTATTTTGACATTTTAAAAGTAGGTTTACCTGTTGTCCTCAGAGCTTAACTATTAAGTGTATCTTTTCAATTAGAGTTGAATAGAAAGGCCATGAAATTATCCTATCCACATTAATGATGTTGGGCCCTGGAAGATGAGAATTCTTGCAAGAAGTGTCACTGGACTAAAAGTCCTTAAAGATGTGGTGACTTTCTTTAGATAATGTCTTCTGAAGTGTGCAGTGTTATCCTGGACAATTTATTTTGCCTGCTGCTCAGTGACAACCTAGCATCATGAAAATCAGATGCTGAGCTGTTCATAAACACACACAGCTCCAATTCTCACCAGAAGTCTATGAGATGGCAGCAATCCTCTTATCAAAATAGTATAATTACCTACTAGCTACAACCCACTCTACCTAGGAGGACTAATTAACAGACTGAGTAGCTAAGGTCCTCTCTCATTTGTTCAAATGCAGTCTATCATGGTGGTTTTGTAACACTGAGGTATAAGGTTTGCTGTTTCATCTGGTCAGGGAGCATTGCACCTGATAGAGTACTTCCCAATGTTTTACTTCCTCAAACGAGGGAACACTGCCGTTGTTTATTCTTAGACATGTCTTAAATGTCCTTACATAAAGACTTTGACAAAGAGGCTTTGAACAACAATGATGGTCACTACATGTACTTGCATTTTCACATGTCTCTGTATCTTTTTGCTGTTTCATCTGGTCAGGGAGCATTGCACCTGATAGAGTACTTCCCAATGTTTTACTTCCTCAAACGAGGGAACACTGCCGTTGTTTATTCTTAGACATGTCTTAAATGTCCTTACATAAAGACTTTGACAAAGAGGCTTTGAACAACAATGATGGTCACTACATGTACTTGCATTTTCACATGTCTCTGTATCTTAAACTGCACAAAGTAAAAATTAACAACAAATGAAAAACTTCTATTTTGCTTAAAGTTTATTCTTATTCTGTTAGGGAATTTTCTCCTCAACTTCTTCATTTGTGTGTGTGTGTGTGTGTGTGTGTGTGTGTGTGTGTGTGATTTCACTTTTGTCTATGAAATAAGTTAGTGTTGAAACCCTGGTCTGTTAAGAGATATTCCCTCAAATTAAAATTGTGTTTACATTTTTTGAGGTACTAGGCAAGCTCTCTCCACCAGCCAGTTTCCCTTTGTTGCTGTTGCTATTACCAATTCTATTTTCAGATATTATTTTGCTAAGTTTCCCTGACTGTCATCCAACTCTCTCTGTAACCCATGCACACTGGCCTCAAACTTTTCACTCCTTCATCCTCAGTCTCCTCAGAAGCTGGGGTTCTAGGGACCTTGTATCCCCATCTTCTATTATTCAGGAAAATCCCATGTGGCTTTGATATCTCCCAAAGTAGAAATTTACATTATATAACTACACCATTAGAATAAAGAAAAAAACAAAAAACCTTGTTTATGCTGGTGGCAAAGTCAATGCCTTTTTGGAATAACGTCTTCTATTCCATCCCTTAAAACACATTGATCCACAAAACAATCACAGAGTCTGGAAGCTCAAGAGTGCAACACACCCTGTGCACACATACACATAAATGTACAAAAAAATGGGGGGTGGGGTTTATCGAGATGGCTCAGTGGGTAAGTGGGCTGTCTGGTTAAGTTACTTGCTACCAAGTTTAACAACCCTACTTTAGTCCTTGGTACCTACATAGTGGAGAGAGCTCTACATGGGAGAGCTAAGTAACAGACTGAGTATATGAAGTCCTCCCTCATTTGTTCAAATACAGCCTGTGCTCTGGCATCCAGCCGTGTACATTCTTCATTGGAGAATATATAGTGCCAAGATGAGTGAAGAGCTGCTGCATGTACAGGAAACACAACACCATTTCCCCTAAATGCACAGCCAGACAGGCCACTTGCCTGCATTCAACCACAGAGCTAATCAGCACCTTAGTAATATATTTATAAAGAAAAAAAAGCCCAAAATATTCAAAAAGGCACTGTCAGAGCTGTGGAGATGGCCCAGCGATTAAGAGCACTGGCTGCTCTTGCAGAGGACCTGCGTTTGATTCCCAGCACTCACACGGCAGCTAGCAACCATTAATAACTCAAGTTCCAGTGATCTGATGCGCTCTTCTGACTTCCATGGCATTGTACAACGTGGGTGCACTTACATACATGCAGACAATACACTCATACATATAAAATGAAAATAATAAATAAAATTTAAAATAAAATAAAATAAAGGCACAGCATGCTCAGAAGCTGTCTGCTGCTCTGCTCTGCCTCCATACTTCCTCCTGGCACTCACATTCTTTCTGCTCCTTCCTCCACAATGTTCCCTGACAGGAGGGATGGTGCTATAAATGTCCTGTTTATGACTGGCCTTCAGCAGTGATGTCTGATAAGTAACACCATCTTAAAGTGTACTTCATTCAGCTCTGAGCTACAACTGGCATTTTCCAAATATGTACTGTTACATATTATCATTGCTGCTCCCCACTTTACTAGTTTGAGTTGTCCCCAAATAGGCATCACTGATACAGTAGTTATTAGAGAAATACGTTATTTTTAGGTTAAGCAACCTTCTAAATTCTTCATAAATATATTACCAAGACATTGTTCAAATCTGCATTTGAGAGTGGGCAGGCAGCCTGGCTGGCTGTGCTGTTAGGTGGAAATGGTGTTGTGTTTCCTGTATATGCCATGACTCTTGTTAATCTCCCCATTGTCAGGAGCAGACATCACTGCAGCTTGCAAACAGATAGCTGTTCCAATGGGGGAAATCCACAGTCTGTGTATGATTAGACTTGGAAGAGAGGAAATGGTGACGGGTAATTGGCCAAATGTTTATAAGGAGGAAATGAGACAGAGAGGAAGTAAGAACTACTTGACTTCAGAGGACAAAAACAAGTTCTCAGTAGATAGATAAAATCCAGGAACTGGACCGTGTGTAGTGGCACATGCATTTGATCCGAGCACTGGGGAGGCAGAAGCAGGCAGATCTCTGTGAGTTCCAGGCCAGCCAAGGCTACAGTGTGAGACCCTGTCTCAGCCAAACCAAACCAAACCAAAGGAAACCAAACCAAACCAAAGCAAACTAAACCAAAGCAAAGCAAAGGAAACCAAACCCCAGGAATTGAACTGCAAAGGGTGCATGTCTTCTTTGACTTAGAGGAAGGATCTCCACTTCTCAATGATCAGAGAAGACAAATTTCTAAAGATCTCTGTTTCCCCAGACGGACTCCAGTATGAAGACAGAGGAGTCCTGTACTGGTACACATCAAGGCAATGGCTGTCTAAGTGCTACAATTGTAAGATTCTGTGAACAATTTGAATTAACTTGGATGAAGCTAAAATAACAGAAACTATTCCTTGAACCTGGGACTTTGGGCCTTCAAAGTTGTGGGATAATGGACTTTCATTGATTGAAGTTATAAAATGTGTTGTTGTTATTACAACAACAAAAACTAATTGCTCCATCAATACTTAGATCTGACCCTCCTTATAGAAAGTTGAAGGGCCAGGCCACAGCTGAGCCTTTGGAGAGGAGCTGACTTGTTCTCTAAGTCTTTTAGTTCTGATTTCCTTCTTTCCTAGTGGCTGTCGGGTAATCCACACTGAGACATCCCCATATTAAATAATTACCAGTATTTCTGAACAAACTACATTTACGTGAACTCTTTCATAAAACAGATTTCTAGAGAAAGAATTAGAGAATCAATTAATATACATATTTAAAATAGTTATGGATATAATCAAAAGTCTCCAGAAAATTTCCAATATTCAGTCCCATAAGCTGTGAACATCAGAATATTTTTCTTCTTGATCTTACCAATAACGGAAATGATCAATTTGCATACACTAAAAACATTTTTTCTTTTACTCTATTATCATTTAATTTTATTTATAATTACTTATATATATTAAGACACAATTTTAGCATTTTACTTGTCTACGTTCACTGATTTGATGTGTTTCTCAAAACCATTCTATCTGACCACACATTACATCAACACAAAAACACAGAGCATATACCAGTTTATTCTGGAGACAAATATGAGATCACCTATTAGTTATTTTTCTGTTGCTATGGTAAATTACCACGACAACAAACAATTTAGAGGAGAAAAGAGTGTGTTTTGGCTTACATTTCCAGAGGGATAGAGTCCATCTTCACAGGGAAACTTGCTACAGCTAAGGGCAGCGTGGTGGTTGGCGCAGGAAACTGGATGATCATACTTCCTCTACCTGTAAAATACAGAGAGTGAGGATAGGAAATGGGGCAAGGCCCATGATACTGCAAACCCACCTTCAGTGCTACAGTTCTAGAAAAACTCCATCTTCTAAAGATTCCATACCCCGAGAGTGCCACCAACTAGGGACCAAATGTTCAAATAGGTGAACCACTGAAGTATTATTCTCATTCAATCTGCAATAGTTTGGGGACACAGATTCAGGTTTCTTCAAATAAGACGTTCCACTATGGAAGTTGTTATATGATCTTATTAGTACAGCACAAAGGAAGTCATAAATTAAAAGTGTTTACCAAAGACAGGCAGACAGGATAGAGCAAAGATGGAGAGCCATGGAATAGGTTTTAGATTATGTCTGGTGATTCTTTAAACCAGTTTCTATGATCTGTTATTTTATTATTATTATAAAAAGTTATTTAGGGGCTGTAGAGATGACTCAATGTAAGAGCACTGGCTGCTCTTGCAGTGGATGCTGGTTCTGTTCCCAGCACCCTCATGGTGGTTACAGCCATCCATAACTCCAGTTTCAGAGATCCAATGCCATCTTCTGGTCACAGAGGGCATTGCATGCATATGGTACACTTACATAGTTGCAGGCAGAAAATTCATACCCATAAAATAAAAATAAATGAATCAAAAATATTATTTAATTTTTCTATTTGCTTTACAAGTTCTAGCCTGAGAACTAATAAAAAGTCAGAACAGAGCAT
>NW_008338566.1:856-4211 GCF_000622305.1 Nannospalax galili | reverse complement strand
GACTCTAGAGTGATGGATTCAGGATTTGCTTTCAAGTATTTTGATAGCTGTTGGAGTGGTTGTCATCAGTGTCAGTTCCCTCTCAAAGGCTTCTAGATAGGGGGAGAAAACAAATTTATCCATCATTTTAGAGCAATAGCGGGTTGTCTCCCTTAGCTGCAGGTGGGCACTACAGCATTGGAGACCAAGATTTGAAGTCTTACATCTGAGCAGCACTTTCTTGTTAGGAACAAAATCATCAATGAGAAATAATTGTCTGAATAACTTTTTATATGGACTTAAGCCTAATGTCTGGGAAGTGTAATCCCTTGAACTCTTAAAGAAATATACTGATGACTTTACTTTTTTGGTTATACTTTCCTTTTGGGTGTTTAAAACCATACATTGGCCCAAAGAAATCAATTTTTACACTTAAGGTCGTCTGAGGATCTGTTCCTCAGGGGTCACATGGGCTTGGGAGGAGCCCCTGGCTCCTTTCTTTTACCAGTTCCACCTATGTGAAGATAAGTCAAAGGTCCTGCTTGACCATGGCTGGCTTCACTTGGAAGCATGGAGGAAATGATTCCTCCGAGTTGACCCCCCTCTTTGTAGACTGGACACTGGTTCAAGTCCATCTGGTGGGGTCTCCATGTTCTCCTTGAATACGAGGACAGGTGACTCACCACAGTTATAGGACATTTTGAGAGATGTTCCATAATCCCCTGGAACTTAGTCAACCTTGGAGTGCAAGGGGCAAAAACTGTTCTTTAGGTCCCTCTGACCAGATTACACTGGCTGCTCTTGCAGAATAACCAGGTTTGGTTCCCAGCACACACATGATGGCTAACAACCCCTTGTAACTCCAGTTCCAGGTGTTCTGACACCCTCTTCTGGCCTCTCTAGGCATTGCATGCATGAGTGAACTTACATGCAGGAAAAACATTAAGATTATGTGTATATTATTTTTGTCTCATCCTTTACATATTTTAACAAACCTACACAAATAAATTTGAGTCACATAAACTTTCCACTTATGTGCACTGGTCATTCTTCTAAGTTTTTCATGACACCAGATTTATAGCACATTTTAAAGCTCTTACATAAAGCTTTTTATTTTTTATTTAAAGATGTTGAAGACTGTTCAGAGACCTGTCCTTATTAATTGACAGGTCCTTCAGGATTTCCTTAAATACTAGTCTACATTTAAAAAGATATGAGGGCTGGGGAGATGGTTCAATGATTATGAACACTGGCTGTTCTTGCAAAGGACTCAGATTCTGTTCCCAGCACTGACATGGCAGCAAACCACCGTCTATAACTCCAGTCCCAGGAGATCTGATACCCTCTTCTGGCCTCTGAGGGCATTGTACCCTTCGGTACACCAACATAGTGCATGCAAAACATTTACAGATAAAATAAATAAATGGAACATAAGTTTTATATATATATTCTTCTGGTTTCTACAGAAATATTCTATTTTTTACACAATCCTATATATATTCACTTCTCTAATATACTCCTATTTTTGAGCATTCTCATTATGTTTCTTTTATTCCCGTGAGTTTCTGTCTCCTGAGAATCAGTAAGATGCCCAAATAAAATTTACCTTTGAAAATTTCAATTTATAACTTTGGTGACTATACTTTGAAATCCATATAATGTATTCTTCTGGAGCATATTTGAATTGAGCCTTCCACATCTTCCCTTTTCTCTCTTTGCTGTCATAATTTTCTGTTCACTATCCCTCACTCTTACTCTTCTGGGCACTTACAATTGTGTCTACCTCTCTGTATAGTTTTGCCTGTGTCTGTTACTGCTTCTTAATTTTCTAAGTACTTTTTCTTGTACTTTCCTCTGGACCTGCAAGAATCTGATACCTTCTCAAATTTAGTTTTCTTATTTATGATACATGTTTTCCCTTCCTACGGGAAGTCACTTCTTACTGAAAATATCCTACTATGATGTCATTGGCTTTTTCATTAATTGTGCTGAAAGTCATTACAGAAGCTCGTGATTCCCTGGGTTTCCAGGAGCACTATCCTTTACATCTTTCTGAAGTGAGCTTGCTTTGTTCTCAGTGGTACTTCTGTTCTTATTCATTCAAACTGAGGATAAGGTACCACCTTTTTGTTTGTTAATTTGTTGATTTTGAGATAGGGTCTCACTCTGTAGTCCAGGGTGTTCTCAAACTCAAGACATCAGCATGCCTTTGGCTCCTGTGTACAAAGATTACAGGCATTAGTCAGCATACATAGTTAAGGTCCTGCAACCAAGTAGCCTTGCTCTTAGACATACTAAGAACCCTTGAACAATGATGTTCTGTAATTTAATTTATGTGTTTTTTCAGGACAACTAAAACAAGCTCATTCTCTTCTCTTCTTTCCTTTTCCTGTCTATTACCATGTATCTCCTTAGGGAGACTAAATTTTAGAAATGGCTTGGCCGTCAATTTATAAATTGTAGCCACTTTCCTTTGGTTAATCATTTCCTGTGTCTTACAATGTATCCCTTAGATGGCCTAAGAAACTCTACAAGTCATTGCTTTCTTGGAATTATTTGACCCCCAAAACCCCAAAGCCCTAGAAATTATATTTATGTAAATTAGCTAAGAATGTATGCAAGTAATTCTCACTGAAGTATAACTCTGATAGGTTTATTTTTTAATTCAGAAGTTTCTAGTGATTTGAAATAAATGACATAAATCTAAACAAGGTATATCTACACACTCAGTATTCTCGTTCAATGAAAGTCTGCATTCAGCTATCATTAAATGACCAACAGATGGTGAGCAGGTACTTCTAATAATAGAAGAATCAAACTAGACCTGTGTATCCTCCAATAAACCAAGAGTAGCTGAAATTACACAACTGTAAAAGTGGCAAAATAAATTTCAAACACCATCTTGCTATTTTTTAATTAAGAGCTGAGCACTACACAAGAATAAATGTAATCATGTGGGGACAGTTATTCATGGGACAAATTCAGTGGGCTTTACTTGTGTAACAGAGGATATCTCTGTCATTATTTTTCTTGTTAGACAGGATTTCTCCTGGCTTTATCAGTATATCTTTTTCACGGGTTTTCAGAGAGTCAATGAGTTTTTGATCCACTGCATCTCTCTAATGTCCACATTATCACTAAGCTTGTCAGTGGGACCTCCTTGTATCCACATCTCCTGTCCTTTTCTACCATTTTGTTAGTCTTCAAAGACACCCTTACTTAGGGGTACAAGATGCACCAAAGCCTCTGTGTACCTTCTTTTCCCAAACTAGATTCAATATAATGGGAGCAGAACTTAACAGGCTTCAATTTATGTACTACTTACTGCTGTAAATGCTGACTCTACTGGATTGGCACTGACTTTGGGCTGATATAT
>NW_008338566.1:0-629 GCF_000622305.1 Nannospalax galili | reverse complement strand
TTTGAAACAATTATGGAGATAGACCCATTTGAATCTCCTAACTCACCTCTTGGGAAGAGCAAAAAATTTAGTGACTACATAAAAAAATTGACGATTTGTGGAAAAATAAGAAAAGTAATGATGCTGGCTGGTTACTTCTAGCATCTCTGGATAAAGTGATGAAGATAAAGAATGAGCTTAATGATAAAATTGACAAGCTCCATATTCGAATCAACAGTTTAAATGTTTCCAAGTGTGCCCTGGAAGAGAATCTTCTCTCCAGCAGCCAGAGAGCTAAAGCTGCAGAAAATCAAGCTGGAGCCCTTATTATACATTTGGCTGACCTACAATGCAAATTTAATTCCCAGCCTCGAAGGGTGTCAGCAGTAAAGGTGAGGGCATTGGCAGGAAAAGATTAGAATCCTGACACATGGGATGGAGATGTGTGGTAGAAACCTGAGGAGGCTGAGGGTTTAGAATCCTCAGATGCTGAGGAATTTAATTACCTGATGAACTAATTGCCCATCCTCAGCAGACCCACCCTTGCCTGAGGCAAGTAATCCCATTGAGGAAGCTAGTCCCATTCAGCAAGAAGCTGGTGTCCCTCAGGGCCCAGTTATTGTTACCTCTAGACCTATAACCAGACTCAA
>NW_008338565.1:0-331 GCF_000622305.1 Nannospalax galili | reverse complement strand
TGCCACGCCTACATAAAAGAACTCCAGTCCCAAACTGCACAGTTTCCTGGGCGACTGCCCCAAAAAGCCATGTGGCCAGCAGGATCCTTGCCTGAGACATCAGTGTGTCACAAGCCAAGGCTAGGCCAGTTCCGACTGAAATCCCAGTAACGTTCACAACCTGCAAGACACAACAGGCCAAGTGCAATCAACGCATCACACTGAGCTGCCTCTATACTAGGGAGTCTCAGCAGTTCATGTTCAAAGAGCACATTCCTCTGTATACACTAGCTCTGTGTTTCACATTCCCCTGAATACACTAGCTCTGTGTTTCACATCGGATGGGTATCTA
>NW_008338564.1:0-683 GCF_000622305.1 Nannospalax galili | reverse complement strand
GTATTTCTTCACTTTTTCTCTAAAGCTTCCTTCTCCCAGCTATGTGGCTGCAAGTGGGCTGTGTGCCTGACCTCCATGCAGGCTCTAAACCTGCATTGCTTCATGATGTTCTTTACTTCTTTCCACCATTACCCTCTTTCCATATCACAAAGGCTTTTAACCTGGGTAAACACAGAGGGAGGGGGAATATTCCTGTTCAGCTCTCCCATTTTTGTCTCTTGTCGTAGAACTTGCTTTTTAGCAACCATCTGATGTGTTTTTCTATTTCCATTATACATTCATAAATTCTTTTATGAATAAGACTATGAACCCTCAGTGGGGGACACTGTTTCTCACCTGTATCATAGTGGGGACAAAATGATTAATGTTTACTAAATGAACCCATTATAAAATGATTACAGCAGTGATTCCTGAAATAATGAAATGGAAATAAAGGACATCACTCTTAACACAAGTTCAGTTTTTGAAGAGATAAACATACTGAATAAAGACTGTACTATTTTCACTGCAATAATTTGTGGATCCTTTGGGAGGGTAGATTATTAAAAATTCAGAAGGATTGTTACCTTCAGAACCTGAATCCTGGCTGCCCTAACATGCCAGTCTCAACCATCCAAACTCAATATGCTAGGTAAGCAGGCAAATAATTAGGAAAAGCAGAAAATTTCATTCAATGAAACCAC
>NW_008338563.1:0-716 GCF_000622305.1 Nannospalax galili | reverse complement strand
GATGGAGCATTGTAATGTCAAATTGGAGGATTGTGAGGGGACATTGAGCACCGTCTTTGCATGCTGAGCATGGTGGCGAGATGTTTGATCATGGTAATGACACAATTGCCCATAGTAATGTAACAATGAGCATTGTGATGTTACACTGGAACACTGTGAAGTCATACTATAACATTGTGATGGCACATTGGAGCAGTATAATGGCACATGGGGCGATATTCTTGGCACATTGGAACATTGTGATGTCACATTGGAGCATTGTGATGTCACATTGGAGCATTGTGATGTCACAATAGAACATTGTGAAGTCACATTGTAACATGGTGATGTCATATTCAGGGATTGTGGGGGTACATTGAGCCCTGTGTTTGCATGTTAAGCATGGTTAGGACAGAGTGGATGACGGTCATATCAAAATTGTGCATAGTGATTTCACAATGAGCACTGTGATGTCATAATGGAACACTGGGAAGTCATATAATAACATTGTGATGGCAACAAGGAAGAATGTCATGTCACATCAGGCAATGTAAGGGGATATTGAGCACCGTCTTTGCATTTTGAGCATGGCGATGACACAATGGATCATGGTAATGACACAATTGCGTGTAGTGCTGGCACATTGGAGCATTGTGATGTCACATTGGGGATTGTGATGTCACATTGGGGATTGTGATGGCACATGTGGCCACAGTGTTGGCACATTGGAGCATTTT
>NW_008338562.1:0-456 GCF_000622305.1 Nannospalax galili | reverse complement strand
AGAGAAAAAATAATAACATGAAAAACCAATATAATATATCCCCACCAAGTAACAACAGTATTCTAGAGGAGTACAATGAGAGGTACAGTGAGAACCCCCTAGAGACAATGCAGGACATGGAACTCAAAAGAACAATTATAAACATGATAAAAGAATTCAGTGAATTTAAAGAAACACAAACAAATAAATCAAAGAACTGAAGGAAGATAGGGATAAACTTCTGAATGAATTCAGAAAAGAGCTAGAAATATTGAAGACTAATCAGCCTGAAATGAAGAAGGAAGTGAAACACTCAGCAAGCCAATTAGAAATGACAGGAGAAAGCCTCACCAATAGGATGAATGAAATGGAAAACAGATTATCAAGACTAGAAGATAAAGTGTTTGAAATAGACCACTCAAGCATAGATTTTGAAAAATTTAAGAAAACACAAGAATGGAATATGCAGGAATTGTG
>NW_008338561.1:0-726 GCF_000622305.1 Nannospalax galili | reverse complement strand
CAACTGATTGCTGTTGGGTGAAGAAAAGCTGTTGTTCCTGAAACAAGGGACTCTAGATAGACTGACTAGACCTCAGTGGATGGACTTACACTGAGGAATGGTTGGGGACACTGACCACACATGTTAAAACAGGGATGACAGAATATATGGGCTCCAGTTGGGGGGGGGATATGGGAGGGTGCCAGTGGGGATGGGGGTATAAAGATGATTAAGATTGTTTGAGATGTTCTGTATGAAATACACAAAAAATCAATAAAAACAAATAAAAAAGGACCTCTTGGTGCTGGGGCCATCAGTTAAAAGGCAGAAATCACTGGGTCATGTTCAGAAAGCGTATGACTCACCATTGTGATGTGCAGGGAAATCCCCGGGTGACTGAGCTGAAGATCAGCAGTCTCAGAGGGCTCAGGGATGAGTGGAGTGGAGGAGAAGGGAAAGAGATACAGGAGAATCCACAGTAAAATGACATGATTCTGAGGAGCCTAGTCAGGTGCCAGAGCAGGGAGGGTGACTATGAGGGTCCCAAACCAGGTGGAAAAGAAAAGTAAGTTGAGTGTTGCTCCTTGAATGGGTTGCCAATGTGGTGAGGACCAGTCAGGGTGGTGAAGAACTGATTGTTTATGCCAATAGCACACTGCAGAGGCAGTGGACATAGCCTCAACATGAGAACCCCCGTGCACAGAGATGATGCGCTGCGAGATCTCCATTCTGGAGGACTCCTCTTTC
>NW_008338560.1:10370-11816 GCF_000622305.1 Nannospalax galili | reverse complement strand
TCAGCTGTTCCAGAATGGCGGGGAGCATGGTAGGACTAGTGAATTCCATGAGCATAGACCCACTGCCACACTTCTTTGGCTCAGAAGTACACGCCCTGGTTAGATGTACTGCTGTGTGGAATCGCATGCCTGTGAGCATAGCATTCTGTAAGTCCCTGGACGGTAATTTTATCTGAAGCATTATGTGTAGGAAAGGCAAACTGTAATCAGAGTAAGTGTCTATTCCAAAAAAGACAAGACACTCTTCCCTTCATGATGGAAGTGGTCCAATGTAGTCAATATGCCACTACATCTCTGGTTACCCTGGGGAATGGCACCATATCAGGGACTCAGTCTTCATCTCTGCTACTGCCAGGTCATCCTTGGTGAGTGGAAGTCCATGCTGTTGAGCCATGCATTACCTCCATCTCTGCCACCATGGCCACTTTGTTCATGGCCCCTGGGCAATGACAGGGATGGCTAGAGAAAGAAGCTGACTATCCACAGAATGGGTCATCCTATATACTTGAGTATTGAGCTCTTCCTCTGTGGAAATAATCTCTTGATGAGCATTTACATGAGACTTAAGTATCTCCACATCCTTTGCCTGTTTGGATATATCTATACATACCCTTCTTCTACAAATGTCTTTTCACCAATTTTCCAATCATGGTCCTTCCAAGTCCCAGACCATCTAGTCAAAACATTGGCTAAAGTCCAAGAATAAGTGTATGATCATATATATGGCCATTTTTCCTTCCAAGTAAAATGCACGACCATGTGCACTGCCTGTTGGGAGCTATTAGTATAAGCACAGCCATTATGTATATTGAGCTGTGGCAGGCTTGCTTCTTTACTTTATGACCTTTCACCTTGACTCAAGAGTTTGACTCACCTTGCACACCAGTACCAAATTGTTCAACCAAGTCAGGAGGAATGTGTTCATAATTTAGGGAAGATGGTTAAATGGTGGAATTCACAGCAAGTATTTGACCATTCCTTGACCCTCAGATAAAGGTGGGAAAAAAGAGCTGTTGAAGCTAATTGAGCTAAGCAAACTGTGGTTATCTGATGTTCTGCTGTATAAAAAGGCTGAGCTAAAATAAACTGGGGCTGCGGTCTCTACTGACAGTCCTCCCAAGGATCTTTTCTCTGTCTCTTGTTTTTCTTTCAATCCTCACTCCCCCTTTCAGGTACTGTTCATCTTGGCCAGCTGGCACCCGCAGCGGACATGGGGAAGTGCCTGCTCTCTCGAAGGAAGCAGGGTACCTTCTCATGCCTTACCAGTGACATTTTTCCTGGTCTATGATAAAATACAGTCTTTTCCTATGACTTGAGTGGGAGACATCCCATCTATCACTATCACTGGCAGGTCCATAATGGGCCATATTGCTGCCACTAAAGCATCTTTTAGGACCATGACAGAGTGACCCTTCCTGCGGTGAAGGTGCTTGTTTGGCCACTATA
>NW_008338560.1:8063-10203 GCF_000622305.1 Nannospalax galili | reverse complement strand
AAAAGAAAAATGAGGAAGAACCCAATAGAGGGATGCTTTTGGAAGCCCTTGTCAGGAAATTCCAATGGACTTTCCTATGAACATTTGAAAATTGCTCTGTTCTGACTTTTTTTCTAGTTCCCTGTCTAGAACTTGTAATGCTAACTACTCTTGCCTTTATTTCTCCTTCACATCTCCTATTCACCAGTCAAGGACTTTCTTTTCTCCCTCAGTCCCTCTCGTGGACTGAGCGACTATGGATTCTCAGCCTCTCCAGTGTCGTGCAGCCATCATTGGACTACTGGGACTCTATCTTGTGAACTAAGCTGATAAATCCCTATACATATATATTCATTCTGCCAGTTCTATTTCTTTGGAGAACCCTGACTAATGCGCATTCTGAGCCAGCTCACTGGTCCAATTCTCAGTGGTTCATGTAGTATATGAAAATGTGCTTTTGATTTTTAAGATTATTACTAAGACATTCCCAGTTACATTCATGGAGGAAGGTCTCGGGCAGCAGAAACATTGTCATGCAAGTTGTCTGATTATGTTCAAATCTCTTCATGTATCTGGCAGGGAACACTCTGTCTACTCTATCTCCTATTTGGCTGGAACGTTATCAAGACTAAATAATTCTTATCATGTCATTTTTACTAGATAGGCTCTTCAAAACAATGATAACTCACAGGAAGGGGCAGGAATGTTCCCTTGTGCTTCTCGTCCAACTACCCCCAATGGTAACATGAATAACTGTTCTGCACCAGTCCAGGAAAATGAAATTGCTACTACATTTATCTTTTAAGATGTAAAGTCATGAGCTCATCTTGCAGATTTAGGTATACAAGATTTCTGCTTAACCTAATGGCATTCTATCTCTGTATCTTTGTCCCCAAGCTGAACACCGTCTTCAACACTGCACCAGTTTCAATATTCTTGTCATCTAGTCTTCCAAAGTATACTAACAGTTCCTGGAATAGTGAAGCTGCTAGACTATACCAAGAATGTCTATACAACAGAGAGAAGAATTATTCCACATTGATTCTCTTCATAAATGAGACCCTCTTAAAGTTGTAGAAAGAAATTTCTGTGTAGTAAAAATCCTTGGGAAACCTTGGTGTCTCAGATTCATCTATTGGATTACACTTCACTTTGGCTGTTTGTCCTCTGAGTCTTCTTCCAGATTTGGACATTCACAATTGTCCTCTTGATCCAAACATTTCATCACATACATCGTCAGAGAAAAAGACAGAGAAGTTTACAATGAATAAATGAACTCAGATCTTTAAATTGTTCTGCTTACTTGATCACATTTCTATCCACTTATTGTTCCACACAATCTACCTTATTTGTTGTTGCATTAGAAGACAATAAAATTAATTGACAATTCATTTCAAGTAACTGAGTTCATATGTAGATGGTTTTTGCACAAAAATTTGAGAAAATATTAACATGGTTCCAAAGCCAGACACAGAGCTTTCGAGTTTTTATTGTTTTCCCTGTCTTTCCTCATGGGTAAGTATTGCTAAATTTCATTTATTTTGCTGTGGTTTCATTTTAATGTAAGCAGAAGGTTTGCTTCTTCTGTCTCTTCCAGTTTCCATGTTTTGCTCTGGTTCATAGTGTGTGCGACAGTGACTAAGTGCAGCGCTTGTCCTGAGGCTTCCCAGTTAGGACTGTGGGTTAGACGTTCCCTCCATGCAATTCTGGGATGAGAAGAGTCAGGGTAGTAAAGGACAGACTATATTCTGAGAAGAGAAAGAGAGGAAAGGCACAGGCAGCCAAGAAGGAGCTGGCAGGAAAGCCGAACAGCATGAGGGAAGAGAAAGGAGACGCGGCGCCAAGAAGGAAATGCTCCTGGAGTGGGGGTGCGGTGAAGGGGGCTCAGTGGGTCAAAGTTATTGCAGCTGAAGCCTCAGCACCCAAGTTTGATCCCAGGAACTCAGGCCAGAAGCCAGATGTGTTGGTGTGCCTCTGCAGTCCCAACACTTGTATGGCAAGCTGGGAAGCCGAGACAGGAGATTCCTGAAGCTTACAGGTCACTTAGCCTGTAGTGTTCTCAGCAGCAGAAATGGGAGACCCCCACCTTGACAGAGTGGGGGGGATCACTCCTGAAGATATTCCTCTGACCTCCGCATGTGTACCAGGGCATGCACGTATA
>NW_008338560.1:2164-3095 GCF_000622305.1 Nannospalax galili | reverse complement strand
AACAAGAACCCAGAACCACTGATCCAATGAAAGATTTGTGTGCATGTGAGCCTTGACAACCTAACGCCTGAGTTAAGCCTACCAGAGGTTAGAAAGCTTTAGTCCAGCTCCAAGACTCCTGCTCTCCACCTCCCCCTTTCATTAATGAGATGGAGGAACTAGTTAGAAATACAGAACTTCAGTAATCATGATTGACTCTAGGAACACAGGGTACATGGACTAAGAAAGGGAAGACCACTGACATGAAATAGTCTTTGGCATATTTTGCATTTTAAACTTTTACTTAGAGAATGTATAAATTTGCTGAAGGTGGCACAGAAAATGCAGAACCCATCTGTCGCCATCACCCAATGTATTTCACTGATTATTACATATAACTAGAAAATCATATCAAATTAGAAAACTAATGTAGGCACAACACTGCGTATACAGCTGTCATTCCCCTCCCTTCCCCCATAGGATCAAACCTCTGGAACTGCCATGTAGAAGACAGAATTCATCACCGTTCCCTCTATTCCATGCTCCCTGACAGACACACCTATAGCTTCAAGGTCCAGGCATTTGTAGCCCTTAATAACTGTGAAATTTTCTATCATTGTAATTTATCATTTCAAGAATATACTGGGGCGGGAGACACAGCTCAGTGTTTCAGATAACTAGCTGCTTTGGGGAGCTTGTAACTCCAGCTCCAGGGGATCAGATTCCCTCTTCTGGCCTGTGAGGGCATTGTAGGACACAGGTGCAGTAACAGCCTGCAAACAAAATACTTATAAAATATAAGTAAACAAGTAAGTAAATAACTAAATAAATATTTTTAAAAGAATATACCACAAATGAAAATGTCATGCAAAAAGTAGTTAAATGTATGGAGATCACTATAACAGCATTAGTAGAATGAAGGAGAAAGATACATTTTCACCAATTGGGATGA
>NW_008338560.1:0-533 GCF_000622305.1 Nannospalax galili | reverse complement strand
TGTCTGTTGTCATATATATATATTTATATGTTATGTAACTTTAAAAATGTCAAATGCTGAAAGGATAAATCATATATATAAATATATATCTATATCTATATATATATGGCTTTAAAAATGTCAAATGCTGAAAGGATAAGTCAAAAGACCTTTTACGTTCCAGAAGTAGTACTGGGAATACAAAAGTTTCATTCTAGGCCCAAATTTGATGTGGGTTTTGAGAATTTGACATCTAGTCCTCATGGTCACCTGGAAAACCATTCATTCCACTGAAGGATCCAGCAGCCCTCTATTTTTTTTTTTCAATCTTAAAGAGACTCAATTGTCATGCTTCTTCCATCTTTCATGTAGTACTTCAAATTCTGTAGAAAGTGGCTGGAGAGTAGAGAGTAGAGATAGTGACATCATTTAACATAGGAAAGAAGCCAGGTGGCAGGGAAAGCCTGGAAGCTCTTGCTCAACTGCCCTTCAGGTAATAACAAGACATGCTTTTAAAAAGCTGTTAATTTGGGGAGCTGAGTACTCTGCAAATG
>NW_008338559.1:0-603 GCF_000622305.1 Nannospalax galili | reverse complement strand
ACTGAATTCTTTTATCGTGTTTTTAATTGTTCTTTTGAGTTCCATGTCCTGTATTATCTCTAGTGGGTTCTTATTGTACTTTCTAGAGGACTATTGGTATTTGGTGGGGTTATGTTATTTTGTTTTTTCATCTTATTATTTTTTCTATGTGATTTTGATATGTGAATTTCTTTTGTAGTTTCTGATTCTTGTGTGAGACTCAATACCTCAAGTTTAGGTCTGTTTCTTTTTGTGAACTTTATGTGTCTTTGTGGTTTGCTTTTTGGGCATGAAAATCTCGTTCCTCTAAGCTTCCGGTTTGCTCTTTTGATTTTATATTGGAGTGGCCAGATTGCTTTTGTCTTCAGGAGCTCCCACAGAGCCCCAATTTAGATGATGATCAGATGTTCTCAGGATTTCTCCTAACTTCTGAATTCCCTCCAGGAAAGATTTTGGCTTCAGGAATTTAGGGGTTTGACAGGCCTGGTGGCCAGGCCCAGGAAAGTTGCTGGTTTAGCGTAGCTGGTTTCTGTTCCACCCAGAGATGCAAAGGCAGATGGGGGTGGGAAGTGACCCCAAGGGCTCCTGGGGGCTGCACTGAGGAGCTGGGTTGGTCTGGATGCA
>NW_008338558.1:0-399 GCF_000622305.1 Nannospalax galili | reverse complement strand
AGGAACAGCTGACCTTCTTAAAACAAAGACCTCTAGGTAGGCTGACTAGATGCACCAAGTGGACAATAGTGGGGGTGCCTACAACACAGCAGACAGTAGCAGGGATATCAGAGTATAAGGGCTGCAGTTGGGGGAAGGAGGCTATGGGAGGGTGCCATCTGGGAAGTGGGTGTATAGTTGAATAAGACAGTTTGGATGTTCTGTGTGACACACACACACACACACAAATCAACAAATTTTTTAAAATGTATTATATTTGAGGAGGATGCATGGAAATTTACATCATGTTAATTAGTAGAGATGATAAACATTACCATTGAAATCTACCTGACGACTTTATAGACATATACAGGCGTCAAGGATCCAAGTGCAACTGATTATGACTAGTAATAATCAGAT
>NW_008338557.1:0-346 GCF_000622305.1 Nannospalax galili | reverse complement strand
AAAGAATAATCATAAATATGATCAAGGAATTCAACAAATTTAAAGAACACAGGAACAAACAAATCAAAGCGATAAACGAAGTTAGGGAGAAACTTCTGAATGAATTTACAAAAGAGATAGAAACATTGAAGAAAACTCAGGCAGAAATGAAGAAGTGCAAAACTCAGTAAGTCAACTTGAAATAATAGGAGAAAGCCTCACCTCTAGAATGAATGAAATGGAAAACAGAAAATCAACACTGGTGGATAAAGTTGAAAAATTAGATCACTCAAGCAAAGAGTATGGAAAATTTTTTAAAAACACAGGAATGAAATACGCAAGAGATGTTGGACACCATGAAAAGACC
>NW_008338556.1:0-491 GCF_000622305.1 Nannospalax galili | reverse complement strand
ATGCTGGGGCCACAGCAGGTGAGGCCCCTTGGAGAGCTTACTGAAGTCAGCGTGCATACCTCATCATTGGGAGTTTTGTTAATGTAGTTGGGACGCTCGTTCTTTGAGAAAGCATCTGTAACAGATGTCATGTTGTTTAACAGAAATAGAGCAAGGCAAATGGCTACTCCCATCTTCCTGATCATCCCCAGATGCCCTTTTCCAAGGACTCCAAGCGTTCTTGTGGTTGTCAAATTTGTCCATGTTTTTGAAACGTCGCAATAGCTTTTAGGAAAATGGAGCCTAAGATTAGGATATCCATCATATCTGTTTTTCCTGTTGTTGCTGCACTTTCAGACTGGGAGTCCTGGGGCTGGAGAGATGGCTCAGCAGTTAAGAGCACTGACGGCTCTTGCAGAGGACCTGGGTTCGATTCCCAGCACCACATGGCAGTTACGAATTGTCCTTAACTCCAGTTCCAGGGGACTCTGAAGCCCTCTTCTGACCTCTGC
>NW_008338555.1:0-336 GCF_000622305.1 Nannospalax galili | reverse complement strand
AATCGGCCCCTGGTCTCTCTGTTGTCCAGGGCAATGTATAATGCTGACCTTCTTGGCAAGTACAAGGCTTGCAGAAGAGCCACTATTGCTTCTGTTTTTAATGTCCTTACCAGCCGAGGTGAGGAGTCCCCGCCTCCGGTAAATTTCCCCATGTATATGGGCTGTGGCAAATGCATAGCGGCTGTCAGTGTAAATGTTAACCTTTTTGTCCTTTGCTAATTTTAGGGCCTGGGTTAGGGCTTTTAATTCAGCCCGTTGGGCTGAAGTTTCGGCCGGCAGGGCTTCGGCCCAAATTATTTTCTCCCCATCGACCACCGCTGCCCCTGCCTTATGTTC
>NW_008338554.1:0-279 GCF_000622305.1 Nannospalax galili | reverse complement strand
TGTCAGAAGTTTAGCTCACAAAGTTTCTTCCCATTCAATAGGTTGCCTCTTTATTCACATAATGATTAATTCTTCTGTATAGGAGCTTTTTAGTTCCATGAGGTCCTATTTGTCAACTGCTGAACTTAATGCCTGCGCTTTTTCAGAAATTCTGTTCCTTTGACTTTAAGTTCCACTGCATTCACAACACTCCCCTCTGTCAGTTTCAGTGTATCAGGTCTTATGGTTAAGTCCTTGATCTACTTGGAATTGAATCTTGATCATGGCGACATATAGATA
>NW_008338553.1:0-213 GCF_000622305.1 Nannospalax galili | reverse complement strand
CTTTATAAGTTGGAGCCTTGATGAGTGAGGAGCTGCCCTCAAGGTACCTTTCCTATTGTCCTAGGATAGAGCACAGGTTTCATTTCAATAGTTTTCTCTCTCTCTCTCTCTCTCTCTCTCTCTCTCTCTCTCTCTCTCCTCACCTACTGCCTTCAAGGCACGTGCTCTACTACTAAGCTCCAGCCTCAGCCTGAGCTGATCTCTTTGACAGTT
>NW_008338552.1:0-277 GCF_000622305.1 Nannospalax galili | reverse complement strand
ATCTCTCAAAATGTCCTGTAATTGTAGTGGGTCACCTGTCCTCTTGATCAAAGAGGATGAGGAGACCCCACGAGATGGACTTGAATCAGTGTCTAGTCTACAAAGATGATCATCAGCACAGAGGAATCATTTCCTCCATGCTTCCAAGCAAAGCCAGTCATGGTCAAGTAGGACCTTTGACTTATCCTCACATAGGCAGAACTGGTAAAACAAAGGAGCTAGGAGTTCCTCCCAAGCCCATGTGACACCTGAGGAACAGATCCTCAAATGGCCTTAA
>NW_008338551.1:0-473 GCF_000622305.1 Nannospalax galili | reverse complement strand
GGACTTTCCTCTTGTAGAATAGCATAGGGTATAATGAGAAGAATTACAAAGGGACCATAGGATACCATGCTCTGGGAACTACATAGTCCTGATGGGAAATTACAAAATGAGAAGATCTTTGAGTCTCAAGAAATATAAAATTAGGTCTACGGCATATGATGTAAACATAGACTCTAATTTCCACCCTCAAGGGACATATGAGGCCTATCAAGAAATCTTAAAAAATGATCTTCTGAAAACTTCTCCCAGTAATCGATAGCATAAAATAAATTTGCATTTGAGAGACGTACTGTTTTGGAGGCTCATACAAACTTATTTTTTTTCTTTTGTGCAAGTGAATAAAGCTTCTGGAGAAATTCTCAAACAGAAATCATATCACAGTCTCCAGTGTACATCTTTTAGAAAGTCAGAGCCAGATTTGTACTGATGGATATTACCTTCTTCTTATCAGAATCCTGGATATCACAGGACAG
>NW_008338550.1:0-507 GCF_000622305.1 Nannospalax galili | reverse complement strand
CTTTCCTTTAGACAAATATGTGCCGCGTGTGTATCTAAGTTCTTTCTTTCTATAGTAAGGACAGTATTTCTAACAATGTGATTATAGCAGTGAAAATGAATGAACAGAAACATTTTGTGTTAAAACCTTTTGTCTACGAATTGTATTCAAAAGAGTTTTTTTTATCAGTGTCAGTCTCTTTCCTTTGGATAAATATGTGTCGCTTCTGTACCTAAGTGTTTGCTTTGTGTAGAAAGAAGAGTAGTTCTAACAATCTGTTTATAACAGTGAAAACGAATTAACAGAAGCATTTTGTGTTTAAACACTTTTCCTACGAATTGAATGCAAAAGAGTATTGCCATCACTGTCAGTCTCTTTGCTTTAAGAAAATATGTATCGCTTGTCTGTCTAAGTGCTTGATTTCTGTAGAAAGAACAGTAGTTCTAAAAATGTATTTATAATAGTGGAAACGAAAACACAGGAGCATTTTGTGTTAAAACAAGTTTCTTGGGAATTACATGCAAAAGA
>NW_008338549.1:0-401 GCF_000622305.1 Nannospalax galili | reverse complement strand
AACAGGACATTTAGTCTATTAGTTGGCGCCAGAAGGATTCTTAAACTTTTAGTCAAGGTTACCAATGCCCACCCAGTAATTTATTGGCCACAATGTTTTCTATCTTAGAGCTAAAAGCATGGTAAACTTTTAGCTTTTAGCTCAGTAGTAAACCTTTGACCTGGCCTAATCTCTTAGCCAGGGATAGCTGAGTTATTTGTTTAGGACAAGGAGATGAGCTAAGGGTTGTTGACCAAGATGCTTTCCCACAGAGCAGGGAGCCTGCACTTTATGACCAGGCCGCTTCCTCCTGCCAGCCCAACAGTGTTCTGTAAGGCAGGGATTATCAGAGCCATTGTTTTCAGTGCCCCTCCCTTTTATCAGAGAATGCAGCCTGGACCTGTAAGTTTTAGGCTCTCCTC
>NW_008338548.1:4639-6080 GCF_000622305.1 Nannospalax galili | reverse complement strand
TCCTTTCACGGGAGTCTTTCAGCAGCAGGCACCCTAATGGCTTTTATTTGCCCGACCCATGCCCGCGGGGCGCTTTCAGTGGCGGGAGAGGAGGATGAAGAGGAGAGAGAGATATAGATAGGAGGCCTTATCTACACCCATGCGGGCAGTTGGGGTCTGTCCAGAGGGCTAGGGGCCTTTGGCTAACATCAGGGAGTAGCCCTGATCAGATAGCCTCAATGCTCTTTCGCCTTGACGGTCCCACACAAAGACTCAGGCCGAGAACAAGAGGAAGAAAAAGGGGGAGGAGAGCTTTAAAATAGAGAGCATAGAGAAAAATACAAAATCAAACCCCAGCCTAGTAAAACAAGTAACACAACCATCAAGCATGCACACCACATTGAATCGCATTCATTCGGACCGGTCCTCCTTTCACTCAGGCACGTGCTACACTCACCACTCTCACTTTCACTTTCAGGATCCCCGAGACTTCTCGTGATTCTCCAAAAGGGCATCCACTCGGACTGCCTCAGAGTGATGAGCTCGACCTTCTCCTCAGGCGCCAGTTTTGATGGCGGGCTATCCTTCCTAGGGCCGAGGCACTTGGCCGAGGCACTTGGGCCTTAGGGCCAGGACTGATTACCTGGACCTCCTTGTTTGGGACTCGAACCCAAGACTTCCTTCCTAGGGTCGAATCACTCAGACCCTAGGGCCAGGACTGGTTACCTGGACTTCCTGCTCGGGACTCGAACCCGAGACCAGACACGGGACGGCGACTCCCGCTTTACACTGGATTTGCACAGACACGAGGGAGTGACCCCCGAAGTACACTGCCCTGTCCAGAGAGAGAGAGACTCTGCCTCTGCTCGTCCTTTGTTCCCCCAGAAGCCCCCCGAATCACGGACGAGCCCCCAAAATGTTAGGGTCTGTGACTCGGTGGGCTTCTCCAAGAGAACAAATGCACAAGTATGGAGATGCAAAAATCAAGCAGAGTTTTATTAGGCCAGCTAGCTGGGGCCGACCATCCTTCCAAGACACGCAGATCTGGTTGGAGCAATCGACTCCAAGGCAACTTCAGGCAGAGATTATATAGGCTCCCACAGCCGTTACACAAAAGTCTCGTGCCCGCATTTTTACACAACCAATGATTTCAAAGCAAATATTTCACAAACCAATAACTTCAAAACAAGAAAAATGTTGCAACTCCCTCTAGGTGTCTCAATCGGGGAAGGGTGGGTGGTATGTGTCTGGCGCAACCCTTCCCTGTTATCTTTCCTGTTATCTTGTGTAACCAGGCATGCCTACGTGACTCGACACAGGTCAGGCTCCGGGGGCTGCAGCTCTTGCCCCTATCTCCGGATGCCTGTGTCTCCAGTTGAGTTAATCAGTTACAAGCAGTAAGTTCAAACAAGTAAATTCAAGCAGTAAATTCAGACAAGCAGTAAATTCAAAAAAGCAGTAA
>NW_008338548.1:0-1273 GCF_000622305.1 Nannospalax galili | reverse complement strand
GGTGCTGAAAGTCCCTGCTGCTGAGGCTTTGCTCAGCCGTGTCTCCGCCCTGATTTCACCTGTGCACCTTCCTCAATATGTGAGTTCCACCGGCTGCTGGAACACGCGGGAATAGTGCGAGGCGGCTAAAGCTAGGGCTCCGTGAGTCGGTGACGGAGGAATGCTGCCCCCCGGAGAGGCTGGATCGCCAGTAGTAAGACGCAGGACTCTGCTTAGTCCGTGTTACAGCTTTTATTAAGTGTTCAGCTCCTAGCTCCTAGTGATCCAGATCTCTATTATTGAGAGAAGACTGGGATATTTTTATACTGTAGGGGCAGTGGTAAAAGCTTTAGCTGATAGGTATTTTGGGGATGCCTCATTTGCGTGTGGAAATGGGCTCCCGCCAGGCTGCCAGACTGTCAGACTGCTTGAAAAATCACATAGGAAAGCATGGTATTTCCAGAGCCAGAGGCCATGTTTTCTATGGTGGCTATTTCAAAGGAGAGTTAGGAAGATGCCAGGTACTCTGCTGAAAGGAGTCATCTGCATATGAAACCGAGCCCATGGGCCACCAGGACATGGAGAGACTATGACTTCACAGCAGGGGTCCCCAACACCTAGCCACCTAGCAAAAGCAGAGCTATTTTCTAGTTTATTTTTCTTTACATCTTTTAATCTACTCTACTACTTTAATTTTGGCAATTGGTAAATAAATAAATAAAATGTTAATTGTACTTGTGGCCCTGAGTAGAGACATAACATTCTAAAATAGCTAAAAGATTCTAAAAGCAAAAATACATACTATAGCTTCCTCCCTTAGGACTTAATCCAGGGACTGGAAAGATGAAGCAGCAGTTAACTGCTCTTGCAGAACACCCATGCAGAGTTCCCAGTACCCATACTGAATGGCTCATAACTGCCTGTACCTCCAGTTCCCAGGTATCCAAAGCACTCTTGTGCCTCCATGGGCAGGCACATCCATGGTGTAAATAAACTCACAGACACATGTATATAACAAAATTTTGAAGTGAATTTTATTGAAATAAGATTTATAGGCCCTCTGCTTCCTAGGCCTGCAGGACTACCACAGGCCTCTCTCCTACCAGCAGGCCTCTCTCCAGGGTAAGTCCATCTTAACCATCACGCCCTCCACACTTTGACTCCCCCAGCCTCATTCACCCTCCCATCTCCCCCACGGTCTCTCTTCCTAGTTTCGGTCCTGTCCCATTCCTTGTCTTGGGGTCAAAGACACCTGGGGAACCAATACTGCTTCCTGATCCTTTTCATCCAGACC
>NW_008338547.1:0-797 GCF_000622305.1 Nannospalax galili | reverse complement strand
AGAGTTCTTACAGCATTCATCAAGGTATTTCATTTTTTTTTTCCCAACAGTCACAAATGACAAACCTCTGTTTTAAAGGAGAGCAGCTTTCCACACCACATTTTCTTTACATTTTATCTGCTGCTGATCAGCGATTATTGAACCTGGTTATTGTGAGTAGGGCTTAATGAGCACAGGATTGCAGATGCATTTTTGGCAAAATGAATTCAAATATCTGCGTAAGTTCTCAAGCAGTAGAATTAGGAGGTCTGATCAGTTCTTCTAATACCTGCTCGTCACTGCTTGGTAACATCAATCCCGTGAGGCCGCTGACCCCAAAGACCTCAGACCCCTCCCGCCCGTGACTCAAACCTGTTTCTAGTTACATGGGGAGAGACAACACAAAGGCAGTGCTGATTCCTCAACATGAGAAACAAACTTCTGGCCTCCAGAACATTTCAGAGGTTAAAATGTAACATTTATCTCTGGAAAAAGTCTGTGATACCCTCGTTCCAGAGATGATGGTGAGGAACTATGTTCTAACCAAAAGAATCAATCACTAATCACCCCAGCATGTGTGAACTAGTCCACACACAAAGGACGTTTTCACATAATCCAAATTCTTATAAAACACAGGTAGCGGGGCTGGAGAGATGGCTCAGCAGTTAAGAACACTGGTTGTTCTTGCAGAAGACCTGGATTTGATTCCCAGCACCCACATGGCAGCTAACAACTGTCCATAGCTCCAGTTCAAGGCAATCCAACAGCCTCTTCTGACCTCCACAGGCATTGCACGACAGGGGTGCACTTACCTACAT
>NW_008338546.1:0-251 GCF_000622305.1 Nannospalax galili | reverse complement strand
TGGAACCTCTGATGGCCATTCAACTGGGGAGCATCAAGCGGCCCTCCCTCCTTTGTACAGAGAGCAAGTAAAGGTCGCAGGCTTGTCAGCATGGAGGAAGCTTAATGAGGGCTGGACAGAGGACCCTATAATAGGATTGAGACAAAAGCCCTCCCAGCAGCTTCCTGAATTCATAGATAAGGTGCAGAACAGTTTGATACGGAAATTGCCTCCCGGGCCTTTGCGGGACGAATTTGTAAGAGTTATGGTGT
>NW_008338545.1:0-237 GCF_000622305.1 Nannospalax galili | reverse complement strand
CCCCAAGTCTGATTGCAAAATGTTCTGGGCCACTCTGATCACGTGGACAGGCGTCTTTCCTAAGGTCTCTAATTCTGTCTACACTCTTCTCCAACCTGAGGGTCCCTCCCAGACTCGCGCCTCATCCATTCTACACCAACCTCTCTGTGTGGTTCCTATGACTTCCGTGAAATGTCGCTTGCAGCCTAGACCCAGTCTCCCTAGGTCTCAGTGGAATTTTCCAAGCCCTAAAGCCTC
>NW_008338544.1:0-228 GCF_000622305.1 Nannospalax galili | reverse complement strand
GTAAATGGAGGAAGAGATGTGTTTGGCTTTGAGCCAGACTCTGGAGACCCCGGAAACCAAACCAGTGAATAAAAAATTAAACTGTGCTAAGGAAAAAAAGAAAGCATGTATAAATGGATAAGTACGGGAATAGTGGCTGTGTGCATGCATGTGTGCATGTATACATGCGTGTATGCATGTGTGTGTGTGTGTGTGTGTGCACCTGAGTATATGTATGTGCCCCTTGTG
>NW_008338543.1:0-1066 GCF_000622305.1 Nannospalax galili | reverse complement strand
AATTGACTGTTGGCAGGGGAGCTGTTCTCTATCCGTTCCAAGTATACTTTCTTTTTTTGTGGTTTCTCCTGGAACAGGATTCAGGTCTGGGTCAGTCCCATGGAGGCTTTATCCAAGATGGAGTCACTCAGGTCTTTCATTCCCCCCTCTGACTAGTACCTTGGGGCCCAATCATGGGCGATCCCTCATCTCATGTTCTTCATCACCCAGACTCTGGAGGGACTGATAGTAGGTTCGCATTACCATTAGCTGTATAGCTCCTAGGTGCTCTTTTATAAAAGCTACCAATTTATTTAAAGTGCAAGGTCCAAAAGTCAAGAGCATAATCAGAATGAGAAGGGGTCTGAGTAAGGTTGAAATCAAAGTCATCAACCAAGGGGAGCTATTGAACCAGGATTTAAAGCATCCTTATTTAGCCCTACATTTGTTCTCTCTTCGAGCCAGACCTTGGCCAGGGATTTTTTTTTTGACAACCCCAGAGTGATCTATACAAAAACAACACTCCTTCTTGTGGGCAGCACAGAGGCCTCCCTGCTGCAAGAACAACAGGTCTAAGCCTTACTTATTCTGCAGAAGCATTTCTGCCAAGGAGGTTAGGAATAATGGGAGGGGGCACTCAAAACATGATCTCAAAGGGGGTTAATCCCATCTGGTAAGGGGAGTTACGCACTTGATAGTGTATGAATGGAAGGAGAGTCACCCAGTCACTGCCAGTCTCTAAGGTCAATTTAGTTAAGGTCTCTTTCAGAGTTCTATTCATTCTCTCTGCCTTTCCTGAACTCTGGGGTCTATAAGCATGACGTAGTTTTCCAATCAATCCCCAGAACTGTGGCTGGACTCTGACTTACCTTGGATACAAAAGCCAGTCCATTATCTGACCCTATCATCTGTGGAAAGCCATACCTGGGGAGGATGTCTTCCAATGGTTTCTCTGCCACCATTTGAGCCACTTCATGTTTAGTAGGGAAGACTCCAGTCGATCCTGAAAAAGTATCTACAAAGACTAGCAAGTAACGATGTCCGTACCTGCCAGGTTTTACCTCAGTGAAATCCATTTCCCAATAGG
>NW_008338542.1:0-266 GCF_000622305.1 Nannospalax galili | reverse complement strand
GACAATGTGGTTTTTGTCTTTGAGTCCATTTGTTTGATTAATGATGTTTATTGACTTGCATATATCGAACCATGTCTGTATTTCTGGGATGAAGCTGACTTGATCATAGTGAATGACCTTTTTGATGTGTGTCTGCATGCAGTTTGCAAGTATTTTGTTAAGAATTTTTGCATCTATGTTCATTAAGGATCTGGGTCTATACTTTTCTTTATTGGTTATGTCTTTACCCGGTTTGGGTATTAGAGTGATGTTGGCTTCATAGAAGG
>NW_008338541.1:49909-53042 GCF_000622305.1 Nannospalax galili | reverse complement strand
GAATTATCAAGAGGTATTTATGAGCTGGGCATAGTGGCACACAACTTTAATCCTAGCACTTGATCTCTGTGACATCAATGCCAGCCTGGTCTACATAGTAAATTCCAGGTCATCTGGGGCTATGGGGAGACCCTGTCTCAAAAAACCAAAAAATGTATTTAAGCATTTCATACAAATGCATGAGTGTGCTAGAGGTGCTTGTTAAATACTTGGGTTTCCACAGTCAAGGATCCAACACCTGTGGGGTACAAAGGCAATGACTTACCTCCACAGGTCTCCTGTATTCGTACCACATCACCAATCTGCAGAGTGAGCTGTGGGGCTCCACTGCCTTGAAAGTTGTATATGGCTGTGAAATGGATCACAGAGACAGGCATTAGAGTTGTTGGCTCCTTGCCTCCCTGCTCCTTCTTGCTGTCCCTTCCTTGGGCCCATACCACACTTAGGAAACCCCCATGGGCTATAGGAAACCAAATGCCTACTTCACAATAATCCAATACCAATTAAAAACTGGACCTGGGGCCTGGAAAGATAGTTCAGCAGTTAAGAGCACTAGCTGCTCTTGTAGATAACCCTGGTTCAGTTCCCAACACCCACAGGACGGCTAACAACTGTCTGTAACTCCAGTTCCACGGTATCCAATCCCCTCTTCTGACCTCTGTGGGCATTGCACAACATGAGTGCATTTACACATATGCAGGCAAAACACACATATGCACAAAATAAAAATAATTAATTAATTAATTAATTTAAAAAACTGAACCTGACCTCTTTCAACACAAGTCTGGCACAAGCAGTCCCAGCTACCAGGATGCTTTTTAGAACATCCTCATATCCATTACATTTGGCCTTGTGCTGTACTCCAGGTGTGTGTTTGTGAATCTTCTCCCTCTGCCTTCACAGCAACCCCTGAGAGGTAGGAGCTGTGATCCCAGCAAAGAAATTGAAGACACTCTAGTCAAAGCCATCAGGCTAGGAAGTGGTAGGAAAATTCCATCCAACTTCTAATTCTCACCCACTAAGATGGTCAGCTTTCTGCTCCCTAATTGCTCCATTTCAGCAACAAAAGCCTAAAATGCCAGGCTCCCCACTACTGCACCCTAACACCATGTTCCTTGCCTAATGGGTGTTTTAGGTTGAATCAGAAATGTTCCCCCTGTGGGCTCAGGCTTTGAAAGCTCTGTCACCAGCTTGTGAATACTATTTTGAAAGTTGTGAGCCTTTAGGATATTGGGCCTGGCTCGTGGAAACAGGTCACTAGGGATGGGTCTTTGAAAGTTATATCATTCCCTGATTCCAGACTGCTGGCTTTGCTTCCTGATCCATCGAGATATGATAAGCCATTGTCAGAGGCTCCCACCACCACAGACTAAGTCACTACACTATGCCTTCCCCCTCTGATGGACAGAAATACTTTGAAACCATAAGCCAAAATAAACCCTCCCTCCCTCCAGTTGTTTATGTGAGGTATTTTGTCACAACAAAGTCATTCACATAGTAAAGCCATATCTATTTCCTACTCAAACACAACCAACCTCCGTTCCTTAGCCTTCACCAAAGCAAATCCTTTGGGCTTCCTCCATGCCACAATGATGCAGTTTCCTAACGATTATGGAATTCCTGTGAGTACATTAACATTCAGGAATATGGTTTGCATTCTCTTCCAGAGGTTGGGGGTTTAGCTCAGTAGTAGAATGCTTCTCTAGCAAGTGCAAGACCCTGGGATCAGTTCTGAGCCTGACAAAAATTTACAAACGAAGAACAAGGGGACTTGCATTTTCATCCAAACTCAGTTCCAAGGAATAGTTGTCTAAGCCTCCCACGTGAAACATGGGATCACATCGTCCATACCATCACAGTATGCTGTCATAGTTTCCGCTGCCCACCACTGCAGCAGTCTTGACAATGGCAGCCCAAGTCTCTGGTGAAGGTTTCTGGAGCTGCCTCAAGGAATTGTAGTTGCCTGCTTTGACCTGTCTGTGTTCCTGTACAACCACACTAAGGGCTTGCTTTTATATCTCTGTCTCAGAATTTTCTCATATACAGAAGCAACTCTAAAGAAAGCATCAGTCAAAAACATTTAAATTCAAACAAACTACCTTCTCCCTTAAGAGCAAAGAAAAAGCTATAATCTTACAAAACCTTGGGAATCCAGGATTAAGCATGAAATACTCTAGAGTGTGAGGGCTTGGAAGAACACCCACTATACCAAGGAATCGGGAAGGCCACATATGAGGGTTGGACACAGGCTGAAAAAAAATATAAGGAAGCTCTGAATTCTCAACTATGATTGAACTTCAAGGACTGTGCAGACAGGAAGTCAGGCTGAAGCAGAGTTGCAAAGGCCTGAGTAAGCACTGAAAACACACAGAGCAAGCTACAATTTTTAGACTAAAGAGACCACATACAACAAATATCACAGTCTTCATAAAAATACTTCTAAAAGGCCAGGCATGATGGCACATGCCTTTGGTCCCAGCACTCAGGAGGCAGAAGCAGATCTCTGTGAGACTGAAGCCAGCCTGGGATGGTCTACATACTGAGTTCCAGGCCAATAGGGGTTACATAGTGAGACCCTGCCATAAAAACCAAACAAAAAAGAAAACATAAAAGTCACTAACCACTAAAACCCTGCCACCTATGTCAAGCAATGGCAGCAGGTCCCGGCGAAGGGGCGAAATATGACTTCCACAGTTAATACATTACAAGAATATTCAAAACATCTAATCCAATTCAAAGTGATGAGGTATATTAAGAAGCAAAATAGTACACCCAATTCATAGGAAAGAATAAATTAAGAGAAAGCTGCCAAAGGCAGGACTTAGAAGGCAGCGATATTAAATCCACTGTCTTACATAGTCAAAGAACTGAAGGAAAGTAGGGACAAAAAGAGAGAAAGAAACAAAAAGCATGATGACTCTGAAATAAAGAATATCACTCAAGACATAGAAATTATTTTAAAAAGGAGCAGAGGATGGAGCTACACACCTGTAATCCCAGCACTCAGAGGCTAAAGCAGGAGGGTCACAGGTTCAAGGGAAACCAGTGTAGAACTTACCTCAGAAAAAAATTAGAAAAAGAAATCAAATAGAAAGCGGATGACTCTGTGTGTGTGTGTGTGTGTGTGCCTGCG
>NW_008338541.1:31790-49828 GCF_000622305.1 Nannospalax galili | reverse complement strand
GTGCGTGTGTGTGTGTGTGTGTGTGTGTGTGTGTGTGTGTGTGTGTGATTAAAGAACTACAACAGCAGATTTGAGAAGGAAGGAGCGAAATTCAGAGATCTTAAAAAGAGGTCAACTGAAATTAGACCAAGAAGCACAGGAGAAAAGAATGAATGAAAAATGAAGAGAAGAGACCTTAACTCTGCCCAGAATACCAACTTCCACATAGTGGGAGCTGCAGAATGAATGGAGAGAGAAACTGGTGGGGAAAATGGAGAATGGCTAGAAACCATCCAACTTTAATGGAAGACACAAATCTACACAGTCAGGAGACATGGTGCAATGGAAGCAAAGTCATGCAGATCATCATGCACAGAATACCTTAATAAGACTGTTAAAAATGATTTCTCTTTAAAAAACCATGACAGCAAATGAGCAGACTGAATTAAAAAAACATCAGTTAAACCAAGAATTCCCTAGCGCCTGAGTTTTTCCTTCAAAGATGAAGGAAAAATTAATAAGCGAACAAAAACGGATTTTAAGGGGCTGGAGAGATGGCACAGCAGTTAAGAGCACTGGCTGCTCTTGCAGAGGACCTGGGTTCAGTTCCCAGCATCCACATGTGGCTAACAACCATATGTAACTCCAGTTCCAGGGAAATCCAACACTTTCTTCTGACCTCTGTGGGTATTGCATGACTCGGGTGCAATTATACACAGGCAGGCAATATACTCATACACATAAAATAAAAATAATTTTCAAATATTTTTAAAGCTGATTTTAAAAAACTGAACCCATAACTAATAAATTACACTACAGTTTCAATGAATTAAGATGACTAAGAAAAATGCATGCAATAATAATTATACATTTATGATAATGGGCACAGGATATAAAGGTGAATTTGTAATGTAACACAAAGGGTGATACAGGCTGCATGGGAGCAGAGCATCTCACGTGGTCTGGGAGTAAGGTTGGTATCAGATACAACTAGATTGTTACAAATTAATTAATTGTAAACTCTAAGTCAACCACCGGCCACTGGCAAAATAACTTCACAAAGAAAAGGAAATCACAATTTGAAAAACAGTTAAATATAGGTTGTGGGGGAGGGGTGAGCAAGAACGACGTATATTGACACAGATGCATGAAAATGCCATGAGGAACCCATGCTAGCTCAGAGTATTAGTAACGACAACAACTAAGCATGAAAAACGATAGTAATAGAGACTGGAGGAGCAACGGAAACAAAATGTAAAGGATGCGGAAAGCAAACAGCCACCCAAACAGGAGAAATCCTTCCTTACCAGTGCTTACTTTAAAACGCACATAAAGATTAAATTTTGCCATCAAGAGACAGGTTGGCAGAAAACATTTTAGAAAGGAGAAAAAGAGTCCCTCTGATCCAACTATTGTTGTCTTGAGAGACTGACTTTCGATGCACAGGCAATAGTAGGTTAAAAGTGAGAAGGATGGGGAAAATGTTCCATGCACAGAGTAAATGAAAAGGAACTGTGGTATGCATGCACACTACCTTTAGACAGGTAGACTTTCAGTCAGAAATTATTAGATGAAAAACAACATTATATGCTGGCAAAAGAGTGTACACACTAAGCAAATGTCTAAGGAAATGTTGTAGGTACATGACAGCAAAGCTCTAAAACATATGGAGTAACCAGCAACACAAGTAAAGAAATAGGTGGTTCTACAATAATAGTTGAAGATTTTATTACCTTGCTGTCAGTAATGGATAGAATGATTAATCACAAAATCAATAAAGAAATGGAAGAATTGACCGATCCTATATTAACTAGATCTGACCAAGGTCTACAGAACACTGCACTCTAAAGTGGTAGTAGATAAATTCCCAAGTACACATGAATTTTCTACAGAGGAGATCACAAGTTAGGTCATAAAACGAGTCTCAGTGAGTTAAAATGGATAAAGTCATGCAAAGCATCTTTTCTGACCACAAAGAACTAAAGCTAGAAGTCAACATCAGAATCAAAAGTGCCAAAAATCACAAGTACATGTAAATAGCACAGGCAAAAGCCCAGTGGAATGTAGAAGAAAAGTAAGGAAATATTTTCAGACAAATGAAAATACAACCTACCAAGACTCATGGATGCAGTAAAAAAGCATGACCAGAAAGTAATTTATAACTGTAAATATCTGCCTTGAAAAATATGATAGATCTCGAGTTAATTATCTAACTTTTCCACCTTCTCATATTAAAGAGTTTAACTGGAGTTACCCTAAATTGGTGATAAATCTCTTCCTGGAAGCCATAGTCTGCCCATTTAAAAAAAAAAAAAAGAGTGCCAGGTGTGGGATACCTCACCTCAAGTTGCTGGATAGGAACAGGAGTGTCCTAAAAACATCCCGAACAATACAGGTTGTTGCTTTTGCTCTTGGCTCACCAGTTCTTGATGATAAGACCCTATTGCTGAAGCCACCACCATACACATTGGTCACAGGGCATGAAGAAATCAAGTTGGTACTGATCAAGAAGCTTCCTTCCTGTTGACTAGCTCTCATAGTATTGGATGGTGCTGTTCGGGCTGCTGAGCAGAAAAAAATCAACAGTCTTGCCCAGATGTGAACCCATGAGCTACAACAATGACCAGCATGGCAAGATATGCTCATGGGTACAATAGTAGCATAAATGCTATGGGAGTAACCAATTACTTTCTGATTGGATTTAAGGCCTGCTCCACAGAAGGAAAGACATGCTTGGTACTGTAAATCTGGACAAGAACTCATGGCTGGGGAGCTCACAGGCTCCAGGTATGAACCCACTACTATTATTTTACTAAATGAACATAATATCAAACTAGATTCTAAATTCATATTTATATGACCACAGCTTTCAGACCTCATCAGATAAGTTTCTTGGTGCAGTGAACAGTGGTTAACATAGAAACTCGTAACTGGTCAAAATTGGGAGAACGTGTCTGTGGAGGGCTCAGCCACAAACAGGACATCTGTATCATACCCCTCCTCCCAAGGCTCAGGGACCATTGCCGAAGAGGGGGCAAAAAGATTGTAAGAGCCAGGGGTCACGGAGGAGTGAAACAGGACAGATGCGTGCATGACATTCACAGCAGCTGTGGTTGCCTGCACAAGACCTTCACCAAGATATAGTCAGCCACCATTCCAGCAAAGACAGTGAAGAGGCTCATGAGCCCCCACCACTAGCTGAGGTGCTATTGACACTTGATGCCTGTTGAGGAAGAGTCAGTTTTTTTTAATGGTGTGGCCCCTTGTAGGTCAACCACAATCTAGTGGATATGCCCACACCCATTAGTACCTGGGCAGCACAAACTGGGACCAGTGGGGTGGTCTATAAAAAAGGAGGACATAAAGCTGGGAGGCAGTGGGTGGATCTGGGAGGATTTAGGGGCAGAAGTGGAAGGTGAATATGATCAAAATACATTGTATACATGTATGAAATTCTCAAAAAATTAATAAAAATATTCCATTTTTTAAAAAAGCAAACTAAACCCAAAGATAGGAGAAGGAAAAAAATAATAAAACTTAAAGCAATTGTAAATGGAACAGAGAATAGAAAAACAACACAGACAACAAAATAAAAGTTTTGTGTTTTGAAAAGATAAACAAATTGGTAAATTTTTAACTAGACTAAAAGAAGACAGAGTCCTCCATTTACCAAAATCAGAAGTGAAAGTGGTGATATTACTACCAACATTTCAGAAATAAATAGGATTATAAGCAGATGGTACTCTAGCCACTGCCTAGCCTGTTGCCCTTACAGTGCACTCAATTAAAAGAATTTATAAGAAGGCATTGAGGGACTGGAGAGATGCTTCAGCAGTTAAGAGTATATATACTGTTCTTGCAGAGGCCCAAGCTCAGTTCCCAGCACTCACATCAGGTGGCTCACAACTGCTGTAACTCCAGCTTCAGGGGAATCCCACACCTCTGGCCTTCAAAGGCACCTGCACTCCTGTGCACATACTCTCATACACACACACACACACACACACACACACACACACACACACACACACGTAAAAATGAAAAAAAATATTAAAAAAAACAAGAAAAGGGTTTTAACAATTGTACCCCAACAAACAGGGTAACCTAGATGAAACGGACAAATTCTTAGAAACAAACTACCAACACTAACTCAGGAGAAAACAGAAAATGAGTCATCAAAAACCTTACAAAGGGGCTGGAAAGATGGCTCAGTCAGTGACATGCCTGCGAAGCAAGCATGTGGGACCTGAGTTTTGATCCCCAGCACTCATGGCATACATCTGTAACCCCAACTGGGGTAGGTGAAAGCAGGCAGCTCATTACCTCTACAGCTCATTAGCCAACTAATCCAGCAGAATCAGTGAGCTCCAGGTTCAATGAGAGACCCTGTCTTTAAAAGTAAGGTGGAGAGTAATTAAGAAAGGCATCAGACACGAACATCTAGCCTCCATGTACATTTGAATGCATGTGTACACACCCACATGATTCATTCATATTCTCTCTCTCTCTCTCTCTCTCTCTCTCTCTCTCTTCTTCTCTCTCTCTCCCCAAAGAAAAAAGCCCAATGTCAGATCACTTCTGAATGAATTCAACCAAATAGTTAAGAAGAATTAATTCTATTCTTTTCAAACTTTTCCAAAAAGGAGAAGAGAGAATACTTCTCAAATCATTATGGTCCTAGTGTTGCCTTTGACTCTAAGACAAGGAATTCACTGGAAAAGACAAGACTAATGTCCCTTATGAATATGAATGCATCCATCCATCCACAAGAGATTAGCAAATGGAATCCAGCGGCCTGTTAAATGACACCATGACGAAGTCAGATTGAGCCCAGGAATGCGAAAATTGTTAAATATACAAAATAATCAAGATCAAACTCTTGCATCAATAGCATAAGGAAAAAAGTTGCATGACCATGTTAACTGAGGCAGAAGTTTCTGAAAAAATTTAACATCACTTCATGATTAAAAAAAAAAAAAAAAAAAAAAAGTCAACAAGCTAGAAAGAGAAGGGGGCTTCACGCAGAAGATTGGAGGCAGGGCCGCACTCGTCAGACCTCTCTGTCACTATAAAAGTAACCTGACACAAAGAGCTTCAAGGGCATGTTACCAAACTACCCTCTAAATATTTGTGTTTACACCCACAGATTAATGCTGCTCTCAACCTTCATCAGAGAAGCTGCTTTTTACCGCCGGTAACTGTTAATGAAGAGACATATAACTTGTCAAAGTGAGAATGAGTAACTGTTGAGTGCTCAGCCATAAACAGGGTATCTATACCAGCGACTCCAAGACTCAAGGAATATAGTAGACAAGGACTGAAAAATGTGAGTCAGATCTAGACAGGATAGGGAAGCCGAACCCATGAAATTGCCACAGCATAGAAGCCTAGCGAGATCTGCATATTGACCAAACCAGATGATCTGCCGAGGTGGATGGGGGAAACTTTCACTGGGTCCAACCTCAAGATAAAGAGCTCCAGGCAATCAGTGAATGCTGAGAATCAGGACTAGCTCCCTGAGAGGTTATCTAGTCCCAAGGGGGCAGTCCTGAAAACAGGTATGGAAGAGCAGCACTAAATAGACTCGATGTAGTATGTATTTATATATATGCATAGTTACAAATGTATGTATGTTTATGAAACAAGAATAATCAAAGAAGAGGACAAGACATATAGGGGAAGTGAGGGGACATGGGAAGAGCCAAAGGTGGACTGGGAGGGATGGAATTAATGCAAAGACAATACTCATATGAAAATCTCAAAAACAAAAAACTTACATTAAAAAAGTAAGGGGTTAATACAATCATAATATATTACATATATGAATAAAATCCCAAAGAATTAACAGAATTACTATATTAAAAAAGAAAAGGTAGTATTAGTCAGAGACAGAGAGGAATGCTATGGAACTGTCTTCCAGATGTTATACGGCCCCTGCACTCGTGAGCTCACATCAGCTGTGGTTAACTGCAAAGACTGAACCCATTAACATTCCATCATGCATAGGGAGGAGTGATGTGATCCCACCCCTGGCTGAGGAGCTATTGGCAATTAATAGTTGCTGCGGGGTGGAGGGGCATTGGTAAGTTGCCCATGCTCCAGTAAATAACTCCACACTCATGCTCACGTAATCCTAATTAAACTCAGTGGTCATTTTTAAAAGACACAAAAGGGGGGGACTGTTATCGAGAAGAAGAGGGAGTGAGATGGGACAAGAGAAGGTAATGGTGGTAGATACAATGTAAATGCATGTGTAGAATTGTCAAAAGAACACATTTTAAACCACTGAAAAAGGAAAGTGGGAGATTAACTCCAGACTAGAAGAAAATATTTGCAAATCAGATATGTGATGAAAGTCTAGAATAATCAGACCTTTATAATGATCTTTCACAATTCAATGACAAAAAAACAACACAGAGCAATTTGCACATTTGCAAATGTGCAAAGAATTAAAAACTTATTTGTCCAAAGAAGACAAACAGCCAAAGATCACATGAAAAATGTTCAGCACTGACAGTCACTAGGGACATGCAAACCAAAACAACAAGATACCATCTCATGTGGCTGGGATGACCATATTGTTGTGTTTTCTTAGTTTTTGGAAGGGATGCAGAGCATTTGGAATCTTCAAATATTGGCCATGGTGATATGATAGTGCAGCTGTTATGGAAACAGTGTCCCAGTTATTCAAAAAGGCAAACAGAATTCACATGGAACCGAATAATTCCATTCCTGGATTCAAACCCAAAAATTGTCAACAAAAGTTCAAACAAAAATTATTACATAACTAGTCATAGAATGGTATGGGCATGAGCTAAAAGATAAAACAAAAACAAGTACCTAGTAATAACTAGATAAGCAAAATGTGGTATACACACACAATGGACTATTACTCAGCCAGATAAAGGAGCAAACTATGAATACATGCTATGGTAGGGATTGTACTAAGTAAAAGAAAATAGACCCAAAAAGCCATGCATTGCTCAATTCCATGCACAGGAAAGACCAGAAACAGAAAAACAGATATGACAAACAGGCTGAATGACTGCTAGAGTTGGGGTGGGGGGAGCAGACTGCTTAAGGGGTACTAGATTTCATTCTGGAGTAATGCAAATCTTCTGCAGACAGCAGTACCCGCTTCACATGTGACTGTGCTCAGTGCTGCTGAACTACTTCCTTTAGAATGCTGAAACAGCAAGCTGCGTGCTCGGTGTGTTTAGTCACAGTCACAAAGAAACAGCTTGTACCAGGCACCTGCAGTGAGGTGAGGTGCTCTGCCAGGAGGGACAGGTGTGTTGGGGAACAGAATAGTGGAGAAGCTGCAGGCTTGGCCTCAGGGAACCTGGGGCTGGCTCTCATTCAGCGCAGGAAGAGGGCAATGTCTAGAACCTATTGAGCATGCCCTGCAATGATATGCCATCATCAGGATCCTAGCTGCAGAATCAGATAGCCAGACCTGACCCCAAGGACAGTTTCACCTGGATGACAACAGGATGGGGGTGGGTCAGGAAAGTTCAGGAAGTCAGATGCTTAGAGAGCACTAGGTCACCTGCAGCCCATGTAGAGAGATGAGAGATTTCCTGGGGGCAAGGGCCTATGCTCTCAATACTCTGCCAAGGCTTTCAGGGGTAAGAGTCCCTAGGGTCTCCCACATGAGGCCACAGACCCCTGATGCTGCCCACACCACAGGCAGCCTGTCTGTTTAGATGCCTCCCACCTGTTTCAGCAGCAGCTGCCTACACAACAAACTTCTTCTCCCTAAGGTAGGCATCATTAGGCCAGCTGTAACTGGTCCACAGAATATTATACTTGAGACAGACTGTCATGGCTCCAAGAGAACTAGATGGAGTCAGGCCTCACTTACCTGGAAGAACTGACTGATGTCAATCCTGACAAGAACTAATGTTCATCAAACATTTGCCATATACTAGACAGGGTCCCAAGGTCAGTCCCCATATGCACTTACCCATTTAAACCCCACAGTACTGCCTTCCAAGTCAGAAAAATCATTTCTGAATTTCAAATGAGGCACAGAGTCTTTAGTTAAGTCACCTGGTATCACACAGCACCTGAGCTGGGAGTACACTGCACCACGCCTAACTCTATGCATATCCTGTGTGCAATGGCACTGGGCTTTGTAGAGATTATTCTGCATCACAGACACTGCCTCCCAAATCATCTTCCTTCTCTCTTCCTTCTTTTTTCCCTGCCCCAGCTCTCCAACACATGTCCCCCTAAACCACATCAAAGGGTGGTGAATGGTTCCAAAGGATGCCATTCTGCCATTTAGGATTGTGTGAACTTAGGAAATGGCTGCACTGCTTTGGGATTCATTTTCTTACAAAGGAAGTGCTATTGGTATCTATCAGACAAGATCATTAAGATACTGATTAGGGTTAAGTACAGGGGGTATCCCATCTCCTAACTTCCCTACATTAGTGTCTTCAGGGATAGAAAGTCTCCCAGAAGCCATGAAGCTTGGGATGCATAAGCTAGTATCTCAGACCCAGGCTTTTAAGGCCAGTTCTGTCCTGTTCTAGCTCTAGCCTCAAGTCCAGGGTCACAGGATGTAATACCCAGGCTGTGCCCTGCAATGCAGGCTGGCCAGTCAAGAGAGTAGAGGCTGGCACCCAACCTGGGGCCTGCTGTCTATGCCCAACTCAGGTGTGTGTCTGCCCCACATGTATCTTTCTGCAATCCACATAAGAGGCACAGTGGGGCCAGATAGCCTGCAAAGAGGAGACCACCTCTCTGGGCTTCAGCAGCTCCAGCTATAATCAGTGGTTCCTTGTAGGTGTTCTTGTAGGTGTCGGTGGAGAGATGAATGTGAAACAGCTTTGGTCAGGGCACATCAATGCCTTCCATGGTCTCAAGACACATCTGTACCTGACCCTTGGACCTTGGCTGCCTGAGCCCAGGCACTCAGATGTATGGCCAAACTGTAATTCACTAGCTCTTGTTAAGCATTTCTGAGGACTCTTGCTTCCCCTAAATAAACTAGAGATTGAGACAGCACACAGTCCTGTTCTTACAAGACAGCCAGTAACAACTCCTAATGGGCAAATAATGTAACCACACCACTCTGATTTTAACTGTCCACTTCGTAGCATATGGGTGCACTTTCTAGACTGCTAGAATCTGTTCTCCCTGTGTGCAGTCCTAGTTGGCCACAAATCAATGTGGTTATCGTAGTTCTTGATTAGGTTGATTTTACTCTCTGTCAACACAGGATTCCTAAAAGACTTGTGTGAGATTAATCACACAATAGGCTGGACTCTGTGCCCAGCCACAGCAAGAGCTCAATCAATACCAGTCACTTTTCTTTCAAGTAGTATTACAAGACCCCCGAAAGCAAGCTATTCAGAGTAGCACTAACTCCATCTGAGCTTGATGTCACTTTTAGCTCTACTTCCCAGCAGTTTGCAGTCAGTGGTACTGAGGGTCAACATGGAATGAAGTTAATCTTTTGTCTAAGAGCAAGTCTGCAGGGAGCCAGGAGGACTCAGAGGTTTCTCTTCTGTGTAATCAAGCCTGTCTTTCCATTCCCTTCATAGAACCTGACCTGATTTTTACAACCCTCTCTCCATACTGGCTGCTGTGGCTTAGACAAACTTCAGCGTGCCAGTGTCCTTGCTGAGCAGGCTCCACACTGAATCTCTGCTCTCACAACCCAGTTGGCCTGGGGACTCAGTCTTGGAGCCCCCAGGGCTGCAGGACTAACCAGTTTTCTCCAGAATGAAACCAAACAGGACAGGGGTTTGTTTGCCCCTCCATCAAATCAGGTCTGTTCACAGGTACTTGGTGGGTAGGGCTTACTGGATTTTGCTCCTTGTGTCCAGATGGCCATCCTCAGGATCCCCCTTACACACACCCTCTGTCCACCCATGTCAGGTAAGAGAGTTCCCATCCATCAGCTTAAGAAGTCTCAGAAAGCTTTTCAAACTGGGCCTCCGGCATGCAGTATGTATCTAGTCCAAGGACTGGCTGGTTGTAGAAATGAAAGTAACTGATCTGGTCACTTCATTTACAAGTGCATTTCTACCTTTCTTGAGGACCTGTGTTCTCAAAGATTCAAAAGCAGCCAAAGGAAGTGGGTTTGCTCACCGACACCCAGTTCTGTCAAGTTTTCTAAATGACTAACAGGAAACTCCGGAGCAGCATACTAAGTGTGATTGCTTATCTGCGATCCTCTCTATCCGTTTATGACCAGGCTGAGAGCAGATCAGTTTATTCCCACTCCAAGAGGCACAGCCACTGTCAGTGTTTAAGTGGGGATAGAAAGGCAGAAAAAAATGATGGGGGCAGCTGTTGAGATGCCTCAGTGAGTAAGGGTACTTGCTGCCAAGTCTGATGGCCTGAGTTCAATCCCCAGGACCCACATGGTGGAAGGAGAGAACCAACTCCCCCAAGTTGTCCTCTGAACTCCACACAAGATCTTTGGCACGCACACACACACACACACACACACACACACGCATTGTTAGGAAATTAGCACTTTTCCCTTTACTTATAAGTGAGAAAACTGAGGCACAGGAAGGAGAGTAAACAATTTATCTTCTAGAAAGAAATATATGGGAGAGATGGCTCAGCGGTTAAGAGCATTAATTGCTCTTGCAGAGGATCAGTGTTCAAATCCTAGCACCCACATGGCAGTTAACAACTGTCTGTAACTCTAGTTCCAGGGAATCCAATGCCCTTTTTTGACCTCTGTGGGCATTGCACGGCATGGGTACACTTATAGACATGCAAGCAATATACTCATACACGTGAAAAAAAATAAAATAAGTTTTTAAGATTTAGAAAGATAGATTTGTAGATAGACAGATAATCCAGAGGTCTAAATTAGCCAAAGCACACATTTTTTTTCCAAGAAAGTGGTAAATGTTTACTGAGTACCTGCCATCGACCAAGCAGAGACTTTGTAGTTTCTTTAAGGGACATTCACAAGTGCATCTTCTGTGTACCAGTCACTGTTCTGAGCACCACAGTGACAATAATAGAGAAAACAAATGAAACTTTTGGTTTTGTATTTACATCAATTAATTTATACTTCACAGTAATTCTCCAAGTTATTATCCTCCATCTAACAGACAAGAAACTCTGTGATGTTCAGGAACTGGTCTAGGGATCTAGCACAGTGGAAGAGCACTTGCTTAGTGAGGCCCTGGAAGAAAAGGAAGGGAAGAAAAGCAAAGGGAATGGATGGGAAGAAAAAGAAGGGGAGGGGAGGGGGCAGGAGGAAAGAGAAGGGACCTTCCTAACATAATACCTTTTTCCTATATGCTGGACTTGTTCATGTCCTGTCTTTCCCTCTAGCATCAGAGAGGCTGAATTACCAGTGCCAAGAACAACATCTGGCCCACAGTAGACATGCAGTAAATATTTCCCGAGTTATGCATAACCACCTGTCGAATGAACAGTTTATGTGCTGGATAGCACCAGTTATAAACTGGACACACTGGGGAAGAGGGAACCTTAATTGAGGAATTTCCTCTATAGCCATGTCGTATGAAGCATTTTCTTAGTTGTTGAGTAATGTGGGAGGGCCCAGCCCACTGTGGGTAGTGCTATCTCTGGGAAGGTGGTCCTGGGTTATATAAGAAAGCAGACTGAGCAGAGATCAGGGGACCAAGCCAGGAAGCAATGTTCATCCATGGTCTATGTTTCAGCATCTGCTTCCAGGTTTCTGCCCTGAGCTCCTGCCCTGACTTCCCTGAGCTATGGACTGTCAGTTGAAAGGGTAAGATGAAATAAACCTTTGCCTCTCCAAGTAGCTTTTGTCAGTGTTTTATCAAAGCAACAGAAAGTCAAACTAAAATAGGATATAAATGAGCACAAAGGACAGGTACATCCCTCTTCTTTTTCTTGATGTTCTTGAGATTGCTTCAAAAATGCTGACCCAGCATGGCTGTCAATCTTCACTGCAGCCATCAAGTGCCCTGTGACCCCTCAAGATGGATCTGTACCTCATTTGGGGCCCTGCCATTTGCTGACATGCTTGAAAACAAAAGCTTCAGCCGACACCAAGTGTTAATAGAGTTTAGACAAGTGACTATACACGAGGAACAAAAACAAAAATGGAGAAAGCAAATGTAATTGGCTGAAGCCCACTTCTCTAGACCCTAGCTGGGCTTTGGAGAGCCTCCAGTCCAGGAGAACAGAATCAGCTGGCACATCGAGTGCAATGCACCATGCAAACACACAAGCAGTGCACTTAAGTTTGTGAGCAACATGTTCAGCAGCCTCAACCCCAGAACAATACCCTGATGGATATCAGGGAGGACAGCTGCATGACTCAGCAGAGCTAAAAGCCAGGTGCACTGCAGCAAATGACTTGAGAGAGTCCCAGACTAGGGACTGGATAGGGGGGAAGAAGAGGGGGAAGCGGGGGTACATGGGGAAGCGGGGGAGGACATGGCAGAGGGAGAAGAAGATGAGGCAGATGTGGGAGAAAGAAGCAGAGGAGGCAGAGAAGGAAGAAGGGGAGAAGAGCAGAGCGGGATGAGAAAGAAGAGAAGCAGAGGGGGAGACAAAGAGGAGGTGGGGGAGAGGACAAGGCAGGTGGGACAGATAGAGAGGAGGATGGGAAATAAAGAAAGTGGGGGTGTTCCTTCACCAGCCAGGAGTCAGCAAAGGAATCACCAGCATAGTTCCCCTCTGCTGAACCATTCCTACAAGGCTATCCGGTGTACCTATAATTACCTCTATTTTACAGATTAGGAGGCTGAGGCAAGGCAAGATTAAGCAGACAGTCCAGGGAGACAAAGTGAGGACGGAGCTAAGCCATGATGTCTCTGCAAGCAGGCTGTGCTTAGAGAATCCCTGCCCCCACACACACACTGCATGCCCCACCTCTCACCTCTCATGGACCTCATGTCTGAACTGTGCCCAGAGCTCCAGACCCTTCCCTGGATCATAACAACAGCCTCTGGGGCTGCATGTTACTATGCAGTCTTCAGTGTGCCAAAGTAACCTACACAGCAAGCACAGTCAAGTTGGGATCGCAGTGATGAATTCTCTAAGCCAGCAGTTCTCAGCTGGGGACTATTTTACCCACTGGTGATGTTTATCTTTGTCCTAATTTGCAGTGAGGTAGAGGATTGCATGGGGTTTTCTAAGAGGTTAAGGGCCAAAGATGCTTCTCAGCTCTCCTCTATGGTTTACATGTGGTCTTTGTGTGTCCCCAAGGGCTTGTGCACTGGAGCCTTGAGCCACAGTGTGGCAACACTAGAGAGTGGTGGAACCTTTAAGAGGTGGGGCCTAATGGAAGGTGGTTAGGTTATAGGTCACCATGAGCTTTGTATTCGGAAAGGGGACCCACCCATCTGTTCCTGAGAAACGGTTGTTATGAAAAGCACCCCCCTGGTCCCTTCCCAGTCTCTGGCTTTTTCTCGTTCTCGCCTCCACTCTGAACACTGTGGCACTGGTGGGCACACAGTCCTCACCTGCTGCTAAACACACAAAGCCAATGACCAGTCTTAGATTTTTAGCTTCCCAAACCATGATTTAAACAATGTTCTCTATAAGAATTCTGCTTCATGTATTTTGCTAAAGCAACAGAATATGAATTCATATGCTGTTGTGCAAGGCGAGGGATAGCCCTACATCAAAGAATCATCTGACTCACTATCAGCAAGGCCGAGATGGGTGAATCCTGCTCTAGTTCAAGCATTTTTCACAGCACAGGCATGCTCTTACTTCTACTTTCATACATACACTATAGAGTTGGACAAGGGGATTACAATGAAATCAGCTAAATCAGACTTCTACCCAAAAATGTAGTTTCTGGCAATTTGCTGAATTCTACAGGTTAGAGCAAAAGATGGCTCTGGCTGTCCTGCATCCTCTGAAATCCAGTAGAAGTGACAAGGCAAACAACACAAGAAATTAGAAGCTGTCTGAACAATGCAGTGCCAAGCTGCCAGCCAGAGCAGCTGTGGGCTTGCAAAGGCCCTGTGAGGGAAGTGAGACTGGAGGGAGAGGAGGGGCAGAGGAAGGGCAAAGGGCAGGAGAAGGAGGGTGTGGAAAGAGCAGGGAGGAGGGAGGAAATCAGCACAGTGTGTGAGGACACAGCAGGGTCATCTTATTGGAGTTCCAGCTTGTCAACTACTGGAAAAGAGCTCAAGAACCATTGATTACCGTGGTGCTCCCACAGGACATAGCCTCTAGGCAGAGAAGGGATGAGGTAAGAAGATGTAGGCAAAATTGGGTAACTCAGTCTACCTGAACTTTTTGAGGCCTAGAAATGGAAAAACTTCCAACACTACTCCCTGGTATGTCTCCCATCTGTCCATCCATCTACCCATCTATCCAGCCATGTACCATCAACCACTGCAAATAAGTGGGATGAGGGGACAACAGGAGTCATAGTAACATGAAGCAAGGTGTCCACCTGCCCCAACCTGAGAAATGGGACACTATTTCTAATGACAGTGCTCTCTGCTGCCTCGTGCAGAGATTACTAGTGGATGCAGGGACTTTGGATCACTACTCATCCCCAACAGAGGCTCATGCAGATGAACTGATCTGAATAGATTGTGACAGTTGTTTTCTGACCCTTGGCAGCTCCTGACTCTTAAGAATTCATACTTTGGAACAGAAAGCTTTGGCTATGTCTATTGTAACAGTTTAAAAAATGGTCACTAAGTACACTTTCTCAGGACCCTTAACTCATTTCCCAGGATGGGAGTGAAGAAAATAATAAGAGAGACTGCACATGTGCATGCTTTGTGGCAAAATGGGCTTATTCCTTCCAGTAGATTCCCAAGGCAGTCCACTGCTACAATGATTAGATTCCGACCTCCCATTTCCTGCTATTTTTTATTTATTTATTTATTTATTCATTCATTCATTCATTCATTCATTTTGTTACTATTGCTGTATGGACTCAGAATAAATCCCCTAAAGGAACTTTGCCCTCAGACAGTGGATCATCTACTAGAAAAAGCAATTCACATTTCTATAACTCAGATACAACGTATCCCCCAAAAGCCAACATGTTGGAAATGTAATTCTCACACATTAGTGGTGTTTGGAAGTGGAGCCTTTGAGAAATAATTAGGATTAGATGACAACATGAGGATGGATCCCAAAATGGCATTAGCGATTTAAAAATAAAAGAGGAAGAAAGAGTTAGGTTGGCACACATACTGTGCCTCACTGTTGATATGGAGCACAAACCCTCAGCCCATGCCAAGTTCTCACTTCCCAGCATCCAAAACCATGAGCTAAATAAACTTCTATCCTTAAATAATTACCCAGTCTGTGGCATTGCATTATAGCAACAGAGTAGAGCGAGGCACAAGCAACAAGTGACAAAGCAGACGAGCTGGGGTATGTTTTAAAAAAAAAAAGAAAAAAAGAAAGCCTGATAACGGCTGTATTTCCAAGAGACCCAAAAGGCTCTACATCTCAGTTTCCTCGTCTGTGAAGTGAAGGTAAAAGCTTCTAGCTCCCAAAGTGCTTGAGAGAGTCAGACACAGTAACACAAACCTTTCTAAATATACCACGCTGTAAAAGGGGGCAGGCAATGCACTGTTTATAAAAATCTTGGTGATAACTTAGATCAATGGTTAGAGTAGAGAAACTCCACACGCTCTTCCTGTTCTTCTGGCTGTTCATGCCCAAAGCCTTGGGGCCATCCTGGGCTTCTCTCTGCCTTTCATACCCATACCATGCAGAAGGGAAGCCCATGCCTGCACCCATGTGCCTTCCAAGGCAAGCCACAACCACCTTGTAACTAGGTCACTGCAGCTGCCACCTCACTGGCCTCCCTATTGTGACACTTACCTCCCTGTTACCATTCCCCACAAAACTGCTAGGCCAAATATAAGATGGAGCATTTCTCAATTCTGTCCCAAACCCTGCAAAATCTCACCCCACCTTTCATTAGGTGTAAAGTCTCTACAACACCTTCAGGGCACTATTCTATGTGACCACCTTACACAGAATCTATTCTTTCTCTTCTACCCCCTGTGCACCCTAACCCAGTCACCCTGCCCCCCAACCCCCATCTGAGAGGCTTCCTTCTTGGGACCTTTGCATTGACTTTTCTTTACCCAGAGAATTCCATGTCACAGTCAGTGAAAACAAGTGCAGAATCTCACTGGCCAGACAAGCCCTCAGGGTTTGGCTGGCACCAGCAGTGTCCCTCTGCAACACCCAAACATGTCAGTCAGGGCATCTCAATAGCTGGCATTGCCACCACTTAATCCAACCTCACAAACACCTGCTATGCATTGCTCATTTAGGATGCTGTGTTGTGTCCCAGGAAGATCTCTGTAAGTCACACTGTCCACCCATATCTCCTTCGACAACAGTGTAGCCCTTGACTTAATGGACCACGTGTGTCAGGGGAACCATAACTACACTAAGCAGTTCCTAGAGAGAAGTCTGGGACAGTGTCCACATTGTCAGTTACACCCCACTTCGCGGGTCCCAGTTTCTGCCACTGTGAATTTCATTGAATGCAGGAGCCTACAGCATCCTGGTTGGGACAGGGGGAAAAGGGATGCTTTCACCAAGGAGAACAAAACGGAGTAAGTCTTAAGCAAATCCAAAACTCAGCTTGACTGCTTTTCAATTCACAACAATTACAGGAAGGAGGAAGAAGGGAGTAAGTGCCTATTAGAGGAAACATTTACAGCGTCTCTACCCGGATTCCTCTGGAGTTGGGTGGCGATAAACAACATCATCTCCCATTTGCACAACATATGCTGCAGAACACAGACTGTGGTGCCCATGTGTAATTGACTATTAAAGGCCTGTAAGCATTAAAAACAACAGCAGTAAATTCAGAGGCCCAGAAATAAGCACACAATTACGGCTCCATGCTTTTTGTCCCAAAATACAGCAGAAATATAAGGATACCAGACTGAGGAGGAAGCAGAGATTAGAAAATACACCCTTTCACCATGCTCTTCAGACCCAGAGGCATGATGGTTGGAAGTAAGTTGGCCATTGATTTCTGAAGCTCCCATAACTCAGGCATTAGGAGAGTCTCCTTACACAGACCCAATCAGCCACCCAGAGCTGCTGAAGCATCAGAAAGGAGGCCGACACCTAAGAATTAGTACTAGAAGGAATTGCAATTCCACTCCATGCGTTTTTGTTGAACGAGACTAATTTCTGGAGACCAATCCAAAGAGAAGCAGTCTCTCTTACAAAGATACATGTACTAAGATGTTTCCAAGCAACTTTCGAATTTTTCCCCTGCTCCTGAGAGATTTACTCGAATGATCCATTATGAGACTTCCCTACAATATTCTCATCCATGGACAAATATTCACTGATTTCAATAATACATGTCACAATTTCTAATTGTATGTTTGTTGATTGAGCCACAAACTTCTTTTGTCTTCTCTAAAAGACTGTAAGCTCCAAAATAGTAGGGGCCATTGAAGTTTACTTCTGGTCATCTCAGTGACTAGCATGATGTCTGGGATACGGGAAATACCCAACAAATATATAGAAGATAAATGAAGAATGAACCACTGAGTGACCAAATGAGCAAAGAAGCAGATGACGCTCTCTCCCCCTTTTCCTTACCTGTGACAAGAGCAATAGAACTGTCCCTCTGACGGACAGCTCTGCTCTAGGTGCTTGGGAAGCATGTTCTACTCATGACTCCTGTGCAGTGAGCATGCCCCCCACCACACACCTCTAGCTACATGAGTAGCAAGTCATGGGACCCACACCCTACACACCTCAACCATATCCACAGCAAGTTGGACCAGACAGGAGCAACACCCTGAGTGGAGTGGAGTCCTTTTTTTAGGCTGGGAGTGACTTCTGACTTGAATGGTCATTCTTGAAAGGGCAAAACAGACCACAATTCTAGAGTTCTCGCTCTTGAGAACAGAAGATAGACTGGATGCACAAAACATAAGGTCATGTAGTGACTGGCATGGTGAAGTGTTATAGAATATCAGAAGTATGAGGACTGATGGAATCAGAAGTAGCTGTTGAAGAGAGAGAAAAAGATAAGAGCCTAGGTATTTAGAGATGCAAAAAAAAAAAAAAAAAAAAAAGCGGGGAGAGGCAGGGATTTTAAGGGGCCC
>NW_008338541.1:3566-31622 GCF_000622305.1 Nannospalax galili | reverse complement strand
AAAAAAAAAAAAAAAAAGCTGGGAGAGGCAGGTATTTTAAGGCTGCCTAATTCAGGCCCTTCAGGAAGCCTGGATATTCATGTTTCCTGGATTTTTAAGTGATTCCTTTAAGCCTTAAAATATACCACTTGCCACACACCATACCACACACCTTTTAAATGAACTATCTGAATGAATTTTGTCCTTTATTTTGTATCATGGGCCCTGGTGACAAAGACTCCAGAACAAACCAGCTCTGTCCAAGGTCCTGGGCTACAACGTCCCCACTGCCTTGAAACAGGAAGTAGATAAGGATGGTCCCATAGCCCTCTCAACAAGATCTGGAAAAACCGTTCACTGTTTTAGCAGAACCTGTTATTATTCGAATCTTGCCCAGGCCCTCTAAAAATAGATCAGTCTTAGTGTCCTAATCCCCAGTATTTGAGAGTGTGAATTTATTTCAAGGTATGGTCTTTACAGAGGTAATCAAATTAAAATACCTCTAATCCAATATGACTGTGTCTTGATTCAAAAGGAAAGCTGTGGACACACTGAGACAGGGAGAATGTTGGATGAAGATGGAGATGCTGCACTGAAGAGTCAAGGAAACCCAAAGAGTATCAGCCACCAAGAAGGACACAGGGAAGATTATTCTTTACCCCTCAGCAGGAACCATGAAGTACTTTCCAAACACCACAGGGGTTCAAAACAAGCTGGAAACCAGTTGTAAGGACAAGCTTCTGAGCTCTAGACGATCAAAATGCAATACCCCAAAGTATGCACCATTAGTATTTTTTATTTTACTTATTATTTTTATTTTATGTGTATGAGTGCATTGCCTATATGTGTGTAAATACACCCATGAACTCAGAGGTCAGATTACCCTAGAACTGGAATTACAAATGGTGGCTAGCCACCATATGGGTACTGAGAACTGAACCAGGATTCTCAAGAGCAGCCAGTGCTCTTAATTGCTAAGCCATCTCTCTAGACCTTTGACATTAGTATATGGATTATTTTAAGCTGGAAAAAAGTGAAACTCAGGAGATGCAGAGAAGCCAGGCATGGTTGCACATGCCTTTAATCCCAACACTTGATAGGCCTAAGAATCAAGTGTTGCAGAGAAGACTTGTTGGATCTTCCTTTACCTGACAAAATCAGAGAGTTCCAAAAAATCATGCAATCATAAATTCCCTCTCAGAGGCATTTTGTGGCCATGAAATCCATAGAAAATTGACTCCAATATGGACTTCACTGAATAATGCTCTTCTCCCCCAGTTTGCTGCTGTTGGAAGCCTACACCCTTTCCCTTTGTCCTGACACTTTGTGAGCCTTTACTGTTCCTTTGCTGAGGTGCCATACAAGCCCAAGTTCAAACTCTTTGAGCTACCTGTCTTTAGATATTCCTACCTGTTAGTCTGCTGTATGTGCTAATTACCTTCTGTTCATTTTTCTCTTATTGACCTATCCTTTTTTAGTTGAATTTACAGGGTGCCAGGCACAATATGTAAAAGAAAGATATTTTTTTCTTCCTATGAGCATAGGTATGACTCCATACAATTTGCCTAACAGGCCCACTTCAGAGCAAACTATTCTTTCCCACCTAAATCTCAATCTGAAGACCCTTGCCTCGAATTCCTCACTTACAGTCCCTGGATATCATGCCAGGGACCACACATGACTGTTATGGACTAACTGTATCTCCTCAAAATTCATAGATTAAAATCCTAATCCATACTATCTTGGAATATAACCAACCATTCTTGCAGAAAAGCACTTTAAAGAGTAGAATGAATTTAAATGCCTTTAGGGTGAGGTCCTAACCCACTATGACCAGTTTTCTTATAAGAAGAGAAAGACACACCAAGGTTATAGATGATGAGAGGGGTAGCTATGAAGAGGCAGTCAGATGGCTATCTGCCAACCAACCAGAGGCCACAGAATTAGCCAACACTGCTGGTACATTGATCTTGGACTTCCAGCCTCCAGAAACATAAGAAAATGGGTTTATGTCATGTGAGCCACTCTGTCACCTAGATAGACCCTGGTTTCTCACCTGCTCTAGGAGTGAAGTTACTAGATATTAGCTGGGTACATGGTTGCCTCTGGTACAGACTGCATTTCCCAGCTTTTCTTACAGGTACGTTTGGTCAAATGATTAAGTTTTAGCTAATAGGCTAGAAGAGGAAATGTCAAGTATTCCCTTTACATAAATGTCCTTAAAGGGAAAGACCATGCCTCTCATGTTCCCTTTATCCTTTTTGTTGCCTGGAAAGTGGAACCAGTGGGTGGATGAAGTTTTGCAGCCAGCCTGGTTCAGGAGACAGAGGGTGCATGCCAAGTAAGTAGATCAGGAGATAGAATGAATCATCCAGCTACTACTCCCCTCACACCACTTCTGAGTGCAGCTTCCAAGGGCAACAAACTGTGGGTGGTAAATACATAAGCAAGACTATTGGGAAACAAGGATTATTTGGTCGGGTCCACTCTGGAGCCAATATTCTGTGGGTTTCATGAGCAGCAAAACGGACATGTAGCTCACTCAATATACTATCTCAGAGATTTGCTTTCACCCATAGTCACTTGACCCAGCTGACACTGTTTCCTTTTCTTCTCCTCCCACCATACCTTCCCCTACCTCTCCCAAGGAAAAGCTCGTGTCACTGACTTCACTGACTGGGGTCTCTCACAGAGAGGATTAAGATTGTAAAAGCCAAAGGTCATGTTAATTATAAGTGGATTTGGGCTAACCCAATTAAGCTGGCAGTCAGTGATAAGCAGAATTATTATCTATTTCCATTTTTGTTTATGTCCAATCCCTGCCCATTTCCCAAGTGAATTTACTAGCTTCTTAAATAGGACACTCCTGCTCGAAAGCTCCAGAGCCACAGAAGGGGTCCAGGTCAAGCCCTGCCTAGTTTAACTACGAGCTACCTCCTCTCCCAGGCCTTTTCTCTACAAACATCTACTAAAACCAATTAATTGCTTGATCCACATGTCATACACAAACTTTCTATCTTTAAGGAAGATGTCCCCCTCCTGGTCTAGTGCAAAATGTCTACAGTGCCTAAGCCTAGGGTCTAAAGGTAACTGAATTTCAGAGCCAGAGTCATTACTTCTAAGTTAGGTGAACTCTGGACCTGTCTCTTCATATGTAGAATGGGAATAATAATAGTACACTCTCTCACATTGATGTTCCAAAGTCAAAGACGATGAATCAGAATGAGTATTGCAAACCTTAAACCACTGCACTAAGACTAGGACTGAAGTTGACACTGAGCCCTTCAATCTGTGTCTCTCTTGGTTCTGCAACTGCTCATTTTAAGGTGAGTCCCTTGACCTTAGCCAGGACCTCAGTCAGTCCTCACATCATCAGAGCTACATTCTATTATTATGATTACTCTCCATATAGATGGAGAAAGAGGTCTAGATTTGAACTCAGGTCTATCTTCACAACCCACTCTCCTAACCTTCCAGGGAACTCCTCAAGGCAGAGGCTGTGGCCATTCTTACTTTGTAAGCACACTCCCTTTCCTGGGAAGACTTCTATCCCAGGTCTTCTCTGGGACTCTGATGGAGTCTAATGTCAAGGCTGCAACAAGTAGTACCAGCCTGGTCAGGGATTGATAAGGATCTCCCTACTGCCCACTAGATCTCACAGTGGCTAAGAAAGCACAAGCTTCTGGTGATACGTGGGTTCTCAAAAAGCCACCTTCCAGAGTCAAGAGACACCAGCACTCCTGTCAATGAGGCCACAGGAAAAGTAGCTGATGCCACTTGTTTTGAAGAATAAACCAAATGGGAAAGCATGTGGAGAGCCCCAAGTTCCTGTAACCCATCACACACTCTAGCTCTTTGTCTTCTTCCAAGACCCCACACCCACCATCTCTAATGATCTTCACAAAGGAATTCTTTGAAAGGCATTAATGCCTAGGCTAGGCTTAAAGTGGAAAAATAAGAACATCCCAAAATGTGGCCCCAGTTTGCCCTGTGCTAAGTCATTCCCTGTATCACCCCCTTTCCTCCAGCCAGAAGATACTGAACCCTCCTCCTCTGGCTTTACTCCTCCAGGCCAGCTTTCATCTCTCCTGCCACAGTGATCCCACCACCTACACCTCCTGCCCATTCTAAAAGTCTCTGTGCTCCAGCATAGGTTGTTAGCAGGGTACCCCAGCTGTAAAGGACAGAGTTGGAGAGGCTTTGAAGTTAAAAAGGGCCTTTATTGAGTCCAGTTCAAACTTCTCATTTTATAGATGGAGAACCTGAGACCCCTTGCAGCCATGAGCTGTCTGTTCTCTGATGGGGACCTTAAAGTGCTTCAAAGTGCCTAATGCCACCATGTGAATGGATAGATCGAGCACCTCAGAGCAGCGTTTCTCAAGCTGTGGCCCAAGCCCCCACCCCCACCCCCCGGCCATCTATGTAATCACTCTCAGCACTGAGTTGTCCCAGGCCTCACCTGGGCCTGCACAATCTTCCTGGCCCTGGGGTGGAGTCTGGCATCTGCCCATGTAGCAATCCCTCAAGTGACCTTTAAATTCACACTTAAAGTTTGGGAAGATTGCATCACCCACCAGTACCACTTAAGAGTCACGGGTACCTGACGCCTCCCTTCCCCCAGCTACCACTTCCGCCCTCAACTTGAGGCAGAAGCCTCTGGGAGCTTAGGTGGCTGAAGCTGATGAGGATGGCTTCTCGGCTATCCCCAGAAAACCTGGCAGAAGCCGTTTTCCACAGGTTCTCCAGGCTGAGTGAAGGATCCTTTAGCTCAGCTCCAAACTGGATGTCTGAGATGCTGGGCCAGATCAGGGGTCACCTGACCTAGAGGAACAGGCAGGACACGCGCGCAGGTAGTGTAGCTTTGGAGAAGGATAGACGAAGGCATGCTCGAGTCAAAATGTCTCGATGGAGTGCGCTCCATGGAGTGTTAAGCCTGGCACAAGGGTCTGGGTACCAAATGCTCAGAGAAATCCCACCCTGAGATTGTGAAAGAGCTCAGGAGATGAGGTAGCCTTCTTGGGGCTGAAAGCAAGCATGCTGGCTGAACCCAGACCACTGGATGAGTGCCTACCTCTCTATCAGATCTCCCCGTGCGGCCTGCAGCAAAGAGAGGGGGTACCATCCGAGACCCTTAGTTGGCACAGCATGCCCTGCCTTCATCCGCGCCACAGGTCCCATCACATCTTCCTGTGAGGCACTCCAGCCACCTGCCCTCCTCCCAGACGCAGCTCAGGTGCCAATACCTACCCACACCGTGCCGCTCCTTGTCAGTTTTGCGCCAGGGGGCCATGGCTGGGTGAGAGCCTCCAGAGCCTCCTGTTCTCTAGTGGGGAAGCCCGACTGGGGTGGCTAGGCGCCCTGCAGGGCCCCACTTCCTTCCTCTTTTCAAATTCTCTCAAGGCCCGCCCTCCCCTCCTTCTGGTTCCCACTCCCTCCTCCCTTTTCTCCTCCAGTGGGGACACATTAGATTGCTAAGTGCTAGAAGGCTGTCCCACAACACATGGAGACCATTTTCAATTTGTCTCTTTCCCAGGGAAGTGGATATAAGCTTGTGAGGACCTGAGGCCAATCCAGGCCACCAGTGCAGAACTTCCCTGACTTTGAGCTCCGGAACTGAGCAGACATCTCCTGACCCTTAGCAATAAGCCCCGGGACAGGGGGGTGGGGGTGGGGGGTAGGATCTTCATCTTTCTATGGTTCAGTTTTCTCACCTGCAAAACAAGTTACTAGTATCTCCATGATTTTCTAGAGAATTTGGAGAGGACTGTGTGCACAGCAGGTGCCACACAAGAGAAGTCACTATAGTTCACATCCTTTTTGTGCCATGGACCATTGGAGAATCGGATGAAAGCTCAGGAAACTCACCTCTGACAACACTCAAGCACGCCATTTACCAGCAGTGCTTGGAAGTCAGGGGCACACTCAGGGCCAGCAATGGTGGGCTGGGGAAGAGTCCCAGAGGAGGACTGGGCAGACATTCCCCCCTCAAAACCTGATTTTGCTCTTGGAACAAATTCTATCCAAAAAGGAAACAGCTCTTGCTGCCACAGAAATGGTGGTAATCTAAGTCTTCCTGGATTCTCCTTCTTTATTATTAATTCCCACTACCCCTTTCTGCCCTACTCTGGAGAGTCACCAAAGAAACTAGGCAATGTCACCACCAACAGACAGCTATCACAAACTACAAATTTTGTTTCAATTATTAACTTTTGTGTTTTCTAGTACAGTTAGGAAGCATCTGTTGTGTGACCCTTTCCTGGAGACACATGAACAGGTCTACTCACACCAGATAGCATGCTAATGATAGACCATAGCAATAACTCCACTCAGATCTAGGTTGGCAAACCAGTGAGTTTACTGGGCTTACTTACAGGAACATGAATTGGGGCCTATTTACAGGAGCATGGGTGGCCCCAAAGAGTCACATTACTAAAAAGTTAACTTACCTCAGACTATGAGGCCATGTTTGGCTGGGGGAGAATTACATAGAACTGGCAGGGAGGTACAGAAAGGAGTAGCTGAAATCTCAGATGAGGTGCTAATGACCCACCCTACTCCCTTGTCTACAGGCCTAATCTTGAGAGTCTCTTGCAAGGAGTCACAGCTGCCCGGATGATAATGGTAATAGCCGTTAGGCTTCGAGGACAGCATTACACAACAGCATCTCCCACAGAGGCCAGTTGCATTAGGGTTCCACTAGAGGACCAGTGCCAGTAGAATTGGTGTAGGTTATTTAGTACATGTATATTTAGATAGATGTTTATATACAAGTATAGATATAAGTATATAAGATAGATGCTTCTAGACATATAAACATATGTACATATAAATATATGCATATGCAAAGAGATGCAATAATTATATGAAGCCATTGCAGGACTGGCTAGGCAAGTCTGAAATCTTTAGAGTTGAGATTGTACAAATTTGTTTTCTCTGATACAGTTACCTATATAATATCCTTGATATTGCCCCTTGGCCTGCCAAAACTAAAATATTAACCATCTGGGCCTGCAGGGCAGGCTGAAAACTCAAGCAGGAGCCCAAACTGCCATTCACAGATAGAATTTCTTCTTTTCAAGGAACCTCAGCCTCACTCATAGGGCCTGTCTGGGGCGGTGGTTAGGCCCACCTAAATTATTAAGGGTCATATTCTTTAAGGCCCAGGGATGATAGGAGGTAACCACATCTTCAAAGCACTTTGGACAAACACCTTGATGGACAGTTGACTGAATGCTAAGTCCCAGTCATCACAACAGCATTCAAGATTAGCACTATGCATCAGAGGCTGGTAAACATTTTCTGTAGCAGCCCAGATGGTAAATATTTAAGTCTTTGCAGGCAAAATCAGAGATACTTTGTAGGTACTTGCATAAGGATAGGCACATAATTCTGCTTTATAGTAACAGTCAAATATTCAGAAGTCAATGTGGGAAGAAGGGTTGGAGAATACTGAGGACTGCAAACTTTCCTCCCTATCTAAGAGTTACTTTATTCCATTAAATATTATTCTTAAGCTTATTGCTAATGAATATGCCATGGGGCTGGAAATGAGATCTATCTCAATTGTAAGGCTAAGCTGTCAAGGTACCAACTAACATCTCTGAAAACATGATCCACACCCCTCAAGACACTACTGAAAGTCCAAAGAACACCATACAACTCCCCGGGATGAGGTTCTTGCTCCCCTCTGCAGCTCCTCTGTTCTTTCTTACCCCACCAACTCACGACACCACACACACAACTCTTGACCAGACAGTGCTGTCCCAAGTCTCCTGAACACACCACAAGGTCCTTCAGTTCTGTGTGCTCCATCCTTCCTCCAGAGAGAATTCCCCTTCTTCTCTAGGCTGACTTGTTCTGGGAAGACTTCCTGGACCCTCCCCATCTCCTGAATTCCCCTGTGATATCCCCAGAAGCCATACTCAAGAACTGTTACCTTTACTCTTTCCCTGTCTATTCTGTTCAGAGGTTCCCATGACTCTTCCTGCAAAGCTGTTGAGGCTCATTTTGTGTGCCATGTCCTCAGCCTGGTCCCCATCTGATTGACAGTGACCAAATCCTTATCTAGAGACAGTTACGTTGGGCAAAAATCTCAGCACCAACAGTACAAAGCCAGGTCTGGATGATGATCTATTTAACATTACATTTGGTTCTCATGGTGTTTTTTTTTTTTCTTCAAGAATTGCTGATGGTTAATAATGGAGAGATTTCACCTAAATTACTAGACTTCTGGTTTCTAAATAACTGTGGTGTCTACCTTGTGGCAGAGCCAGGGAGGTCACTTTAGGAGCCATCCTTCAGGCAGAGCACGTACTCCGGCTTTCCATCCCTGCTGCTCTCCTTTCCCCAGAACTGAGCCCACATCTCAGTTACCACTGACTGTTTGGTTTACACAATTGTTTTCCTTAGGGCCAAAACAATGAAATAGTACTTGAGCTTCTCTTCCGTTGAAAGTAGAAAAATAAGAATAAGAAGGCATTCTTCTGATGGAGAGGGTGTGCTATTAACACATGTGAGGATTAGGCACAGACGTAGGTCTGTGCTGAAAGAGTATTTCTTAACATTTACTAGTTTATTTTTGATTAGCTTACAAGGTAACAGGTTTCCTTATAGCATTTTCATACATACTTAATTTGGGTTAGTTCTCCCCCAGCCATGTATTCCCCCTCTCTCCCTGTCTCCCACTTTCCCTACTGTGTGGGGAAATGCCCTGGAGCCTGGTATAGTGGGAATTACCCATCTGCAGCCTCAAGGACGGTTAAGTACACCTTCCACCACCAATAGTCTCCCTTGCATCTTCATATCTCATGGGCCCCCTTTCTTGCTCTCAGTGGGCCCCCTGCTAGTCTCTGACCCTTACCCACTTTACCCACATTTGTTCCCATTTTAGATAGACACATTTAACAATTAGTAATTTCTGTTTTTTATGGCCAAATAGAACTCCATTATGCATATGTACCATATCTTTACTATCCATCCATCTGTTGATGGACATCTAAGCTGATTCCATTTCCTTGCTATCGTAACTAGAGCAGCAATAAGCAGGGATGTGTGAGTCTCTGTGGTAGAATGTGGAGTCCTTTGGATATGTTCCCAGGAATGGTATATCTGGGTCATATGGTAATTCTTTTTTTAGTTTTTGAGAAACTCCACACTGACGTCCATAGTGACTGCACCAGTTTACACTTCCACTGACAGTGAACAAGGGTTCCTCTTTCTCACATCCTCTCTAGCATTTTTTTTGTCATTTGTTTTCTCTGGTAATGGTAGCCATTCTGGGTGCAATGGAATATCAAATGAGTATTAATTTGCAGGAAAATGGGTGGAACTTTAAAACATTATATTAAATGAAGTAATTCAATTCAGAAAGAATATTTTTTGATCTGCCATCATGAAAACAGACCCAGTGTGCTGCACTGACTTAAGTTGCCTGCCTAGTCCCTGAGTGAATACATGGATTTGTGACCTCTGGTGGATAGACTGGAAATGAGGGAGACTGATACTTTCTGTTTAATAGGGAGGATTTGTTTGGGGTGATAAGAAGCCTACTCAGTCAGGTCCTCTTGTTACAGAGCTCTTACAGCTTTTACCTTTAGGAAGGAAAGAATTTGGTCCATAGACACAGTTCAACCAGTTTATTTATCAAAACAAACAATTATTCCAAAGAGGGGTTGGAATGGGATACCCCAAAGAGGGAGGGCAGCACCTCAAGTTCTATGTTATGGATTTTAAAGTTTTAATAAATATCCATGAGGTAGGTGGCATATTCAAGGGGTAAGCTACAACCCTTTTTGCCTCCCAAATCATAGTAGACCAGGAAGAGCTCCTTTTTAGGGTAATTTTTCCCATCTTAGAAAACCCCACCAGGAGCAAGGGGCTTAGACCTTTTGTTAGTTTGCATGTGTGGGGAAATGCCCTGGAGCCTGGTATAGTGGGAAGTACCCATGCAGCCTCAAGAACATGTAAATACAGTGGACAATCTGGTTGCCAGAAGACAGGCTACCAAGACACAGATGCAGTTTTCTTGGTTACTTGTTCTTTTTGAGGATGTCATGATTCTACTGGTTAAGAAAGTAGAGGTTTTATCATGAAAGCCCTGGCCAGGGTTTTACAGTAAACTGGCAGACAGACTGCAGGAACAGGAAGCAGGATTTAGGCTGTCTTAAGATGCCCTTCTCCCAGCAATATTATTTATGTTTATCTTCACCCAACACTTTCCTTTCAGTGTACAAGGTAAGCATTCTTAGGAAAACCAAATTTCTTGAGCCAAAGGTGCCTCAATCCTGGAGAAGTCAAAACCGAAGCACTTATATGCCTGGAAAGAATACAATCAGCTTACAAGCAAGCTCTTGCTTTCTGGAAGAATGTTCCTGAAATATGGGTATGTCTCTTCCTTAAGAAGCCCAACACATACATCTATCTGCAAATCATGCCGTGCTGTATTGTTGTCTTTCTGGACCTCCACCAGTCCCCAGAGGACGTTCCACATTTATTGAGACTCCATGCTGTGAAAAGCCGTGAAGGCACTAAGGCCATCTTAGGGAACAGCAAGAATCCCATTCTTGTGGACCTTATAGCTTCACAGGGAGGCAGAAAATCAACAAGTGCTCAACAAGGATAAGGAAAACAAAGCAGAGAAATGGCAGGCAGGGTGTCTGTCTTGGGAGGAGCAGCAAAAGGGAGGGCCAGGGAAGGGCTTTCTAAGGAACTAATACTTAAGAAGTGATATCTGAGGCAGTTAAGAACAATGGCTGCCCTTACAGAGGACCTGGGTTTGATTCCCAGCATCCACATGGTGGCTAACAACGGAGCCCTCTACTGACCACAGTGGGTACTGCCCGACACAGGTGCACTTATATATACGCAGGCAATGTATTCATAAAATAAAATAAAAATAAAAAATAAAAAAAATTTAAAAAGAAGTGAAACCTGGGCAGTGAGTGTTAGATGAGCAACACTTTTAAAGATCCTAATGGTAGAACAAGATTAGCACATTCAAGGAACCGAAACAAAGCCGATGCTAGAAGAATGTGACTGTGTGGGAGAAAGAAGATTGGAAATACACAGGAACCAGATTGTGTAGGGTCTTGAAGGCCATAGAAGAGAGTGTGAATTTCTCCCTAAGCACACTGGGAATTGAGAATGGCAAGCAGCCCCAATGGGTGCTGGTGGGCCCCACTGTGCTGTGCTGTTCTAGTGAACAAGAATACTTCCTCAGAATCTCGGTATTAGAGAAGGCTACTCTGAGTGTGAAGAACATTGGGTAATTAGGTGTGAACAGACATCTCCTCTATCTGGGCAAGTGTGATTACTGACTCTTTAAAAAGTCAAGGTCAACTTTAGCCTCATTCAAGACATAGGTTTTCCTGGATTACATTTATTAAAACACAGAGCCACAGACTTAGCCCTGCTTTCTTAAAAACAATCCCAAATCCTATAATAAAGGTCCTTCTAACTAACTTATACTGAAATACCCCAGGGCATTTCCCCATAGTACATAATCACTAGCAATAAATCTAACTTTTTCTATGATGGGCATAGTCCAGGTGGCCTTTGGATGGACAGCAGTGGCAGATATCATCGGAGGATTGTAAGCAGGGCCAATACCAGCTCTTAAAAAAAAAAAAAACTTTTGCTGTGTTCACCTACATTCCCAGTAGAGCTGCCACATAGTATCAAAGTTGATCTGCCTTGTGTCTTAAGCCCTGGTACCTCACACTCTTGTACTCTGGGACCTTCAATATGTATAGTATGAGAAAGAATGGGATTGTCCACAAAAGGCTCCAAGTACTTGAATACCTGGCCCCAGTTGGTGGTGCTCTTTGTGGAGGTTTAGGAGGTGAGGCCTAGCTGGAGGAAACCTGTCACTGGGTGTGCTCTTAGCATCTCTCCATTTCCAGTTTCGTTCTCTCTGTGCCCAGCTTTCTGCTCCAGTTGCCTCCTGCCATGCCTCCCCTACCATGACTGACTCTTAATACTCTGGAACTGTAATCTCAAATAAACTCCTCCTTCTATAAGTTGCCTTGGTTTTTATCATAGCAACAGAAAAGCAAGCAGAGGGTCACCTGAACACAAGCATTGCAATATCATAATAGTGAGTTTGATAACCAAGATGGCTACTAAGTAACTCATTGGCATATCTATAGTGTGGATATGCTGAACAAAGGGGTAAGTCACATCTGGCACAGGACGGTGAGATGATACAAGATATATCACTCTACTCACAACAACATGCACTTGAAAACTTACAGATTATGGGTTTCTGGAATTTTTTATTAAATATTTTTGTACCATGGGTAACTCAAACTGCAAAAATGAAATGGTAAATAAGAGGCACTACTGCTCTGATTGGAAAGTATCTTTATAAGTCAAGAGTAGAAGTGACAGGAACAGTTTTTTCAGCATCAAGAGATTGAAGAAGAGAGTGGACTAGACCAAAGTGGTATGGGTGCAGTAAAATGCAGACATATTTCAGAGATGGTGTCAGTAGGACATAGATAGCGATGTCAATCCAAAGCCAGACATCTAAAATAAAATTAGTTAAAACAAGATAGAAATCTATTTCTTGTTCACCTAAAGTCCCTACTGGTATTATAGCTCCTAGACACACACCTCCTGTTGCGGCCTTACTACCCCTCAGGGTTTTACTCACTGTATGGACAATACAAAATGACTTCCCACCTCATTCTCTTTTCAGGCAGCAGAAAGAGAGACAGGGAAGAAGAGAAGTACTCGTCAGTGTTGCTCATAGTTCAGTTGCCAAAATAAGTGATGCAAGATATCATCACTCTACTAACAGCAGCATGCAATTGGAAACAAAGGCCTGTGTCCCTATCTAGCTGCAAAGAAGTTTGAGGAATACAGCCTTGATTCTGAGTAGCCATATGTACAATGATGGAAGAAGAAAAGCAGTTACTGAGACAGCAAGGAAAGGGGAAGACAGAGCCTAGTTAGAGCTGGTTAGGGAGCAGACCTGACTGAACAGTAGCAATGGGCAACTCTTTGAGTTCCACTGGAAAAGAGATGGAAACGAAGCAGTAGCTAAAGTGGACCCTAGAGTCAAGAAGTTGGGTATGGTGACCGTGCTCAGTGCCTTTTACATTTCCTACTGTGAGGAATAGCATTGCCTAATGGCCCCAACTCCTGAGCTCTGAAATGCTTTATTCTCTCATTCACATTGATTATGAAACTCACAGCCTTGGGCAACTCACAGCTGGTGTCTAAGGGTGGCTGGGATACCAAGGCATGTTCCTGCATGACACAGGATTCCTCTGATTGCCATCTTTGGCTAGAGATTTTACCACTGGCATTGCCAAAACTTTTATTATAATTTTAGAATCGCAGTGCAGTCCCCCTTTACTTCCTTTCTTTCATAGGGGTCAAATATGCACTGTAACCTAATAGCCTGTCTAGTCTCCTTCCCATTTTCCTTCACGAGAGTGTCTGCCAATACATTTTTTTTTTTTTTTTTTGCCTAAGTCCTGTCTTGGAAGTTGCTTCTTAGAAGGCCTGACCTAATGCAAGAGTACGCTTTTTAAAAAATATTTTATCTATTATTTTTTATTTTATGTGTATGAGTGTATTGCCTACGTGTGTGTAAGTGTGCCAGTGTCCTGAACTGCCTGCTGCGGTCAGAAGAGGGCATTGGGTCCCCTAGAACTAGAGTTACAGACAGTTGTTAGCTGCCATATGGATGCTGGAAATCAAACCTGTGTCCTCTGCAAGAGCAGTCAATGTTCTTAACCACTGAGCCATCTCTCCAGCCCTGCAAGGGTATGCTTTTATCCAGATGGCAATGAACCAGGCATGAGAAGAACAAATTGATCATGCTTAAGAGAGAGAGATTCAGAAAGCAAGTCCTTGAGTATGTGAGATGGGATGCAGACAGGCATGTAGAGAGACACCCCTTGTAAAAGGAGGGACAGGAGAAGACTGCAGGAACACACTGGTCTGTATACAGCGCAGAAGAAAAGGGTCCTTTTCTTTTTGTTTCAGCACTTGATGAGTAAAGGTATTGTGAGGTGGGTGAGAGAGGGGATCTGGATTCAAATGTGAGTTCCATCCAGTTCCAGCTGTCTGACAATAGGAATATAGGCTGACTCTCTGGTTCTCAGTCTTAGAGCTAGTTTGTGGCATGTACTCCAGAGTCTAGAAGACCAAGACAGTTAATTCATGGAAGTACGTAGGACACCAGTAGTTAACATATGAATATGTAAGTATTAGTATTATATTCTCAATAAAAACCATAAAGGTCATCAGCCGAGGCCAAGGAAGGAAAATAGGCTGGGAAAGAGAAGCGAGAGTAGCCTTAAGTTCGTCACGAGACTCAAGTGAAAGAGTTGGGATGGTTGAGTGGTTTTCTTTCACCACACTCAGCTGTTTGGGTGCAAACATGAGAGTACGTCCTCACTCTGGCTGAGCACCAGGGAGATTCTAAAACTGAGCAGTGTCTCCAGTCCTCCCCTTCCCCTGACTTGGCTGAACTGGTCTTAAAGGTCCTTCAGTCTTTGAAAGTGACCCTGTGTGCCAGTTAGCTATGACTACAGCAATTCTTATGGTAATCGATTTACAGAGAAGTGATTTGCTTTGGCTTGTGTATTACAGGTGTCAGTCCATAACCATTTGGAACTGAGGCAATAAACATGTGATAAAGCAATTGCCCATAGTGTGGCTGGGAATGAACAAGGAAAAGGAGGGGGCTGGGGTCTCACTTTGTGGGCACTTCCCTAGAGACTAGAAGACTTCCCATAAGACCCCACCTCTCATAGTTCCACCATCTTCCAACAGTGCCAAGCTAAGGAGTGAGCCTTTACTAAAACATGGGCTTTTGAGAGGCATTTAAGATCCAAACTACAACACCAGAACAGAGAAGCATCTAAGTAAGGGAGTTGGATTTTACCAAGAATTAGAGCCTCTCAAGGGAGTTTCAGAGCGGGAGGGCTCAGGGAAATGATTGTGGATGATAGAATCTAAGTCGGATGAGGAAAGTGTTGAGAAATTTTATAGTGGGCAATGGGAGGGGAAAAAAGGTAGTCAAGAGCTTAGAGGTCCCTCTAGCACAGAATCGATGACAGGCCGGCCTAGACCATGGCCCTCCTAGGGCTTAGAGGCCCCTCTAGCACAGAATCGATGACAGGCCAGCCTAGATCATGGCCCTCCTAGTTCAGTCTCTAGAATGCTGGCATTACAGGTGTGCACCACGTCAAGCCATCTCTCCTTTGCATTTGTAGAGTTCTTGTGACAAATTGGGTGAGCAAATATATTTGGCTCTGTAATGGTTAATATCGATTCTGACTTGGTTGGATTGATTCCTACCCAGGACATTAGTAGAGCACACCTCTGCATATGTCTGTGAGGCATTTTTAGTGGGGATTAGTTAATGAGAGCTCTGATGTAATGAATAGAGTTAGTCCGTTGATGGATTCAAAGAGATTATTGAACAATGGTGTAACTGTGGAAGCTGGGGGCTAGTTGGAGGGGCTGGGCTGATGTGGCTCGCCTTTAAAGATTGTATTTTTGCCTTTGCCCTTTCCTGTCATTCATGTTTCCCGGCTGCTATGAGGTGAACAGCCTCAGCCACACACACCCAAACCAGGATATTCTGCTTTGCTTCAGAACCAGAGCAGCGGATCCAGGCAACCTTGGACTGAAGCCTCTGAAACCATAAACCAAAACAAATCTTTCCTCCTTTTAAATTGTTCCTCCCATGCTCTTGGCAGTGACAAAAAGCTTGAGGACAGGCCCTATTCCTGTGGCCTATTTCTCTGCTTGCTTTTATGTCACAATGACTCAATGGTCACCTTGCAGCAGGAGTGCTTTTGTGTTCATGTCAGCCCTCCACCAGGGTTCTTTAGTCTTTACACTCATAAAAATTTTAGAATCTGTTGTATTCCAGGAAAGAAAGAAAACATTTTAGGAATTTTAGTGGGACTGTGTTTAAATCTTTTAGAACAATTTGGAAAGTAGTGATATTTTTATTTTAGTTTACACCACTGCTTATTTAGATCTTCTTTAACTCTGATATCTTGAAATGAAATTTTCAGTGAGGAGGTCTCACAGAATTTTTTGTTGACTTTATGCCTAGGCATATATTTACAATTGCATACTTTAAAAATTTTTTCCCTCGCTATTTGTTTATAACTGCTAGGGTTGACTTTTTAAAAATTCATTATTTGATAGATGACTTCAGTAAATTCAGTGAGTAGTGTGAAGTTTGTCTACAAAGCATTTTAACTTCCTACACAGTAATAGCTTTTACAAATACCATTGCAGATTTTCCAATTTTTAGATTATTAGAAAATTTGTAAGAACAATATATAGATTTCCTGTTGTCTTCACAGTTTTCCAAATGATAACATTTCACATTCACTGATCATGCTCCATTCAATGTGTAAAATTACTTTTGGGGGAACCATTTGAGAATAAGGTACAGACAGACACGATGCCATTTTCTTTAAGTATTTCTTGAATACTTCAATGCATTGTCCTTAAAAAAACAAAGACAGTAAGAATTGAATTCAGGGAATTAACATTGACATGGCACTATCAGCTAATCAAAGTCTTCATTCAAATTTTGCCAGTTGCTCCATTCATGTCTTTTCTAATAAAAGAAAATTCTACATCTCAGTTCCATTCATTTCATACATATCTCTTTAGTCCCCTTTAATCAGAATGGTTTTGCTATAAAAAATTGAAGAGTCCTTGCCAGATTCTGGGTAGAATGCCCCTGAGTTGGGATTTCATGCTTCCTTACGATTAGATCCATGCTGTGTAATTTATGACAGCAATTCCATGCAGTGATTTTTTTTTTCCTCTTTGCTTGATGGGGATTCTATCAACACACCTGTAATGATGTTAATTTTAACTAGATTAAGGTAGTTTCTACCATTTTTCTCCACACAGAGTTGCTTTCATTTCTAGTAAACATGTATTTGTAGAGGAGGATGCTAGGAGAGTATGTATCGACAATACATCAAACTTCCTCTCCATTCTTCCTAGTATTTATTGATGACTTTCCTTGCATCATTTATTGTAATAGTATGGTTACCAACTGGAGATTTGTTTTTGAGGGTCTCACTATGTAGTCCTGGCTGGCCTGGAGCTCTTCTTGTAGACTAGGCTGGCCTTGAACTCTCAGAGATCTGCCTGCCTCTGTACTGTTAGTGCTGGGATCAAAGTGCACCACCATGCCCAGCTTATTTTTTGAGGTCAAGTCTTACTTTAGCTCAGACTGGCCCCAAACTTAAGACAATCCTCTTGTCCTCCCAGCCCCCCATGTGCCCTGGCATTACAAGTGTGAGATGGGATCCAAATCTAAACACATCTGTTTGTTTTATACATACAGCTGTACTTTTATACAAAATTTCTAGTGTGCTTGCACTTTGTGACCTACTGCCTGCCAGCAGGTATGGAATTTTCCACTTGCTGCATTATGTCAGCATTCAAAAGTTTTAAATTTCAGAATATTTTGGGTTTCAAACTTTCAGATTAGAGATGATCAACCCTAACTTTAAATGTGCTACAGATCACTTTTCCTAGTTTGGAGTGTTGCGCTCTTGTGGGGGTGCAGGGAGTGAAGTAGTTCATCAGCAGCAGTTGTACATGGATTTTGTTTTCTTATTCCCATTTACGTCATGAAAATTTAGGGTATTTTTACAGGATTTCTTGTTAAAGGGTGCCCCCCTCTGTCAGTGTATCAAAATGCAGTCTTTAATAAATTGTTTTTGTTGACAGTAGTTGGCCCTTGAGAAGTTCTGAGTTTCTGAGCCCTCTGTGTTTTGGTCTTTGGTCTTATGATCTTACACAGATTACAACACTGATTTTTTTTGCCCTTGAGGGCAAAAGTAGCCTTGCTATTCCATGTACATTTTAGAATCAGGTTTTTGTTCTGGTTCTTTGTTGTTTTGTTTTGAGGATTTGGGGGTTGGATTTTGATAGATATGGTAGTGACCCTGCAGATAGATCCCTTGAGTACACTTATGGACTGAATATGCTCCCTCCCTTCCTCCATTCATTTGTTGAATTCTTTTCTTGTAATTTTAAAATTATTTTATTTATTATTTTTATTTTATGTGCATTTCCTGCATGTATGTAAGTGCACTTAGATCCCCTGGAACTGGACTTATTGACAGTTCTTAGCTGCTATGTGGGTGCTGGGATTCAAACCCGGGTCTTCTGCAAGAACAGCCAGTGCTCTTAACCTCTGAGCCATCTTTCCAGCCCCATTTGTTTAATTTTAACCCCCAATGCAATGGTATTAAGAGGGGTCCCAGTAGGGTGTGATGGTGCACACCTGTAATCCCAGCACTCGGGAGGCTTCTCTATCGCTGTGATAAAACTCTGACCAAAACCAACTTGGGGAGGAAAGGGTGTATTTGGCTTACCCTTCTCAGTCATCAAGAGAGTCCAGGGCAGGTACTCAGGAAAGAAACCTGGAGGCAAGAACTGAAGCAGACACTATGGAGAAATGTTGCTTACTGGCTTGCTCCTCTGGCCTGTGCTCAGCCTGCTCTCTTAGACAATTCACAATCACTTGCCCAGGGGTGGCACCACCCACAATGGGGTGCAACACCCCCCCCCATTACTAATCAATCAAGAAAATGCCTCACAGGCATAGCCACAGGCCAGTCCAATGGAGACTGGGCCTAAACTGAGGTTCCCTCTTTCCAGGTGTGTCAAGTTGACAATTGAAACTTTACCAGGACAGTAGGCTATGGACTTTGATTCTGGAAGTTTTCGGATTACTGTAGCAGTTTTTCCCATGGTATATTCTGGTTTTAAAATTCTCAAATTCGGTATTTTAACTTCAGGAATTTAACAATTTTATGAATGCATCCAATTGATAATTATTCACAGTATTATCCCCATCTTCAGTCCTATTTTAGTGATCTGATTCTTTTCTCCGTTTTGCTTGGCTAGTGTAATTAAGTTTGTCAACTTTGTTGATCTTTTCAAAGAATCAACTTTTGGTTGCATAAGTTGTTTTTAATATCATTTCATTTACCTGTGCTCTTTGATTTCCTTCTGTTAGTTTTGAGTTTGGTTTTCCTTTACTAATTCCTCAAGGTATACTTAGACTACTGGTTTAAGATCTTTCTTTTTAAACCCAGGCATTTGTAGCTATAAATTTCCCTTGAGTCCTTTGGATTTGCGAAACCTCTTTGTTTCGTGCTTTCATTCATCCTCATCCTAAAGTATTTTTAAATTAATCTTTTAAGTTTTCCTCTAGTGGTTTCTTCCTTGATTAAGAAGAGTATATTGCTTTGTTTCTGCATATATTTACAGGTTGGCTAGTGACTCATCTGGGATTTAAGTGCCAACGCTCAGCTGACTGGTTTTTTTGTGGTTCATTGGCAGCTTGTGCACCCTTGATCCCTTTCCTGAGCTCGAATAGTCAATTCCACTTTGTACAAGTCCTTGTCAGCTAATCGGCTGATTCTATAGAACGAGTCTATAGAACAGTTTTGGGGATCCAAACGAGGACTTTTGGAGTCTATCACTTTTCTCAGACATGGCTTGGTATTGTACCTTGATCTAAAAAAGGGGATGAATATTCTCGCTGCCTATTTACCTACAGTCTTTCTAGGAAAAGAAGAGGGAAATCATGAAATCAAAGCAAAAATGGATCCCCGTGGGAGAAAGGAAAAAGCAGGGATAGGAGCCAAATTTCATTGAATACACGGTTTCAGATTTAACTTAGGATCTAGGTATTTTACCAGTATAAAAAAAATTAGGATATTGGGGCTGGAGAGATGGCTCAGTGGTTAAGAGCAAAGGCTGCTCTTGTAGAGAACCTAGGTTCAGTTTCCAGCACCTACATGGCAGCCGACAACCTTTTGTAATTCCAGTTCCATGGGAATCCAATGCCCTCTTCTGACTTCCACGGGCACTGCATGACATGGGTACACTTACATACACGCAGGCAATTCACTCATACACATAAAATAAAAATAAAATATTAAGATACTAGAAAAGCAATACCTAATCAAGCTATGCCCAGTGACATTTGGCCAAGTCTAACTTTTTTGGTGGGGTTTAGATAGCCTAAGATTTCCACCTTCACTATTAGGTTAAATCCTGTCATATTTAAGATGGAAAACATGAAGTGCCTAGAACAGCAAGACACATAGCTCCCTCCATCAACACCCTACTTGGGGAGACAAAACAAATATATTTGCCATCTGTATTCTAGGTTTCTACTAAGAGCTCACTCTAAACTGAATAAATCAAGGCCATATTTTACCATTTGACCCAAACAACTACTTTTTCGTGTGTGTGCACACGTGTGTGTGTGTGTGTGTGTGTGTGTGTGTGTGTGTGTGTAGGGGGCAGAAGAATTCATTATGACTTCTCTGCCATACTCTACATTATCCCCCTGAGACAAAGTCTCTCACTAAGCCTGGAACTTACCAATGTTTGGCTAGGCTAGCTCGCCATCAAGTCTTTTTCTGCAGTGCCAGGGTTACAAGCATGTTTCCACCCATGCTTAGGTGGGTGCTGGGGATCCAAACTCAGATCCTCACACCTGCACAACAAGCACTATTACCCACTGAGCTATCTCCCTGGCCCCCTACTTCTGATTTTATACTAGATTTGGGGTTTTGCTGTGCTGGAGATCAAACTAAGGAAACTCACATTTTGGATAATGATGAAAAGTATGCTTAGTATAAGAAGGTTTTACTTTTTACAGTTTCATTAGAAAAATAAAGGTAGAGACCACATGTTGGGGCACATACCTGTAATCTCAGCAGTTGGGAGGTAAAGGCAGGAGGATTGAGTTTGAAGTAAGTCTGGGGTACAGTGAGAGTCCATTTCAGTTGAAAAGATGTTTGATAGGCTTACTTTTGGTTATCCAAACAGAAAGTACTCATCAAAATTGAAATAATTTTTCTTTTCTGTTAGTAGCACTATGTATCCATTAACAGAGGCCCACATCTTTTTTTAAACTATTTTTGTGTGTATGGTGTATTTGTGTCTGTGCAAGTACACAGGAGTATATGAAGGCCAGAGGTTGATGTTGAGGAGTCCCCCTTTGTCACGGTCCTCCTTACTTTTTGAGACTGTCAATGAACCCTCCCCAACCCCCCGCCACTTTCCCTGCTAGGGTTACAGATGCATGCCACTATGCCCAGCTTTCACGTGGGTGCTCACTCATAATCCAAACTCAAGTCTTCATGCTTGTATGGAAGACACTTTACGAACCGAGCCATCTCCCCAGACCCATGGTCTCAATTTAACAAGTGAGCGCCAGGCTTCTTTTAAACAGTACATTGGCTCCAATTCCCACTCTAAATTTCCACCATGACTGCATTTCCAACCAGGACTATGAAATGGCCAAACTAATCATTGTCTCTACTCTTACATTCTTCTTAATCTACTTTCCATTAGGGTTTCCAAGTTTTCCTAAATAAACAAATTGAAGGAAGGCACCACGTTGCTTATACCAAGCATCCAGATGCTTCCTGTCATCAACTCTGGAGACTTCCACCTCTAGGGGTGTTAAGGCAGAAGTTAGAGCTATAATGTTCTTGTTATTCCCATTCTTCAACCATCCATCAATTGCTTCATTTGCTTGCCTGTACATCTATGTGGAAGACAGAACTTCCCAAATTCAAGCTTTGCAATGCTGCTCCAAGATCTTTTCAGACTTCATTTGTGTGTATCGCTATTCACGAGTTTTATATACCAATCATTTCTTCAGCCTACTTTGATGAATAAGAAGTGTTGTCTCACTGATGGCAGCCACAGTAGCTGGTAGGAGGTGGTCTCAGCTATACCCGACTTCCAGAACAGATCCAAATATCCTCACGAATGAACTTCACACAGGTGTGGCTCTGGGAATCTCCAAGGGAAGAAAGTGATGGGTGAAAGTCAACTCAGTGTTAGTCTGCAGCAGGATTCAGAAGGGAGCCAACACCATTCTTCAGCAGCTACATGAGCTCAATGTTCAGGCCAGAGGGTCTCACAACCCTCTGCCTTCACGCAGCTCTTGTTCTCCCCTGCAGCTACTCCCTCTACACAATACAGGTCAATGTAGCAGGCCAGCTGGGGTCCCCACTGCTCCAGTCTTGTGGCGTCTTTTTTTCACCCTTTATCCATACCCTTCCCTTTTCCTTTTACCTGACGAAAACACAAGCAGGCCCGGTTTGCAGGGTCTCTGTGACTCAGTCTCCTGAGAGATGAGACTTCTAGGGGCATTACTAAGCCACATTATGGTTGTACCTGAATAAAGAATCAGCCTGACTCTTAGCACTAAGTTTAAATAGCCAAGAGTGGACCCAAACCCCAAGTTTGTTCCTTCAGATCTCTCAGGAAACTGTGCTCCTGAGCCAGGTCTCACTCACCCACACTTTTATTCAAAACCCTTTCTCCAGTATCAGTTAGGGAATTACAAGCTTGAGTCCACCCTTACTTATCTTCAAATCTTGCCTTTGATCCCTAAGCCTAAAATATCTCACAGAGAGTGTCAAGCACTCTCCAGTCTCACTGCTAATTCAAGCACACCTACATTCATTCACTATCTTGAGTAGAGTGCAAAGTGGAGTCCTGAGGGATCAAGGTCGTAGCTCAGGTCACTAGAACACATGGCTTTCAGTGCAAGGTTGAGAAAAAGTCATTTCTGCATGTTCCCAGTTATCTGATTACGTATCTATGCCCCTCTTAGTTCAGTGTATTTTGCTGTTTAACCCAACCTCCCACATTCTCCACATCACTTTTTTTTTTTTTTTGGACTTTTTGAAGCAGGGTCTCCCTGTAGCCCCAGCTGTCCTGGAACTCACTAGGTAAACCAGGCTGGCCTCGAACTCACAGAGATCCGCCTGCCTCTGCCTCCCGAGTGCTGGGACTACATGCTGGAACTACAGGCGTGCGCCACCACGCCCAGCTCACATCACTTTTTCATGCTGCTGCCACTTCCCCTGCTATACATGTCTCCCTCTTCTTCCTTTGTGGCAGCCCAATACTAATCACTAGTCCTATCACAACTGCTTTGTTCATTTTCTTTTTTTTCTTTCCATAATTGAGTACTTTCAGAGTCCCTTCACTCCCTCAAGCAATTGGTGTCTAAGGATTGTTGTGTAAATAACTGCTACTCTATTTTCCTACAGGGCTCACTACTGGATAGTGACTGTTGCTGCAGATAGCAATCAACTCTCAAGGTGATGATGTGGGATAGAGCCTGGTGCCTGAATACCAGTCTAACAGAGAAAAAAAGTCACCTCAGTGCTATTACAAACAAGTCTCTCCTCCACACTGCAAATATATCCATGGAAAGAAGGCAACCTGAATAAGAAAAAAAAAAAAAAAAACCCACCAATGATCTAACCAGAGAGCAAGTCTCACCACAAAAACATAAGCAATGTGAAAAACCAAGATATGTCTCCTTCAAAAATTACCAATCCTAGGGCTGGAGATGGCTCAATGGTTAAATAGCACTGGCTGCTATTGCAGAGGACCCAGCTTCAATTCCCAGCACCACATAGCAACTAACAACTGTAACTCCAGTTCCAGGGGACTCTAACACCCTCTTCTGACCTCCATGGACACTGCATGACAGATGCACCTAGATATATGCAGGCAGCACACTCACACACATAAAATAAAAATAATAAAGTATTTTTTAAAAAAATTTTTACATTACCAATCCCATAGAAACCCCAATGACAGCAACACATATGAAACTCTGTAAAAAAGAAATCAAAGAATGATCATAAATATGTTCCAAGAATTCAAAAACATGAATAAACTCCCAAATGAATTCCAAGAGAACAAAAATGCTGAATGAAGAAAGGAAGTTATTTCAGGATATGAAAATGGAATTCAATAGCAACCTTAAAATTCAAAACAATCTTAAAATTCATATGAAGCACAAAAGAGCACCATGGATAGCCAAAGCAAAAAGAGCAAAAAGAATACTGCTAAAGGTATTGTCATACCTGATTTCAAGTTATACTACAGAATCATAGTAATACGAACAGCATGCACTGGCACAAAAAGGGACATGTAGGTCAATGGAATAGAAGAGAGGACCCAGATGTAAGTCTATGCAAATACAGTCATATGTACCTTTTGACAAAGATGTCAAAAATACACATTAGAGAGGACAGCCTCTTCAACAAATGCTGTTGGGAAAACTGGCTATCTACATGTGGGAGACTAGATCCTTATCTTTAACCCTGCACAAAAATCAACTCCAAATGGATGAAGGACCTCAATATAATATCTGAAACTCTGAAGCTGCTAGAGGGAAAAGTCAAACGTCCATTTCAACATACAGGCTTGGGTAAGGACTTTATAAGTAGGATTCTCACTGCTCAGGAAATAAGACCAACAATCAAAGGGAGACCTCATGAATCTAAAAACCCCTGTACAAGAAATCAGGTAACTGAGAGAAGTGGCAGCCTGCAGAATGGAATAAAATCTTTGCCAGCTGTACCTCCAATGTAGATAATTTAGACTATATAAATAATTCAAAAAATAAAACACCAAAAAAACAAACAACCCAATCCAAACAAAAAAAAAAAAAAAAAAAAGGGAGGGGGGACCTAAAAAGGGCTATGGGTTACAGAACTGAAGAGAGTGTTCCCAAAAAGAAAGAAAAAATACAAATGACTAAGAAATATTTCTTAAAGTGCTCAATATCCTTAGCCATTAGCCATCAAGGATTCCATTTCCATCTGAGATTCCATCTCCAGTGAGAACACCTATTATCAAGAAAACAAACGACAACAAATGCTGGTGAAGAGGCAGGGAAAAGGGAACCCTTATTCACTGTTGGTGAGAGTGTAAACTGGTATAGCCACTATGGAAATAAGTGTGGCGGTTTCTCAAAAAGCTAAAAACAGAACTGCCATATGACCCAGCCATACCACTCCTTAGCATATATGCAAAATACTATATATTCTACTACAGAGATACTTGTACATCCACATTCACTGCTGCTCTATTCACAACAGCCAGGAAATAGAACTGACCTAGGTGTCCATCAACTGATGAATAATGAAACTGCGGTCAAATACATAATGAAATTTTATTCAACTGCAAAGAAAATGAAATTTGTAGGAAAATCATTGGCCCTCAGGGGTATCGTACATACTACTGCTACTTTGAAAAATGGACATATTGTCCAACTGCTTTCTACATGCTTGTCTTATATTCATAGGCCAGCATAGCCTTTGATAAGGAAGCTTCTCTTTATACAGAGGCAGTGGTTAAATGCTCAGCTCCAAATGGGACATCAGTATCATCCTTTCTAAGGTTCTGGGAATATGCCAGAATGTACAAGCTAGAGGATGAGGAGAGCTGCAAAATACTGTCTTCTGGGCATGACATGACTGTTGCACACATGAACTCACAGCAGCTGTGGTGACCTGTACAAGACCTGCAGCAGACTGGGGTTCATAGATGGGGGGAAGGGACTTGGGAGGCCCCACTCCTCCTATAGGGACTCTTAGCAGTGGCTGGGGAAAGGGGTGTCATTTTCTTCAGTGGGTAGCCTCTGCTAAGTTGTTTACACTCCAGTAAGTAACCCCTGACCTATGCCCATGCAGGAAACCCTAATTAAACTCACTGGGTCACACCCTCAAAGACATAAATAGGAGGGGACTTGCTGGAAAGGTTTCAGAGGGAGAGGGAAGATGAAAGATGTAAATAGGGGGTGAAAATGATAAAAATTTATCATCTCTATATATATGAAATTGTAAAAAAGCATGTTTCACACCCCTATTCTTCAAACCATTTCCTCCTACTTGTAATAGAAGTCTCTCCCTCCGGGTCTTAGGAAACCTCTGAAGCAATCTCAGCTTAGAGATGACAAAAATCTAAAACGCCCCAGGCAGCTTGTTTGCTTCCATTTCTACAGTACTTGGCACACATAAACTGATTAATTTTCTCATTAACACTTGTGACCTTAGACAAGTAACCTTCTAAGGTCTTGTCAACTTATCTTCAAAATGGGGATCAATATTACACCTAGTCACAGATATGCTCAGTTAAACGTAGTTGATGAATGAAGAACACCTGGAACAGGAGACCTACACAGCTAATCGTAACTATTACTGGCAACATCACAACTGCCACTTCTCCTCTACTTAACTATGAGCCCCGAGGGGTGGTTTCCTTTCGTTGCGGGGAGGGTTGATTTTTGTTGTTTTCCGGATAGCTCAAGTAAAAACTCAAGTGTTGGAAGGAACCCATCTACATTTCTCTAATATGAACTCACATAGCATGGTCACCAACTTGAGAAAATTCTCCAGTTGAAATTGTTCTTTATCCCTAGTGCCTTTCGCTGCTTTTTTCAGGAGATACCGTTTAATATGAATGTTCTGATTTCCTAAAACTGTTGGGTTTTTTTTGTTGTTTTGCAAATTTAAACAAGTTTATTGATATATTTCGATGTTAGAGGCAATGTGCTATTACCTAACAAATTTTAGCAGACATTTAATTGATAGATAGACCCCATACCCGCGATGATGATTAATGCTGTGCCGAGGCTGCGGTGCTCAGGTATGTGGTCTGGGATGAAATCAGCATTAAAGTTAGTGGAGTCTGAGCAACGCAGATTGCCTTTTCAAACATGGGATACATCACCCATCAGTAGAGCAACCTCTGTGGGCACTGGTCTGAGTTGATTTAGAAGACATATACAAAGTAAGACTCTGATTTCTTGCAAGGTTTAAGTTTTCATAAATGTCTTAAAACTATCTTTAATGCCGATTAAAAAACAGGTCCAGCAAAACCTAAAGTACTAAATAAAATGGGATAGCTATCATAAGAACACACAATGCAAAATCAAACTTGGGACTCTGAACTAATGTCCTGTTCTATCTTTTCTGGAGCTTGCTAACCCCCACTATATACTTAGACTTATCCCCAAAATCTGGTGAGCTAACTCCCAATAATGAATCTCTTTTTTCCTATTCACCTACCAATATAAAAACACAGAAGTTACAGACCAACCTATAATTACTTAAATTAAAAAAAAAAAACCATTTGATAAGTTTAGAATTAAGTATCTTCATGATATACAAGTGTGTACATACAATCACATAAATTAAACTGCATAAGATATATAAATACATTAAATTACATTATCAGGAAATAAGAATACTTGAAGTTCATTTTTCTTCTTGTTCTGTTTTGTTAATGTCCTATTGCTTACGTAGAATTAAGAAAATAGAAAGGGAAGAAATTACTGCAATTTTATTTTAAATTTCAAAATTACTTATTTCATATGTTTGAGTCATGAAAATCTAAATACATATATGAATACAAAGACTAATATAGGGGTTTTAAACCATAAAAAACTTACAATAATAACATTTTCAAGCCAAATTTGCTATTTTTATAACACAGGAGAAAAATGTTAAGTCCATTAAAAATTACAAAGGAAAATATAATAATGAATGACTTCAATATTCTCTTTTCCAAAATAGGGCTCTGAAGGTAGATTAAGTGTCCTTGTAACTTTAAAAATCCAGATCAAATGCAGCAAATAGATTTAAATTAAAACATTTTCCTTCTGTTAACAGTTTATTCACTATGATTCACAGACACTTAATGAAGGATCAGATCATCACTTAACAAACTTCTGGGTTAGAATCAATCAAAAAATACTTGGTCAAAGAAGTATCCAGGTCTTAGTAATGAGTATCCGCAAAGTCTCCACAAGAGGGTGCTCTTCGCTCTTCACTAAGCCCCTAGCCCATGCAGGTTTCACTACTGCTGTGGACACTGGGTCTCTGGAGTTGATTTGGAGGATACGTACATAATCGAGTGAGATTTCTTACAAGAGTCTTTCCCCAATTTGCTTGTGGTTTCTTTCTCTTCTTTCACTTCTGTTTGAAGCCTTGATTCAACAGTTAACCTACAAGCATTAAAATATTCACTCTGAATTCAAAGGTGGTTAAGAAAATAAAGAAACCCCTAGTAGAGTGGGCCTCCAATGAGTTATTGTGTTATTTTATGTATACAAGGAAAAAAACTATAGTAGACTCCAATACCATCTTGAAAACGAAATGGCTTTCTCTTTTAAATAATTTTTATATCAACAGGATTAATTTTTAATGTCTAATAAATACC
>NW_008338541.1:0-2857 GCF_000622305.1 Nannospalax galili | reverse complement strand
TGTTTCGCCTCCTATGTGCAATCTGAGTCAATTAGCTACATACATTATTTATGTGATGTTTTTCAAGCAACAAAGGACAAAAAGAGAAATGAAGAAAATGTAGAGATGCAAGGTATGCAGTGATCAATTATAGAAATCTACTTCCAGAGATATATACTGATCAAACAGATTTCACACACAGAAACAGGCATAACCTGCTGAATTCATTTCTGAACTACTTGAGATCAGGTATTAGATGTATTAGACACCATCCATCTGAAGTTACTTGTCTTAAGATCAAGCTTTTATATACCTTACAAGGTTTTTAAAATTTTTTAATGAGTATTTTGCCTGCAAATAAGTGCACTAGTGTATGCAATGCTCATGGAGGCCAGAAGAGGGTGCTGGATCCCCTTGAACTGGAATTACAGGTAGCTGCTAGCTGACATGTGGGTGCTGGAAACTGAACACAGGACCTCTGCAAGAGCAGCCAGTACTCTTAACTACTGAGCCATGTCTACAGCCCATCTTACAGGTTTGAACATTATATAATACAATAATAGCAGTTAATGTTTTCGTTAGTTTAATATTTTATTTAGTAGCAGTGGAAACTTGAAATTACATGAACATATAAAGAAGTCCTTGTATATAAGGTGGGCTGAGTCTTCATTTCAATCTAATGCTCTTTACTAAAATTTCTGATTCCGTAGCCCACTCTGATGTGGCTCTGACAGCACCTAAAGATCTCATTTCATTGTTAAAACATCAATATGCTTAATTTTTAAATGTCTAGAGACACTTATTTTAAATCTATCACTGCATGCAGACATCACCTTTTAAAAATGTTTTGGCTTTTCCATTTTCCTTATTCACTTTCAAAATTTTACTCTAAAGTTTTCATACAAGTACACACCGTGCATCCTGGCCGTGTCCTGGCTGTGCTGCTGCTCCTCCCTCCCTTTAGTTCCCATAGGCAACTTCGATTCTGTTTCCATGTCACACACACATACATTGTTTTATGCATTTATATAAAATCTAGGAACCACAAATGAGAGAAAACATCCAGTATTTGCCCAAGGCTGGCCTTATGTGATAATACAATCCTCTCCACTTGCATTCACCTTCCTGCACATGACCTCTGTTTCTCTTTATGGCTGAAAAGACTCCATGTATAAACACGTTCTCTTCACCCATGCCTGTGTTAGTGGACACCTAGGTGGGCTTCTTAACTTCTCTATGGTGCTCAGCCCATTTTATTCTACCTCCATCCTGCTGTACAAACCAAAGCCTTCATCATTACCTGTCTTTCCTCCATTCACTTCCTCTTACCTTCCTGCGCCTAGCTGTACTGTCTTAAAGGACAGCACCCTCAGAACACAAATCCCTTCAGATACGTGTCTGATACTTGCTCTTTTAGCCACAGACTCAATTAAGCAGAAACTAGAAGCTTTGAAGGTTTTTTTTTTAATGAAACAAAATTAGCTTTGATATCTAAAAACATCAAACATGCATCAAAGCCTATTTACTTCTGAGAGCTTAACATAAATATCAAAATACAAAAAAAATTAAGATGTCTTAGGCTATTTGAGAAGGTAAGTTAATTCTTCTTTCATGGCTACTCTTGAACGAAGAGAAAATAACAACACACTCATTCAACCCGGCAAACACTCCAGTGGATTAGGCTGTATGACTTCTGCTACATGAAACAGAAAAGTGCAACTTTCTAGTATCACTAGTTATTCACAAGTCCTTTCCCCTTGCAATCATTTCAGGCTTTCTTAAAAATTCTGGAAAAAACAAGGAGACAGATAAAACTCTAGAATGACAATGCATATAATGTTAAGGAAATAGACAATGAAACAAACATCATAGTTCATGCAGTGAGAGAGAAAAGATGGAGGTTGCTGGCTGACAGACAGAAAGAGAATTGACCTGGGGGAGCTTGGAGTGTTCCCACTTTGTTCACGTAAGGCTTTGGCCATGGCTGGACTGTCTACAAGCTTCACACTTTTCTTTTCCTTCTTCGGTAGCGTATCCAGGGGCAGATTCGTAGGAGAAGAGAGACTGGTTATAAGCACGTCTGAAGAAACTGTTTTGTCCCACTGTAAATTGTTTTCTTTTAAATTATTAACACAGGACTCTTTCTGAAGTGGGAGTCTAGAAACTTCTTCCCCAACAGCGCTGGCAGCACATGTTTCTTTCGGGGTGGTTATATCCAAAGGTAGCACCTCACATCTCTTTTTGAGTACAGGTACTTCCGTTTTCTCTAAGAAAAAAAAAATTAAAAAAAAAAAACCCTCTAGTCAATGAATAAAAATGACACAACCCAAGAAACAGTAAGCTATATACATAACTCTTTGTTCTACTCTAAAGATACGTTTCCTTACTAAAATTAATTCTCATTTTTTAAATTTTCATATAAGTATTACTATATATTGGGCATATCATCCCCACACTCTAGCCGACTTTTCCCCAGCCATTCCCTTAGCTCCCTAGTCCCCTAGACAGCGTCTCTTCTACTTTTCTGTACATACTCTGAATCTGAGTACTTAGAGGATGACACCACCCCAATCCCAACCACATTATGCCTCCCCAGTGACACTGCAATAAACTTCTATCCTCATGGCCTAACATCATTCTATCCCCATGGCCTAACACCACTCTATCCCCACGGCCTAACACTACTCTATCCCCACAGCCTAACATCACTATCCTCATGGCCTAACATCATTCTATCCCCATGGCCTAACATCATTCTATCCCCACGGTCTAACACCACTGTATCCCCATGGCTTAACATCATTCTATCGCCACGGCCTAACACCACTCTATCCCCATGGCCTAACATTACTCTATCCCCACGGCCTAACATCACTAT
>NW_008338540.1:0-785 GCF_000622305.1 Nannospalax galili | reverse complement strand
AACTCCCCAGTCAAAAGACACAGACTAAATGAATGGATTAAGAAACAAAACTCAGCTGGGCGTGGTGGCACTTAATGAAAGTATAACTGTGGAAATGCATAGTTACACCAAGAATCCAAACAGAAATCAAAATGACAGGAATCAATACACAACTTTCATTAATAAATTTAAAAATCAATGGACAGAACTCCCCAGTCAAAATACACAGACTAGATGAATGGATTAAGAAATAAAACCCATCTTTTTGTTGTCTGGAAGAAACTCATCTCACTTTCAAGGACAGGCACTATCTTAAGGTGAAAGGATGGAAAAAAAAATATACCAAGCAAATGGTACTAAGAAAAAAGCAGGCATTGCAACTCTAATATATGAGAAAATAGACTTTAAAACTAATCAGAACAAATTAAGATGGCCACTTCATTCTGATCAAAGGAACAATAAACCAAGAAGATATTACAATCATGAACATATATTCACCGAACTCTGGTGAAACCAACTTCATAAAAACAGTACTATAGGACATTAAGACCCAGATTAATCCCAACTCATTAATAGTGGGGGACTTCAATACCCCAATGTCTCCATTAGATAGGTCAACAGGGCAGAGAGTTAACAGAGAGACATCTGAATTAAACAATAGTATATATCAAGTGGACCTAACAGACATCTACTGAGTATTCCACCCAAACACCAAAGGATATACTTTCTACTCAGCACCCCATGGAACATTCTCTAAAATCAACCATATACTGGGGCACAAAACAAACCTCAACAAATACCAAAAG
>NW_008338539.1:41652-43167 GCF_000622305.1 Nannospalax galili | reverse complement strand
ATGGCAGAGGTGGAGCAGTGGGGCTACTCAAGTCTTTTGTAATCCAGAAGAACTCTGTGAGTCCCAAACATGGTACACTAAGCTATTTATGCTATTGGATTGGGGGGTTTGCTTTGATGGATCTGGTTGTAACTGGGCCCTGGTTCACCCCTTTTGGAATAAGAAAGTATGTAACTTATATTGGATTTTACAGGAGCTGACAGTTAAGAGAGTTTGGATTTTTAAAAAGAACTTGGACATTTAAATCTAGAATATTTTTTAAATTGTGGGACTCATAAATGCTGAACTATGTTTTATGCTGTGATAGTCACATAAGTGAAAGAGTATGGCTTAAAGTGATGTCTGTGTGTCAAAGTTGTTAGGGTTCCAAATAGCAGCAGCTCCCCCCCTCCCCAACAGGGACCCACAGACTTTGGAGCCTGAAAAAGGGAACTTAGCTGATAAGCACCTTGACCTTTGAGGTCAAGAAGAACAAACTCTGCTGAGAAGCAGGCTGACTTTCCTCTGACCTCCAAAGATAAGATAAGCAGATTTCCTCTTAAGAGGGAAAAAGTAAATACTTCCAGACCCTAATCCTACCTGCTTCCCCTCCCTGATTTCTCCCCCAAACATTCCCCCTTCCACACCCTAAAGCCCCCATATATAAAGTCCCAGCTCACAACCTGTGGGTGGACATCTTTCCCTGACATCTTTCCCTTCCCCGAGGGAAAGGTGCCCTGTGTGAAATAAATCTGTATCCCGCTGAGAATTCCATCTGTGCCTCGGTGCCTCATCCATCCGCTCATGCTCTCCACCACCCGCTCACTCCCACCCACCCTCTACCTATCAGATGGTGCCAAAACCTGGCTCTTACTTCAAGGGACCTTGTACGTAAAACTTTCGGACTCACTTGTCGTTACTGGCCGCTGTGAACACCACTGATTCGGCATTAAGGTACACTTCCACCCTCTATCTCTCTCCCCTCTCCCATTCCTTTCAACTCTCTCTCCCTCTCTCTCTCTCTCCCCTTTCCCCTTCACTACTCTCTGCCAGTTTTCTTTTCATCTCCTTTCCAATCAAATTCGGTCACTCCTGGACCTCACTCAAGGCCACTGGACAGCACTGGTTTCTGCGACCGTTGAACTGCCCGGCACAGTTACTGTGTCTGTCCACGCCCACCTGGGAGTCAGACCTGCCTCCCCATCGCACTCAAATCCTTTTCCATACCTCAGCTCCCTTCCCTTCGTTGCTCCTGCCATCTTTTGCCTTCCCCTAACATCTCATCTTCTCTCTCTCGCGCGCGCTCTCTCTCTCTCTCCCTCTCTCTCTCTCTCCCTCCTCTCCCTCCATTCACTAGCTACTCTGAGCTTCATCTAGGCCTCTCCATTCTTCTCCATTCCCGGCCCATCTCAGCCTCCAGGCCCACTACCTTGTTTCCTTCTACTTTGGCTCCTACTGGCTGGTCATGCACCACATTGCAGAACCTCTCCTAACTCATCTTTACTCACTCGAAATCACACCAGTGTGTGGGAGCTT
>NW_008338539.1:40182-41540 GCF_000622305.1 Nannospalax galili | reverse complement strand
CTCACCAGATCCTGAAACTCCAGGGGCCTCTGCCACTCTCCCTCCTCCCTACCCCTCTGCCTCTGCTTTTGATCCTTCCATAGCTGATAACCTGCCCCCTATCAGAACCCAGCCCCAAGACCCCCCTGCTCCTGAGCCTGAGGAACAACCAAGTCCTCCCCCTGCCCTCCCATCACTATACCCTCCCTTGCCTTCCAGTCCAGGGGCCAGCCCAACTTCCCTCCCTTCTCTGCCTCAAACTCCCTCTCTGCTATCTTCCCCCTCCATTCCTCAGCATTCTGAGTCTGACACTCACTCTCTTAATTCTCCTTTATTCAAGGAAATCCAAAATCTTAAACACCTCATTACCAAATACTCCCTAGTCTCCCCAAGTCTGACTTCTACCTCAAATACCCCATTTACCCCTCCTGTATCTGCTTCTACTTCAATTCCAGACCCTGCCTCAGACACCCCTGCCCCTACATCCTCTCATGGACAAGACACCCCTCCCATCTCTCCTACTTCAGCTTCCTCCCAGGACTCCCCTTCTCCTTCTCTTCTGCCCTCCTCCCAACCCCTCTCCTGTGTCAACCCATACCCGTTCCCACACCCAGTCTCAGACCCCTTCCCATGGCATTTTTCCCCTCAGGGAGGTGGCAGGCATGGAAGGGATTGTCAAAGTCCATGTGCCTTTCTCTCTTGGAGATCTATCTCAACTAGAGTGCAAAATAGGTTCTTTTTCCACTAATCTTACTCACTTCATACAAGAGTTTAAATATATTACTCACAGCTATGATCTAACCTGGCATGATCTCTTTATGATTCTCCAGTCTACCCTCACCCCTGATGAAAGACATAGGGTCTGGACAGCAGCACAGGAATATGCTAATGAGCTTCATTCTACTAATCAAGCTCACCCTATTGGCAGTGAGGCAGTTCCCCTTCAGGACCCTGGGTGGGATTACCAACCCCCACCAGGAGGTCAGATAGGACCTTCCCCAGGTAGAGCAGCCAGGGACCACATGATCGCTTGCCTCCTGACAGGCCTTCAGAGAGCTTCACTCCCCCAAGGTAGTTAACTTTGAAAAGCTTAGATTGATTACTCAGGGCTCTGCTGAAACTCCAGCTCAGTTTATGGACAGACTCACTGATGCTCTGGTCCAGCATACCAAGTATGACCCAGAGTCTGCAGAGGGACAGCTTATGCTTCACCACCACTTTATCTTACAATCAGCTCCAGATATTAGAAGGAAACTTAGGTGCTTAGACAAGGGCCCTGAAACCCCCACGAGAGATCTGTTGGACACGGCATTTAAAGTATTTTATAACCGAGAGGAACAGGAGAAGGCAGACAAGCTTACCCTGTCCAAGCAAAAGTA
>NW_008338539.1:36200-38325 GCF_000622305.1 Nannospalax galili | reverse complement strand
CCCATGGCGGACATCTTTCCCTGACATCTTTCCCTTCCCCGAGGGAAAGGTGCCCCGTGTGAAATAAATCTGTATCTCGCTGAGAATTCCATCTGTGCCTTGGTGCCTCATCCATCCACTCATGCTCTCCACCACCCGCTTGCTCCCGCCCGCTCTCTACCTATCAAAAGTGACAAGGGTTCAAACATCATAGCTTCAGCTGTCAAATTGACACAACGCTGAGTCACATGGGAAGGAGGAACCTCAATTGAGGGACTTTTTAGAACAGATTGGCCTGCGGCCATGTCTGTGAGGCATTTTCTTAATGCTAATTGCTGTGGAAGGGCCCAGTCCACTGTGGGTGATGCCATCCCTCGACAGTGGGCCTGGGCTGTATCAGAACAGCAGCTGGGCAATCCACTTAGCGTACGTCTTCTGCCCCGACCTGCAGGGTGGGAGATGGAGACTCGAACTCCCAGGGACCTGGAATGATAGGACAAGAGACACGAAGAATGACAGCAAGACAAAGAACTCTGATCAAGCTGCCAAAGTTTATTTTTCCACAGGGATTCTTATATGGGCTGAATCAGGAAATTAGCTGGGGAAAAGGGAGGGAAGGTGTTGTCTCAATGGGTTAATGAATGTCCCTTAGGATGAGGGACATTCATGGCGCCGTGAGTCTGGTTGCAGGATAAGGAAATTGGTGGTTGCTCAAGCTTATCTTTGAGTCATCGGAAAGGTTGCTTATCTTAAAATCTTTTAAGGATTAGATACAAGCTCCCAAATACTTTTGACATTTTTGGCCTTGGAACAGAGTCTGTTGCTAACAAGCACAAGGACATTTTGATGTTTAGCCAAGAAACTGGCTACATTTCTTTGGGGTCTTTTTACCCTAACTGCCTAGCCAATTCCTACCTCCTATTCTTATCACGCCATCCTCTGAAAGGGTTACCCAAATTGCCAACAGGGAATAGGGGCGCCGACCGCTCTGGCTTCTTCCATGCTGAACAGGGATGTAGGGTGAAGCAATTGGAGTACCCCTTCAGTTGGTCTATCTAAAAGACTCCCAAGTTGCATAACTTTTGTCTCTAAGGGGAGAAGAAAGTCCTTGAATCATGAATGGGAGATGTGGAGGAGAAGTAAAGGCAAGAGTAATTAGCATTAAAAGTTCTAGATAGGGAACTAGAAAAAAGTCAGAACAGGGCAATTTTCAAATGTTCTTATGAGAGTCCATTGGAGTTTCTTGATAAGGGCTGCCAAAAACATCTGTCTATTGGGTTCTTCCTCATTTTTCTTTTCTCTTCCAAGGCTGTACTAGTTGGCTGGGAAGAGTGGCTGGATATTCAGGTGAGGGTCCAGTGACCCTGCTTGGCACTCCTTCAATGAATGAGGACAACCATCAACGAGCCCAATTGTGACTATGTTTAGTGATCAGGCTCATCTGAAGTCTTGATGATGGTAGTTATTTCATGCAGAAGGGACTATTACAACAGTCATCATCTTATTAAAAGGACCTGGAATTTAAAAGGATTTGGTGCTAGGAGCCACATATGAGGGAGAACATACGTCTTTTATTTTTCTGAGTCTGAGTTACTTCACTTAGTATAACAGTCTCTAGATCCATCCATTTACCTGCAAATTTCATTATTTCATCTTTCTTTACTGCTGAATAGAACTCCATTGTGTAAATATACCACATTTTTGTTAACACTCGTCAGTTGAGGGACACTTTGGTTGCTTCCATCTCTTAGCTACTCTGAAAAGAGCAGCAACAAACATGGTTGTACAAGTGTCTCTACAATAGGATGAGTTCTTTGGGTATATGCCAAGAGGTGGTATAAACGGGTTATATGGTAGGTTCATTTTTAGTTTTTTAAGAGTTCTCCACACTGTTTTCCATAGGCATTGCACAAGTTTGCAATCCCACCAGCAGTGAATGAGTGTCCCCCTTTCTCCACATCCTCACTAGCTTTAGTATCATTTGTTCCCTTGATCTTAGCCAGTCTGATTGGGGTAAGGTGATACCTTAGGGTGGTTTTAATTTGCATTTCCCTAATTACTAACAATGTTGAACAGTTTTTGAGATATTTCTTAACCATCTTTATATGTTCATTTGAGAACTCTCTGCTTAGATCTTTAGCCCATC
>NW_008338539.1:15091-36092 GCF_000622305.1 Nannospalax galili | reverse complement strand
TTCCCGTTCTGTGGATTTTCTCTTCACTTTTTTGTTTCTTTTGCTGTACAGAAGCTTTTCAGTTTAATGAGGTCCCACTTGTTGATTGCTGACATTAATTCCAGAGCAATGTCTGTCTGATTTAGAAAATCCTTACCTACACCCATATCCTGTAAGTTACTGCCAATATTTTCTAATAGTTTCAGGATTTCCAGTTTCACATTGAGGTCTTTGATCCATTTGGAGTTGACTTTTGTGCAAGGTGAAAGATAAGGATCTTATTTCATTCTTCTACAGGTGGAGATCCAGTTTTGCCAGCACCATTTGTTGAAGGTGTTGTCTTTCCTCCATTGTGTGTTCTTAGCACCTTTGTCAAATATCAGGTGGCTGAAATTACGTGTACTCAGGTTTGGGTCTTCATGTTCCATTGATCTTTGTGTCTATTTTTGTGCTAGTACCATGCTGTTTTTACAACTATGACTCTGTAGTATACTTTGAGATCTGGTATAGTAATCCCCTCAGCGTTGCTGTTTGTGCTCAAGGTTGCTTTGGCTATCCAGGGTGTGATGTGCTTCCATATGAATTTAAGGGTTTTTTTTCTAATTCTGTGAAGTATGTCATGGGGATTTTGATTGGGATTGCATTGAATCTATATATTGCTTTTGGTAGGATGTTCGTTTTAACAATATTAATTCTTCCAATCCATGAACATGGGAGGTCCTTCCATCTCCTGGTGTCTTCCTCAATCTCTCTCATTGTAGAGATCTTTGGTGTCTTTCTTCAGATTTATTCCAAGATATTTAAATTTTTTTGCAGCTATTGTGAATGGGAGCATTTCCTTGTATTCTTTCTCCAATTGCTTGTTATTGGTATATAGAAAGGCTACTGATTTTTGTAGATTGATTTTATAACCTGCCACTACAATGAAAGTGTTGATCAGTTCTAGGAGTTTTCTGGTGGAACTTTTGCGATCTCAGATATAGTATCGTATCATCTGCAAAAACTGATAGTTTGACCTCTTCCAATTACTACTCCTTTAATTTCCTTCTCCTGTCTTATTGCTCTAGTAAGAGTTTCAAGCACTATGTTGAAAAGGAGTGGAAATAGTGGACATCCTTGTCTGGTTCCTGATTTTAATGGGAATGCTTCCCGAGTTTTTCTCCATTTAGAATGATGTTGGCTGTGGGTTTGTTATATATGGCTTTATTTATGTTGAGATATGTTCCCTCCAGTCCAATTCCCTCTAGGACTTTGAACATAAATGCATGCTGAATTTTGTCAAAAGCCTTTTCTGCATCTATTGAGATGACAATGTGTTTTTTTTGTCTTTGAGTCCATTTATATGATTAATGACATTTATTGACTTGCATATATTGAACCATCCCTGCGTCTCTGGGATAAAGCCTACTTGATTATGGTGAATGATCTTTTTGAGGTGTGTCTATATGCGGTTTGCAAGTATTTTATTAAGAATTTTTGCATCTATGTTCAGTAAGGATATGGGTCTATCGTTTTCTTTTTTGGTTGTGTCTTTACCCATTTTGGGTAAAGCTGGTTGGTACAGAGTTCAGGTTCTTTCAGGTTTATTTTAGAGAGAACTGATGGCTTCAGATCAGCTATTTAGGGGTACCCTAGAAGCCCAATTCAGGTTCCAGTCAGGTACACTCAGGCTTCCTTCATCACGTGGAGGCAGAATCCAGCTCTCTCAGGCAGTCCCTATGTTAGAGGGGGGCACTCTCTGGTGGTCTGCTGAGATCCCAACCTTACTTAGCCTACCAAAGCCAGATCTGCCCTGGGGCCTTGGGAGGGGCCTCACAAAATCCCAGGTAGGGGGATTGTATGGTGCAGTTAGGGGAAGCTCACCACCAGGTGGAGGCAGGATCTGGGGGCTGTCAGGCTGTCCTCTGGGTTCTCAGGCCTTCTGGTAGTTGGAAGCCAGAGGGAGCCCAGAATCCTGCACTCTCTTGCAGTCTGCTGAGCTCCAAGCAGCTACCACAATGGAGGTCTGAACCCACCCTCTCAGGCTGTCCACTAGGATCTCATCTCTACTTTAAATTTTAAAAATATGATTTAAAATATTTATTAAATGATTAACATAATTACTAAAGGTAAACAGGTGGAAAATGAAGTCAAATGCCAAAATTTTATCTTCTGAATGCCTCAAACTCTAATGAGAAGTGAATACTTTTTAACAAAAATAATTTCAAAGTGCCTATTAAAATGACATATTTAACAAATAATTACTTTAAATTGGTTAAGAAAAAACAAGATTATTAATATGTTTTACTTGTCTTATTACTGTTAGATATTTAAGATACCATATATATGTTTTCTATGTTTTAGATATAGCCTCCGGGTTTTCATTTTAAATTATCTTATTAAATGTTTCCTACCTGGGTATGGTGGCACATTCCTTTAATCCCAGCACTCGGGAGACAGAAGCAGGCAGATCTCTGAGTTCAAGTACAGCCTGGTCTATACATCAAGTTCCAGGCCAGCTGGGGCTACAGGGAGACCCTGTATCAAAAAGATTAAAAAAATAGTTTTCTAAATTTTATATAAAAAATAGCAATCAGGGTAAATAAAGTATAGCTTAAAAGGTTAGAAGTATTAAATATATTTCTGGCAAAGAAAGGTTTAAAAAAAATTTTTGGATTAAAAGGAATTGTTCCAAAATGGAAATAAATGAAAATAATGCTAAGAGATTAAAGTCTGTTATAGAAAGATTAAGAAAACTGAATTTAAAGGAAGTAGATAGGATTATATCCTTAAACTGATTACAACATAAAGATTATTAAAAATTTTAAGATCAAGATTCAGTACCCTGAGGGGAAAAAATAATGCTTGATTCTCTGTTTATAATAACAAAAAGATTTTCTTTTATTTTAAACAAATTTTTTTTCTTTTTTTAAATATTTTATTTATTATTTTTATTTTATGTGTATGAGTGTATTGCCTGCATGCATGTGAGTGCACCCATGTCATGCAATGCCACAGAGGTCAGAAGAGGGCGTCAGATTCCCCTGGAACTGGAGTTAAGGACAGTTCTTAGCTGCCATGTGGGTGCTGGGAATCGAACCTGGGTCCTCTGCAAGAGCAGTCAGTGGTCTTAACCGCTGAGCCATCCAGCCCCAAGATTTTCTTAAGTATTAAATTGCTTAGAAAAACAAGGACTTTTAAATGTGTTTACTAAAAATTTAGAATTAGTCACAGAGTCTTCCTTAAAGGATTAAATAAAGAAAACCAGATGATTTCATCAACTGAAAAAACATACGCTCCGTTCAGCTGGAGGAAAAAGACTGTATCCAAGTACTTCTAACCAGCTTCGAATTCAAGGAGATGAATTTTAAGGGTCTCATGTGCCAACTTCATCTTTAAAAACTCATCCATGTGAATTTCAGAGATGCTGAATGGGACTCACCTTCAATTAACTGACAATCCAGTACCCCAAGTAACTGAACAATATTGTCATTTTTGTTCCTTAAATGCTTTTATAGTTAACTTTTTTTTTTTTTTTTTGGCTTTTTGAGACAGGGTCTCCCTGTAGCCCCAGCTAACCTGGAACTCGCTATGTAGACCAAGCTGGCCTTGATCTCACAGAGATCCACCTGCCTCTGTCTCCCATGTGCTGGGACTAAAGGTATGTGCCACCATGCCTGAGCATGTGGGACACTCATACATATCTATCTATCTATCTATCTATCTATCTATCTATATCATCTATCTATCTAGCTATCATCTATCTCTCTCTCTCTATATATATATATGTATATATTTTTTAAACTGAATCCAAACAACTAGACTAAAAGTTCCTACCACATACTCCAATGTTTAACAAAGTAACTACTACCCTAGTTTCTCTTGTATGGAATACTCAAAGATTTGGGTTAACTCTTATCTAAATTATACACGCTATCACTCTCATAACAATATTCATGATATTTTATACTTTAAGTACTGATGTTCCTTAATTAAATGAGCATCCAAGTTGTCCTAAGTAGTACAATTAGATGGTATTAAAAATTAATAATAATTAAGCAATATCTATATTTTACTAATCAATGACTCTAGAGTCCCATTTCCATTTCTAATCATTAAAATTTAAAAGTGTTTGGTTATGTCTCCAAGGCCTGTAAAGTTCTGATTTTCTAGCAAGTTTAGTCTCTTTTTTCTATTAATATTATTAATATTTGTTATGTCAATGAAGACATTCTTGTTAGAAGAAAGTTTAAAGAATACTATATTGTTGTATAATTTCTTCTACAATCTTTCATTTATCTTTCCAAACTAAATCTTGTTTGCTACTAATATAATAAAATGGAAAAAGTCATCATACATAGGTGGTCCAATGTGACTCATCTCCTTACCTGGGGTCCCTCCTGCCAAGCTCAGGGGCTTCTTGGGGTGGGGTAGGGGGCAGGAGTTTGGGCAAATCAACTCATGTCACAAGAGCCTGGTTTCCTTTGGAGATTCATCTCATACTCCAGTTAAGACATTTTGTGTGCCCAGCCCAGGCTTAAAACAGAGCAAGTCACGGGCATCTTCAGAACCATCCAGGCCCTGAAGGCACCTAACCCAATCTAGGTCACATGTAAAGCTACACCCTCTCCCATTCCTATCCATCAAAACCTTGGTAGCACCTGTCCCTAAGATGTGCTAGTCATTGGTGTTACTCAGGTTTTGTTTTGTTCTGTCTTTTTTTTTTTTTTTTTTTTTCGAGACAGGGTCTCCTTGTAGCTCCAGCTGTCCTGGAACTCACTATGTAGACCACGCTGGCCTTGAACTCACAAAGCTCTGCCTGCCTCTGCCTCCCTAGTGCTGGGATTAAAGTCATATACCACCACACCTGGCTGGTTACTCAATTTTAAAGCTGGGGTTGGACCATTGATTGATTTTTCTCCCTCAGTAGCTTGTATAGTATCCTCTAGAATTATGAGAGCTAGCTTTCAAGGAGGAGGCTTCTAGGTCAATTCCAGCTCCACTGCTCCAAATCTTGTGTCTGAAGTATGTCTTGTCTCCAGCAATAGGGTCTTACCTTCAAATTCTTGGAGGCAATCAAGGGTTGTGGCAATAGCCTGTGCTATTTTGGGGAGTCTCTTGGACCATCCTGACCAACCATTCAAAAGGAGGTTTCTCCTGTCTGGCACTGTCTTTCTTGTTATAGAGCCTTCAGGCATACACATGCATGCATGCACAGATACTTCATGTGTATTTGTCAGGAGGCTTTTGAATTAACACATTTCCTTCTCATTCTCTTGTATTTTCTATGGCTTTCTCCCCCACATTTAGGTCTAAAATACACCTGCATTTAAACAATTTTATACTAGGCTGTAATCCCAGTGCTCAGAAGGCAGAGCAAGGGAATCTATGAGTTTCAGGACAGCCAAGGCTACATGGTGAGATCCTGTCTCACCCCCTCCCCCGCATTTTTTATGCTGATAGGAGATGGGACCCCTTGTCTATATATCATATGGATAGATTGTTTTACTTACTGTTCACTCTATAGTCTGTTCTTTGCTTGCTACTCTGTCATAGAACTCGTTTGGCCTCTCTTCTGTCTCACTGGTGCACCTAATCCAACACTGATCCAATACCGCACAGTCTCCAGTAATGGGGCTTTATTAAATGTTTTGATTTCTTTAAAAAAATTTCACCACCTTAGTCTTTGTCTTCAGAAGTTTCCTGACTACTCTGGACTGCAAATTTTAGACTTAATCGATTCTTAGTTACACCCCAAAATCTAGTAAAGGATCACAGTTGCCCCGCCCAACTTTCTTCACTATCCAGTTAGAACATTTGTCTCTGCCTGTTAGCTCTGATTCTGTTTAAGCTGTCAGCTTTTCCCGGCAGCCTATTTTCCCATATAGCAAACCATCTTTGCTAATGTCCTAAGCTATCTTAATAGTCATCATACCTGCCATAGTCTGCTTTCTGTTGCTACAAAATAATATGAGACTGGGTTATTTATTATGGAAAGAGGTTTGTTTTGAATCATGATTCTAGAGGTCAAGAAGCTGAAGATTGGGCAGCTGCATTTGACCCTCAGGCTGCTTCATGAGGAAAGACAAGCAAACACACAGGAACAAGACAAACATGAGGGACAGCATTGCTTTATAACAACCCACTCTCAATGAATCTAGTCCTGCAAGAAGGAGGATACTGTCTCTGCCTTCAGAACAACATAAGTCCATTATAAGGTTTCCATTCTCAAACCCCAAACATCCTCCACCAAGCCTTACATCCTGTGAAGGTTGATCTCAGTTGTCAACTTGATAAAATCTAGACTCTCCTGGGAAGTAGGCCTCTCCATGCCTGTTGGGGATTATCTTAATTAGGTTATTTGAAATGGGAAGACCCAGCCACTGTAGGTGGCACAGTTTCCTGGGATGGATCCTGGACTGTACATAAAGGAGAAAGTGAGCTGAGTACAAGCATTCGCCCCTCTTCCTCCTGACTGTGGAGGAAATGTGAGTGGCTACTGCAAACTCTTCCTCGCCAGGATGGATTGGACCCTTTAACGAGAGCCAAAGTAAGCCCCTTCTGCCAGGTATGGCAGTGCTTGCCTTTCTCTATTTATTTTTATTTTTTATGTGTATAAGGGTTATGCCTGCATGTACGTAAGTGCACCTGTGTAAACACTCAGGACAGTTTGCTTTGTTGTGCATGCAATGTACCCAAAACCAGTCCAGCAAGATCAGCCCATTGTCCTCGATTTCAGAATGTGTTCAGGGTGTGTTTGAATAGAAATGAGGTGTTACCAAAGGGTTGCTAAGGGGAGTAAAATTTCCATTGTTCAAAACAGGTAAATGTGCAGCTTTACACAAGCAGTTCCCAGGTTGGCAACAGGTTGCTAGGTATATTGTTCAGAGATAGGTGTATGTATAACCCAAGCGAGGTAGAGTTCCAGATTGCTAAACCGTTTCATGATTTGTCTGTCTTGGTATGGCTCATACATTAAAAAAAATAACAACAACAACAAAAAAAAACAAAAAAAAAACAAACAAACCCAAGTTTGTTACAGAAGTGAGTAGCCTGCGCAATGGTAGTGTGTATCCCCAAAAGTTTATATGTTGGAACTATAATTCATCTATGCAGCAGTGTTGGGAGCTATCTTAATTTGTTGCTGTGATCAAATACTCTGACAAGAGCAACTTAAGGAAGAAGGGCTTTACTTACTTATTTTGAAGCAGGGTCTCACTCACAGGGACGTAACCCACCTCTTGCACTGATTCATTTAATAATCGTATGAATTCTAAGGAGTGTCTTTTTTCCACGTATGCAATATGTCGTTTACTTTTTGACCATTGTTTCACCATTTACAGGCACACGTTATTGTAGGATTTTCTGTCACCTTCTTGTGTATCATCTGTGACTCACCCAACCATAAACCTCGAAGACTTTCACAGCTGTGCCTAGTCCTGTGTGAACAGATTTCCCATCCTAGCTCCTGTATGTGCCTGTATGTCTTTCAAATGATTTTCTAAATCCATAAAACACTCATCAGCTAGCACTATGCCATCCTTGCATTGAAACTTTTATAAAGGCTGGGCAGGATCTTTGAAGGCCACAATTGCCAATTCCAAGCATCTGTTGATCTTAGCAGTGAGCAGCTTAGGAGATACTAAAGCAAAACAGCAAGATCCAGTGCAGCAAGAAAAGATTTCATCCCCTGTATAACCCTTTCCTCAGAAGATCAACGTTGGATACAGTGGCACGGATGGAGGCACTACCTCAGTTTGCCCTCCACAGTCCACACTTCCATGATTTGTCAGGTTTCCTTATCTTAGGGTATTTCCATGAAGTTACAGACCTGTTCTCACCCTCCTCTCTACATACTGGTTCTGATAGTCTGTTTGCCAGCTCTCTGTCTGTAGAGAGCGTTGTCAGCATATTTGAGGACTCTGCTCTCTGGACTCATTCATTCCAATTTTTATTCCAACCACTACAGCAAATAAAGTACTTCCCCTGTTTGCTTTTTGTTGTAACCTTTATACACTTGGTGTGTGTGTGTGTGTGTGTGTGTGCGTGCGTGCGTGCGTGCATGCGTGCGTGTGTGTGTGTGTGTGTGTGTGTGTGTGTGTGTGTGTATGGTGCAGGGAGGTGAACCCAGGGCCTCATTGATGCTAAGCAAATACCTTGTCACTGAACCATATCCTAGCCATTGTTTTTGGTTTTTTGTTTTGTTTTTTAGATAAGGTCTTACAATCCAGCCCAGACTGTCCTCAAACTTGTGATCCTCCTGCCTCAGCCTCCCTAATGCTGGGATTATAGGCTTGTGCCACCATGTCCAGTTCTACACTGCTTCTTAAAGAAGAGACTCAAGAAAGCACTTCTTGGAATTTAGGCTTTGGCTTCTGCCCTTGTACCATCTATGTTATTTATCACATCCTCCCTCTCCTACCACTCTATCAGCCCCTACGCTCTACTCACATATTATGGACCCAATTTCTTTCTTTCTTTCTTCTTCTTTCTTTCTTTCTTTCTTTCTTTCTTTCTTCTCTTTCTTTCTTTCTTCTCTTTCTCTTCTTTCCCTCCTTCCTTTCTCTCTCTTCTTTCTTGTTCCTATCCCTTGTTTCTTTTTATTTGAAAGTTCATGCTTTTTGTTTGTTTTCAAAATCCTCCCCCTCTGTGGCCGTGGTATGGTCTCTCATTGTTTTTTCTCTTCTTGCCTCCTGGAACTTCAATTAGGCATAAGTTAGACCTCATTCTGCACATGTGTGTTTTAATTTCTCCTTTGATAATTTTGTTTTCCCCCTCTGTGTGCTGCCATATAGGTAGTTTCTTCAGATCCAAATCTTAGTTTGTTCATTATCTCTGACTGTCTGTTTATTGCTAGTTTTAAATTTTCTGGATGTTCTGCTTTTCTCAAACTACCATATATTTTTGATATACTTGAAAGGTCTCTGATGTGGGCTCTGCAGGGACACTGAGATGGATTGTTGGGGGTATGGAGTTTATTAGAAGAGCCATAAGAGCCATGGCATTAATAAGTCCTCTAATAAACTCCATACTCCCCCCAGTGTGTCGCAGTGGATCTTGAACCCACATCCAAGACCTTTCAGTGCTCCTGTTTCTTGATCATGTTTTCAACTCTATCTTGTGTATTCAACATTTTGCAATTCTGGTATCTGACACCACTGGGGTTCTGTTGCCATCTTTTTCTTACTGTTGACTCAATCACCGGGCTTCTTCCTCTGGTGACTATAATGTTGTATGTAGCTGGGGAAGGACATTTTGGAGGTGGGAAGATGTTATGAGTTCAAGACCAACTTGGACTACATAGTAAGACCTTATTTCCCAAACAAAACAAAACAAAGCAAAAACAAATTGTATGTAAACATCTAGAATTTATGGATAAGAATCCTACGGGGCTTGGTTAAGGCATGGAAGCATAGGAATCCTTCCAAAAATGCTATGAAATTGCCTTGAAAGTGCTGTCTTAAAAGTTAACTTGACAGTCTGGTTTTTTTCTGGGTTATTCAAGATGTATATGTACTTATATATGAATATATATGGACCCCAAACCCATGAGGTCTGACTTTGGTTAAAAGTTCTCAGGATTATTCATGTGTTCGATTCTGTAGAAATCCAAATCAAAATCAGCAGTCATGTTGCCATTTCCTGGTTCCTGAGACCAAGTTTCTAGGTAGGATCCCCGCCCAACACCTACACTTAGCACAGGCTTCCTGGTTCTAGGACACTGAGAATTGAGGCAGACATGCAGAGGGATAATTTATAACTTGGGACCATATTTGGTTTGGACTATGCACACACCTTTCTTCTAATGATGCACTTGGCAGCCTGCTCCTTTTCCTGTACATACTATGTGTGCATGTCTACACACTTCTCTCCAAACAGTACACCTAGTAATCTCACTGCCCCATCTGAATCAGGCTACAATGGGATACATTTCTTCTCCCCTAATAATAATCAAATTTAGATAGTTTCTATTCAAATATTCCCAGAACTGGGCATGGTGGCCACCTTTAATCTCAGCACTCAGGAGGCAGAGGCAAGCAGATCTCTGTGAAATTGAGGCCAGCCTGCTTGACACAGTGAGTTCCAGGCCAGCTGGAGCTTCAGGGAGAATCTTTAAAAAAAAAAAAAAAGAAAAGAAAAGAAAAAAAGAGGGCAAGAACCTGGAAATACCTGGCTCACACCCCTGTCATTTATAACAACAACAACAACAACAACAAAATGACCAGGCAACTGCAGCTTCAGCCTGCACTAACCCTACTCAGATTGCACTGCTTTCTAGCCTCTCTTCCTTCTCCACCCCCTTCTCCTCCTCTTCCTTTTCCTCCTTGTAACTTTCTCAGGCTGGTTCATATTCACAATCTTCCTGTCTTAGATTCCCCAAAACGTGATAGTACAGGCATATACCACTACGTCCAACTTTCTAGCCTCCTCTTAGATTTTAGTTTTGGAGAGTGGCCTTAATTATAATGAAACCAGCCATGTCTTTATGAGCTCACACTTGTACAGTCTCAAAATTCATTTACCTTTATAACACAAATATAGACACATATTTCCATACATACAGTCACACATCATACTCACGCACATACACTGACAAATATACTCACATATACACTCATATGCATGTACACTCACACATACTCTCACACATCCACTCACACACATAACAGGCTACTTCCATCAATGTCTCCATTTTGCTGTATTCCCTTCTCAGTGTCAGGCTATGACCTTTACTTGGTATTCCTTTGATCTTGTTTGCCTTTCAAAGTCGATACTAAAAATTGATTTCTCACAACAAGAACTGACTAGAGATGGGATAGAATGTTCTGTCCCAAGATAAGGAAATGCCCACACTGGGCAGGTGTTCCCACGTCAGTTAAGACAATCAAGCTAATCCCTCACAGACACAGCCAGAGGCCTGCCTCCCAGATGACCAGGTACATACCTGATCCAACCTGCCAGGCAAGGTGGATTTCTACACATAGTACCTGACCTGGCCTTTATATAAAAACCCTCCACCTCGTCAAAAGAGGAACAGAGAAGTTAAGACACTACTCTGCCTGCTTCCCATCTTGCTAACATTCTCAATAAAACATGTTCTCTTTTCTCCAGCCCTCATCTCTTGAGCATTGGTCATAGGATGAGCTTCCAGAACAGAAATGGTAACATACTAAGTACACACACACACACACACACACACACACACACACACCCTTAGGTCTTGAGCCTTACTTCTACATGCTCTTTGCACCTGTACATGTTGCCCAAACAGAGATGAAGATGGAATTAGAAAACTCAATAAGTAATTAGAAAAGACAGGAGAAAGTCTCACCAGCGGAATGAATCAAATGGAAAACAGAATGTCAAGACTTGAAGATAAAGTTTCAGAATTGGACTGTTCAAGCAAAGACTGTAAATTAAAACAAATACACACAAGAATGGACTATGAAGGAGCTGAGGAGCTGAAAAAGCCAAACCTATATTTTATAGAGAGAGAGGAAGGAAAAGAATCTTAGGTCAATGGTATTAACCAGATCGTCAGTAGGATTATAGAAGAAACTTTCCCCAAATTAAGTAAAAACATACTAATGAAGATGCAAGAAGCACACAGAAGACCAAATAGGACCAGAAAAGAAATTCTCCACAGCACATCACAGTAAAAACACTAAACATACAGAGCAAAGAGAAGGTGTTGAAATGTGCAAGAGAAAAGCAACAAGTCACATATAAAGGAAACCATCAGACTGACGGCTGACGTTTCAGTGCAAACTATAAAAGCTAAAAGAGCTTGGAGCAATATATTGCAAGTTCAAAATGACCACAGTGCCAACCCAGACTTCTTTACCCAGCAAAAATTATCTATCAATAATGGTTGGAGAAAAAAAAAAAACTTCCATGATTTAAATAGGTTGAAAGAACTCGTGTCTACCAAACCAGCCCTACAGAGAATATTTTAAGCAATATTGAGGACTGAAGGAAGGAATGACCAAGAAGTGACAGAAAGAAGACAAATGAAGCTATAATTATGGGGAAAAAGGACTAAGAACACAAACAGAAAATAAAATGGCAGAAAGCAATACACACCTTTCAATGATAACTTTAAGCATCAATGACCTCAATTCTCCAATCAAAAGACACAGGCTAGTTGAATGGATTAAGGAACAAAATCCATCTTTTTGTTGTCTACAGGCAACTCACCTGACCTTCAAGGATAGGCACCATCTTAGAGTAAAGGGATGGGAAAAAATATTCTTACTAAATGATTTCTTACTAAATGACATGTGTACAATGCACCTCTAGACCTAAAGCTCAGGGAACATCGAGGAAGAGGGAGCAGAAAGAATGTAAGAGCCAGAAGGACAAGACGCCTGCTGCTAGTGTATGTATTCTAGACGTGATAGGGAAGCCACACCAATGAACTCTCCCCAGTATGGCAGTCTAAGCAGATCTGTAAAATGACCAAACCAGTTGACATGCCAAGGTGCACGGTGGGGATGTCACAGGGTTCCACCTCAAGATGAAGAGCTACAGGTAATCAGTGGATGCTGAGGGAGGGAAAATCCGTTTCCTCCAGGGACTAGCTCCCTGACAGGTTATCTAATCCCAAATGGACAGCCTTAAACATGGAAAAATGAGCACCATTAAATGGACTCAGTGCATATAAAATGTGTATATGTGGGGCTGGAGAGATGGCTCAGCAGTTAAGAGCTCTGACTGCTCTTGTAAAGGACCCAGATTCAATTCCCAGCACCCACATGGCGGCTATGAACTGTCCTTCACTACAGTTCCAGGGGAATCTGATGCCCTCTTCTGACTTCTGCGAGACTGCATGACATGGTGCGCTCACATACATGCAGGCAACACAGTCATGCACATTAAAATAAAAATAATAAATAAAACATTTTTAAATGTATATATGTATATGCAATAATAATAATCAAAGAAGAGAAGATGAAGTTGACAGCGAGTGGGGGGACATGGGAGGAGTTGGTGGACTGCAAAGACAATAGTCACGTATGAAATTCTCAAAAAAAAACTTTTAAGAAAAAAAGTATATGGTTTGTTTAAAAGGCAATGATGGTTTTAGACCTCTGACAAGCACAAAGAAAGTGAAATGGTCAACTTTTATTTTTTTTTCCCAAAATTCAAGAAAGATTTTAACGGGAACAGAAGCCAGGAGGGAGAAAGAAGTTAAAGCTAGGGAAGAGGGGAGAGAAGAGGCTGAGTAAGGCCCGTGCCAGTGGTGGAGGGCTTCCAGGGACAGTAGCAGAGCGAACATCTGAGCCTGGATGAGGGGGATTATCAGGGATGGAATCCAGGCCAATTCAAGAGCCCTTGCATTCATGAGCCAGGTCCTACCCTGTAAGCCAGAGGGGGTTGCCTGGCCTAGGGGAAACCTGCTCATTGGAACCTGCAATGAACAAGGTCAGGAAATTTCTAGGCCCCAACCATGTCAGAGGCCCCATCATCTCCTTACACAGGTACAAAGTTCCTGGACTATTTGGTCTTCCAGCTCGTATTTGCCCAGCAGGGCTTCAGAGAGTTCTCCTGAACTCCTTTGTGTTTGCCAGAATTCTTTTTCTCAGAATCTCAATTCCATCTGATTTAGCAAAAGGGGAATTTCTCTCCAAAATGGTCTGGTAGTGGGAGGGGAAAGGCAAGGGACCATCTGAGAAAGCTGCAGTTTAAACCCACTTCTGTCTCCACACGTCTCCTTTTTCCTGTCACTTCTCCAGCTCAGGCCAGCCTGTGGGGGTATTCTGGAAACGTCACCACAGGCTGCTCCAGCTTACAGCTGCCTCTTGAGTTCCAACTCCAAAACTCTCCAGTTAAGCCCAGTACTATGGCAGATGCCTGTAATCCCAGAACTTGGGAGACGGAAGCAGGAGGATGAAGGGTTCAAGGTCTCTCTGAGTTTGAGGGCAATCCGGGCTACATGAGACCCTGCCTCAAAATACTGAAACCAACCAACCTGTCAATCAAGCAAAATCAAAATCAAACACACAAGCAAAGAAAAAACCAACTCCCTGGGAAACTTGGCAGGGTGGTGCTCACCGGGAGTCCCAGCTAGTCAGGAGGCTGACACAGGAGGATGATGGAGCCCAAGAGTTTGAGACCAGCATGGACAATATAACAAGACCTCCAATTTCCAAAAAGTAAAAATGACAGTAAATAAAAACTCCCAATGAAGCATTCTGATTCCCTATGTGGGTCATAGGCCACAGAGACAACTACTCTGAAAGATTCAGGTAAACTCGGATCCCAGCGCTGGGCCATCACAGTTGCCTCTCCGAAGATGGAGGGAAGGGAGTGAGGAAGAAAGGGAGAGACGCGGGTCCTACGAGCCACACAGTCTTTCCTCCAGGCTCCCAGTTCTGCCCAGCTCCCAGGTGAGGGAGCTGCAGTGTTCTCAGAGCATGTGCTGGACCGTAGCCAATTCTTCCACCAGCCTGGGACAGGCTGCACCCGCTGAAGGGAGATACAGCCTCGCGAGGGACCTCTAAGGTCCTTCCTGGTGGTGGCCAAAGGCCAGTTCCCTGCTGCTGCTCCGCGGGTTCTCAGCACCGCAAGGTACATCGGGCCTATGTTGGGAGCTGTCCAGGAAGCAGAGCCAGGCCATTTCTGGCTGGATCCCAGGCTCAGCTAAGACAGCCTTGAGCAAAGCTTTCCTCTCTAGCAGGGCGGTGCTCCTTGCTCGCTGTGCAACGCCCCGAGACCCGGTGTCCTCCCCAAGGCCCGCGGGGTTTGCTGCCTAGGCTCTAGGCGGGGAAACCATCAGGGCCAAGGTCAGGGTCAGGATCCACTGGGGTTGAGACAGACCCATAATCGCCTGCGCTTGCTGTGCACTTGCCACTGCCACAGCCAGCGAACGTGGTACATCCACACCATCTGTGCCTCCCTCGCCATGGGCCCTGGAGCTCTACCTGGACCTGCTGTCCCAGCCCTGCTGTGCGGTCTACATGTTCGCCAAGAAGAACGGCATCCCCTTCCAGCTGCGCACCGTGGAGCTGCTCAAAGGTGGGTCCAGCTGGTCTGCCTATGTCTGGCATCATCTTGGTCCTCCACCCTCCACAGCACCCCACCTCCTCCTGCCCTAGCGCTGTCCCCTAGAGAATGCCCTCCAATGAGGGGCCTTAGGCCAGAGCCCTCTCTGAACTTCACCCTGCTGCCCTACAAAGCAAGATGGGAGGTTACCTTCTGCCCTGGAAAGTGGGGTAAAAATAACCAGATTTGCCGCGCTCCTGTCCTGCTTTGAAGGCACAACTTTAAATTCACAAACTCCTGGAGACTTTGGGAAAGAGAGACACAGAGCTGAGCCACCACTGTGCCACCAGTCCCTGGCCCATCCCACTCCTGGCCACCTCAGCCCTACTCTGGGAGGAGGGCTCTGGCTGGAGAGTGAGAGGGAGGACAAAGGTACTCCATGAGCCCCACACACATCTTCTGGTTTCTTTCTCCTCAGGGCAACACATGAGTGAGGAATTCTTCCAGGTGAACTGCCTGTGGAAGGTGCCTGTCCTCAAAGATGGGGGCTTCCTCTTGACTGAAAGGTGCCCTCCTAAACCCAGAGCCCACATTGCCTCCTCCCACTTCCCAGTGGGGTGGGGTGAGGGGGCTGGGGGGAAAACGGGACGGCCCTGGCATGTGTGTGTGTGTGCATGTGTGTGCGCGTGGCCATAGTGGACAGGCTGGGAATGGGTCCAGGATGGCCTGTGGCTGACCCAGCATGTCTCTGCCCCTCTCCCGACCCCTCTGCTGGACCCCCAAGCCTCTTCACCCCTGATTGAGGGGCTTTGGAAGGCAACAAGGGGACATTTGTCCAGCGTTAGACTGAATATATGTTCACATGTATGGAAACTGGAAAGGGTCTCTCCTGACTTCTCAGGTATCCCTGTCCTAGTTTGCCCAGGATGGCCCTGCCCAGTGAAAGGCCTGACAGCTCAGCTGCTGGTTCTCCCACTAGGCAGACAGAGGACAAGAGGTCTGTCAGGTGTCTATAGAAGTGATTGATGGCTGGTAGATCTGAAGAAGCCCAGGGACATGCTTCCAAACCTTTGGCATGCTCAAAGGACTCCACAGAGTATCACTGAATGCCTACCCCACATAAGAGCTTCAGGGCCCCAGGGAGGTTTTCTCTAAGCTGTGCAACCTCAGACAAGTTACTTAACTCTTCTGAGCTTGACTTCCTCACATGCAAAAGAGAGCATAAGAATCTCTACCTCATAGGACAACTGTGGAGGTACCACACAGATGATGTCTAAAGAGCAAAGCAGAAGATCTGGCCAAGGGTCAATGGCCAAGACATTGAAAGGAGAGATCTGGGGGTGCAACTCAGTGGAAGAGTGCTTGCCCAGTATGTGTGAAGCCCTGGGTTCCATACCCAGCACTGCAAAAAAGCAAAGTGCCACTAGGGAATATCAATAAAGGAAAAGGGAAGATTTGAGAGATGGGAGGAGGGGATGAGGCCAAAAGAGAGTTCTTCAAATGCAGAGAAGCCCTAAGGCCCCACTGAGGAATGGGAAACAGCCAGGGTCCTTACCGCTACTCTTCCCATGATCCTCAGCACAGCCATCCTGATTTACCTAAGTTCAAAGTACCAGGTGGCAGACAACTGGTACCCAGGTGACCTGCAGGCCCGTGCCCGCGTCAATGAGTATCTGGGCTGGCATGCTGACAACATCCGTGGCACCTTTGGTGTGCCCTTGTGGGCCCAGGTGAGCAAAACCCTCTGGGAGGGGTTAACGTTCAGGGATCTGGGAAGAGGCAGGGTCACACACAGAGCCCACCCATTGTTCCACCAGGTTATAGGGCCACTCATTGGAATGCAGATACCCAAGGAGAAGGTGGACCATAACAAGGCTGGAATGGGCCAGGCTCTGCAGCTGCTAGAGGACAAGTTCCTGGGGGACAGGGCCTTCCTTACTGGCCAGCAGGTGACACTGGCTGATCTCATGTTACTGGAGGAACTGCTGCAGGTGCGTGATCAATACGTAGAGTAGTAGAGAAGGGCAGGACCCCACTTCTTGCCACCACCATACATCAGACAGCTTTGTGGCCCGGGGAAAGCCAGAATCACAGAGGGCACCTCTGCCTCAGCCACTTTCCACCTGCCTCCGTCAGGCCCTGAGGCTGACCACACTGCTCTGTACCTCCTGTGGGCCCAGGGGAGAGACTATGTCTCCGTATTGCCAGGATCCCCTGAAGGGCCTGTGCTGACTCCCAGCATTGGGGTCTCAGTATCTCTCCAACTTTCCCATCCTTGTCCCTGCAGCCTGTGGCTCTTGGCTATAACCTGTTTGAAGGGCGGCCACGATTGGCAGCATGGCGTGCACGGGTGGAGGCATTCTTGGGTGCTGAGTTGTGTCAGGAGGTCCATGGTTCCATCCTGAGCATCTGGGAACAGGCAGCCAAAAAAACCATCCCAGTGCCCCCACCAGAGGCCCGTCCGTTTATGCTGCTTCGTATTGCCAGGATCCCCTGAATGTCCTGACTAGCAATAAAGATTTATTGTGTGTCTTGGCTCTTGTTTATCTTTTCTACTTATCCCTGTCCCTTCTCTGGCTCCCTTGTCTGACTCTGGGAGGACTGTGCATAGAAGAGACTTCACTCATCCTCAGCAGTGCTTTTCTTCAGGTGCTGTATACACAACCAATAGGAGACCAAAGTCAATAATATATAAAGAGTTCCTAAAAACCAACAATACAAAGATATACAAATCAATAAAAACTGGTAAAATTGGGGGCTGAAGAGACAGCTCAACAGTGGTTAAGAACATTGTTGCTCTTGTAGAGGACCAGGGTTCAGTTCCCAGCACTCACATGGTGGCTCACAACCAACCATAATTCCAGTACCAGGTGACCCAATGCTCTCTTCTGGCCTCTGTGGGCATTGCACACATGAAGTGCACTTACATGCCTGCAGGCAAAACACTCATACATACAAAAATAAGTAAGATGGGTGTGGTGCTACACACCTTTAATCCCAGCACTCAGGAGGCAGAGGCAAGCAGAGGCAGGCAGATCTCTGAGTTTGAGGCCATCCTGGTCTACATAACAAGTTCCAGGCTAGCTGGAGCTACAAGAAGACCCTACCCCCCCAAACTGAGAACCAAACCTAAATAAACAAGTAATAAATAAATAAAGTTAAAGATTGGCAAAGTCAGTGTCTTAAATATATCAAGATTCTAAATCCTCTGAGGAATTAAGTTACTGATTTCACTACATTGTCCTATAATATGTATGGGGTAAAACTGTGTCTCCATAAGCATCATGGTTAACCAAAGGAACTTCACAAACAAAACAGTAAACAGAAAACTAGAACTGCCAACTGTTCAAGGATATAGACAATGTTTCACAGGACATGGTCCTTAATTCTAGGATACTAAAAAGATTTCTTTGGATGAATACTCAGCTAGATGGTGCTCAGCTAGAGCAGCTGTTGGGAAGACTGACCCTAGCCCTCTAGCAACTAGGTGAGTGGTCCTGGCAGCGTGAACCTTCCTGGCCACTGAGTAGATCTCCCTCATAGACAAGCTAGTGCTTATGGAAGTGGCGCGAGGCCTTTAGACCTGCCTGCCTGTAGCCATGGGCTGCAACCTCTTCAAAGACTGACTTCAGCTGGCTGTTAGGCCCAGTGGGAGGTCATACTGGGAGCTGAGCTTCTTCAGGAGGTCCACAAGTCCATACTCCAGCCCCAGGAACTGGTGAGGGTCGGCAGGACCTCAGCTGGTATGGCAGCTGACACAGCAGCTTCAAGGGTAGTTAGTTCCTTTAAGGGGATACAGCCTGCTGTCTATCCTGCACTCTGTTGTCTCTCTACTTATCCCCAGCGTGGCTTGTCCTGTGGCAGTCAGGCCTGGGAAAACAGCAAATCTCACTAGAATTGCCAAAGAGACAAGCCTCTGGCCACATTTGTGAAGGATTCTCTTGATCAGGTTAATTAAAGCAGGAAGACCCACCCTGAGAGTGGGTGGCCCCATTCTTAGGGTTTGGGGCCTAGACTGCATGAAAAGGAGAAATCTAGATGAGCAGCATTCATGTCTCTTATTTCCTGACTGCAGAGGCAGTGTGACCTGCTGCCTCAAGATCCTGCCACATGACTTCCCATCACCATAAACTGTACTCTGGAACTGGGAGCCAAAATAAAGCCTTCCTTCCTTAACTTGCTTTAGTCAAGTATTTTATTACAGCAAAGAAGAAAATAACCCATATGTAAAGCACAAAACCACACTCTGCCTTAATCATGCATTTCAGGTGACCTTCTTCCATAGTTGTCAGGTTCAGAGTGTGATCTCTGTTGCCTTAATCCAGGCCAGGAGTTTTCTGGGTTCACTCATGGCACCGTCTGGTGTGACAGATAAAACGTAGCCCTATGACGAATAGGGTTGATCAGGAGAAAGCAGAGTTTCTTAGCAAAGGAACACATGGGACAGATTCCCTTCCGGGCAGGGAAAATGTCTGTCTGGGTCCTGAGCTGGGGTCTTTTTAAGGGGGGAGGCTTCTGCTTCCTGCAGAAGGTGGGAAGATGTATTTGTTTTAAAAGTTGGGCAGGGGAGGGGGAGGAGCTGGACTGTTAAAACCTGTTCTCTGTAGAGATCAAAGAGGAAGCCTGCTGCGTTGGCCAAACAGTGGAGAAAAGTCTGCTTCTCTTGACTTCAAAGACCAAGGTGCTCATCAGCTCAGTTCCCTTTTCTCAGGAGCATGAGAAGTCCTTGAGATCCTGTTGGTGAGGGGGCAGGTCCATCTGAACCTTAACATGGTGGACCTCATTGTGAGCACCACTGGTATTGTCCCCTTGTGCCTGAATTCCTCCAGTGTGTTAGTTTCCCATCTCTATAACAAAATACCTGAGACAATTAGTTAACTTATAAAGAAAAAAAGAGTGAGGCTGGAGACATGACTCAGCAGTTAAGCGAACTCACTGCATTTGAAGAGGACCTGAGTTTGGTTCCAGCACCCACAGTGGGCAGCCCACCATTGCCTATAATTCCAGCTCTAGGAGTTATCCACCAACCTCTTCTGGATTGCATAGACACCTGCACTCATGGGCACATAACCCACACACAAACACACATATACACATAATTTAAAAAATATTATTTTGAGACAGATCTCACTAAGTAGCCCTGGCAGGCCTGGAACTTTCTATGGAGACCAGGCTGAATTTGAACTCAAAGAGAGCCCCCTGCCTCTGCCTCTACCTCTGCCTCTACCTCTGCATCTCCCTTCTGAGTGCTGGACTTAAAGGCATAAGGCATGGTGGTGCATGCCTTTGATCCCAGCACTCGGGAGGCATAGGCAGGAAGATCTCTGTAAGATGAGTTTGAAGTACATAGTGAGTTTCAGGCCACACATAGCTATACAGTGAGACCCTGTCTAGAAAAGAAAGAAGGAAGGAAGGAAGGAAGGAAGGAAGGAAGGAAGGAAGGAAGGAAGAAAGGAAGGAACGGAGGGAGGGAGTCAGGACTGGGTGGATCTTTTGCTTTCAAGCTTCTGGTGGACATGGGAGTCCACAATGGTGGGAAGTGTGTGTGGCACAGGAAATGTTTACCTCCGGACCAAGAAAAAGAAAAAGAGTGTCCCACAGTCCCCTTCAAGGAAATGCCCCCAGTGAGCCAGCTGCTTTCCACTTGGCCTCTTTCTTTTCTTTACCGCCTTCCGCACTGGGGATTAAACCTAGGGCTTCCCATAGGTTAAGCAGACACTACCACTGAGCTATACAGCCAGCTGCCTAGGTCCCACTGTTCAAATCCCCACACCACCACCCCAGGGACCACACTTTTAACACATGGCCTTCTGAGGGCATTCACAATCTAAGCTATAGCACTTAGCTCCTCCCAATCCTTTTCATTCATATCTCAGGCTAGATTGGCCTATAGATTCTCCAGTCCCTACTTCCAGCTGGGTAGGCTTGGATCTCACTGTCTCTTTCTCATTTTGGACCCTGCAAATCCCCTGTCACCCTGTTCTTCATAGAAGGCAACCCTGGGAATCCTCATGCATGAGCTCTTCTCAGTCAGGTGTCTGTGAGGTAGAACCAGAGA
>NW_008338539.1:4354-15079 GCF_000622305.1 Nannospalax galili | reverse complement strand
ACACACACACACACACACACACACACACACACACACACACACACAGCCCTTTCGGGGCCCCTCACTGTGCTAGGTCTCCTCAGAATTCTTGCTGTTGTGAGAATTCCAGGCTTCTTGGCCTCATGAGAACACTGAGGGAAATAAGAAGTTCCAGAATTCGAGGTGCTAAGTTCAGGTTGGACAGGGCCCAGAGCCAGGTGCTTGTGCTGGACACAGGTTCAGGTCTGTAGCTGGCCCACCACGGCTGTGGGGCCCAGCAAGCATCTCAGCCATGGGCCTAGAGCTCTACATGGACCTATTGTCAGCACCATGCCGTGCTGTCTACATCTTCGCCAGGAAGAATGGCATCCCTTTTGACTTCCAATTCGTCGATCTCCTGAAAGGTCAGTCAGTCTCCACTGCTGCCCAGGAAGGCTGGTCCTGTGGTGTTGCCAGGGCACACAGCTAAGGGGATTCTGAGGCTCAGAGAAAGAGACCAAGGTAACCTCACAAAGGTCTTCAGGAAACACAGGCGACAGAGATGTCAAGGTACTTCGAGCCATGTCCCTATCTAGGCTTAGCCAGTGGCCACGAACGACAGTCAATCCCCCCATTGGGGCCCACAGGATCTTAGTGGGTAAAGGGGGACGAGGGGTACCAGAGGATTCTCAGGCTCTCAGTCAGGGCGTTGGCCATTACCTTCGGGAGTCATGTATCCTATTATCCGTGGTACCTACCAACCAGGTTGGTGATGGTCACAGCCCTGCCCCCATGTGAGAGGGCAGATGTTATTCACTCTGTGCTCACCCTCCCCAGTCAGTACCCTCCCAGCCCAGTCTATACCCACCTTCCCCAGTCTTTAACACGCTCCTCAGTCTATACCCCCCTTCCCAGTCTGTACCCACTCTCCCCAGTCTGTACCGACCCTCCTCAGTCTGTACCCACTTCCCAGTCTGTACCCACCCTCCCTAGTCTGTACCCACTTCCTCCAGTGTTCAAACTTTCTCTAGGGCCTAGAGGCACAGCTCAATAAGAGAGCACTTGCTTAGCCGTGCCATGAGCAAGGCTCTAGGTGAGATCCCGACCACATATACACAGAGAGAGAAAGAGGAAGGAAGAGGAGAAGGAGGAAAAGAAAGAAGGAAAAAGGGACACAAAAAGCAACAGTGTGGAAGGTCTCAGGGACCCCATTCCCCATGTGAGGGTCCAAGCCACAAAAGAGTCTCTATAAGCTCATCTGGCAGAGACAGAGGCCTCTAGACTGTAGAGGAGAAGTGGGAGCCATAACTATTCAGGTGTGGTGGAGTCCCCAGAAGTGTTTCCACTCAGAAGAGTTGATCAGGAAGAGTTAGAACTCCTGCCACTCTGGAGCTCTCTGTAGACAGCAAGGGACTCAGGTCACTTACAGTCTCCCCTTTGACTTCCAAGCTATGTTCTGGGCTCTTGCTTCAGCTTCCCAATCTCCTTAAAGTGGGGGGCAGAGTGATGAGTGAAGTGGGCATCCAGGCCCCTAGGGCTGAGGTTGATTCACAGGCTGTGGCTTCAGGCCTGGAGGATGAGGGCTGGAGACTTCCAGGTTCTGAGAGTCACAGGGATGCCTTGGTCCTGGGGAAAGGAGTTCCAGGGACTGGGGTGGGAGAATCTCTTTCTGGGTGAAACAGAGGAAGGCACTTTTGTTTCTAGGAGCCCCAGTTCTCTTTTTCCTGGGGTCCCCAAAACCCCAGACCCTCCCTGTCCCTCTCAGGTCACCACCATAGCAAGGAATACATCAAGATCAACCCCCTGAGGAAGCTTCCCAGCCTCAGAGATGGAAAGTTCATCTTATCTGAAAGGTAAAGGCCCTACTGCCATCAACCTCTGCTCCTCCTGGGAGACTCGGGGTGGGAATGGACTGATCAGTGTTTCTTTAGTTACTCAGTGGGAACAGACTGGCCAGTGTTTATTTATTTATTCAGTGGGACCGGACTGGCTAGTGTTTAATTATTTACTTTTTAAAACCATGGAAAATTTCACATATGCACTGATGGAGAAGAAATATAAAAAAGAATTTAATGAACCCCACGCGTCCATCTCCCAGCTTCGACAGCTGTTCCGATGTGTTCATCTGTTCAGCTAGCTGCACTGTTTGCACCCCACTGTGTTCCTCTTCCAGCTAGATCCTCCCACCCCAGCCCTGTAACTCCTTTCCCCTGGACCAAGGCGGCCCTGTGGCTCTCAGAAGCCGGAAGTCTCCAGCCCTCATCCTCTAGGCCTGAAGCCACAGCCCATCACGTCACCTGTTAATGTTTAGGAATACACCACTAACAAAGACTCTCTGAAAGATATATCATGGGGCTGGAGAGAAGGCTCATTGGTTAAGAACTTTGGTTGTTCTCGCAGAAGACCCAGGTTCGAATCCCAGCACTCACATGGCAGCTAACAACTGTCCGTAACTCCAGTTCCAGGGGAGCCAACGGCCTCTTCTGTCCTCCACGAGCACCGCATGACACGGGTGCACTTACGTACATGCAGGCAATACACTCATACACATAAAATAAAAATAATAAAATATTTTTAAAAAAGATAAATCACCCAATACTATTGTGACAGCCAATAACATTTTCAGATTCCATCCAATAGCTAGCTCATCTTCAAAAGTCTCTAATCACCTCATGGGTATTTTCTTGGCACTTTGTTTGAATCAGGGTCCCAAACACCTGTGAGTATTGCAGCTGCTTGCACCGTCTCTCACATCTTTCTTCCTGTGTCTCCTTGTCTTAGTCACTGAATGCTCAGCCGTTAAGGACACTTACTGCAGCCACTTGTAACTCCAGTTCCAGGAGACCTGACACTCTCTTCTGGCCTCCACAGGCATGAGACACACATGTGGTGCACATACATGTATGCAGGCACTTGCTCGTATAAAATAAAAATGGACAAATCTTTAAATAAATTATAAAGATCAGAGATTGAAAGCTCAAGGTTCTGGAGGCTAGAAAGTCCAGGACTGGAGCTGGCACCCATTTAGCAGCTGGAAAGGGCCCTCCCTCTGGGTCATGGCAGGGCACAGAGCATCATGGGATAGAGCGAGTGAGTCAGAGAGACCGTGGTTTTACAACAAAGCCACCCCTGTGATAACTAGGTAACGTATGAATCGTTTTATCCACACATGGGTCAATCTGTTCTCATGACCCTATCACCCTTAGCAGTCCCACCTCATGAAGCCTCACAATGGGGATTCACTGTCAGAGTTTTAGTGGGGGCATTCGAAGCCTCTTGCCCCCTATCACTTTGCAGTTTCGTTTCTGTTGACCTCTATCTCTGCATGCCAATGGCTGGGCTACTGAACACAGGGTCTTCTGTCCTACGGCGTTTCCAACAGCAGCCTGGGCTATCCCTCCCACCAAAGCATGTCTTCGATCTGACCCCCTTCCCTGTACCCGGAGGCCTTTGATCCCCACATCCTCTCCCATACCCCATCCTGAGAGAACAATACCCTTTCCTTGGTTATTGCTAAAGCCACCATCTTGACTTCTCTGGGCTTGAACCTTCCTCTTTCATCTGCAGGGATGAATCCTGTCATTCCTCAGAATCTTAAACATTAAGCACAAACTCTTCCCCGTACCTCTAAGGTCTTCCATACTGATCTACACAGCATCCTTGACTGTCTCCTCCCACTCTGGTCACCCCATCCTCTCTGCAGTCACCCCCACCTGCCACCACAGTCCAGATTCACCTCATTCCTCACGGGGATCTCCACACATGCTGCTGCCTGTCTGGGTGCAGCCACCAACTCCTGCTGACCCTTCAGGCCTCCCTCCCTGTGTTTGCTGATTATTGACCTGGCAGGATAACTTAAGGGAAGGCTTTCCAAAGACCTTTTGGGCTCTTCCTCCTACCCTTGGAAGAATTTCAGCAGCTAGGGCCTGCCTGTGGCTAGAGGCCCCAGCAGCTCAGCCCAGGCCGTGTCGGGGTGGTGAGCGTCAATGCCTTTAAAAGGTAAGAGCAGAGCCCTGACTTGCCCTTTCTGTAGTGTGGCCATCCTCTTCTACCTGTGCCGCAAGTACAGCGCGCCTTCCCACTGGTACCCGCCAGACCTGCACAGGCGCGCCCGTGTGGATGAGTTCATGGCCTGGCAGCACACCGCCATTCAGCTGCCCATGAGCAAGATACTCTGGATCAAGGTGAGCAGTGCCATGTCTGGGGCTCAGGGCAGGAGAACACAGCCGTTAGAAAGCCCGGGGTCCAGTCCGGGTCCCGCTTACTGCCCACTGGGAACTTAGCACCTCTCTCTCTGTCTCTCTCTGTCTCTCGCTCTGTGTCTCTGTCTCTCTCTCTGTCTCTCTCTTTCTGTCTCTGTCTCTCTGTCTCTCTCTGTCTCTCTCTGTCTCTGTCTCTCTCTCTGTCTCTCTGTCTCTGTCTCTCTCTCTCTCTCTGTCTCTCTCTCTCTCTCTCTCTCTCTCTCTCTCTCTCTCTCTCTCTCTCTCTCTCTCTCTCTCTCTCTCTCTCTCTCTCTCAGCCTCATTCCCCCCTGCTCCCTCTTCCATTGCCTTATAGAGCTACTGGAAGTGTAAAATAAACTGTTAGGTAGGAGACTATTATGACAAGCGAACAGGCACCCAAGAAGAGCTGATATGACTCGAACCAAGATTGGACTCCAGAAATTTCATTCTGAACTAGAGAATATCAGAATCAAAGGATTCACAGAGATCAGCAAATTTAGAGATGACAAATACCCAGCACACATGTCCCTATTTGTAATTCTATGTCTGTGTTTTAACTCATTTTCAATATCGCGCCAATGAAATACCTGAGGCTAACTTATGAAGAAGAGAAGTTTATTTAGCTCATAGTTTTGGAAACAGGAGTCTAAAAAGCGCAGCATCAGCTCTGGAGAGGGCCTCAGAACAGATGCCATTACCGTAGGAGCAAATGCAAGAAGAATTGCTTGGTCAGACAGGAGGCCAGAGCAGGGAGTCCCCAGGCTTGCTCTTTCATAGCAACTTGCTCCTCTAAGACTAACTCCATGTCTAACAAAAACTAGCTTGATCCCTTCTGCAGGCAGTGCCCCAGTGACCTATTAGACTCATGTTGTAAAGATTCTAGCCCCCGAGTATCACCACATGGCGAACCAAGCTTCCAACACATGAACCTTTAATGAGACGAGACATACTCAAACCACAGGATGTGTTCTTACTGAGGTCTCAAAATCCTTCTGACACGGTCCTTGGCAACTTCTACCATTGGAATTGCCGAAAGAGTAATACTACATCTACGGTGCTGGCCAAGCTCTCTTGAACAGACCAGGATACAGACGCCTTGGGTGGAGGTGGGACTGGGGTGCTGCCTCTATTTCCCTCCTCTTCCCGACCCCACCAGTTGCTAATCCCAATGATCACCGGTGAGGAGGTCCCTCCTGAGAAGACAGACCAGGTCCTAGAAGAGGCGAAGAAAAACCTGCAGCAATTTGAGGAGAAGTTTCTGGAAGACAAGATGTTCATCACCGGAGACCACATCTCACTGGCTGACTTGGTGGCCCTGGTGGAGATGATGCAGGTGTGGAGTAGAGGGGGCAGCACGCCTGGGCAGAGGTAGGATGTTTCTGTGACGAGGGAGCCCATATCTGGGGCATAGACTAGGCAAGGCAGGCAGGACCACCCCGAGGGTTGGGGGAGACAGGTCTGGCTGCCTCAGCCCACCTGGAGCAACAGGAAGGAAGCACAGTTTTGAATCGAGAAGAATCATGATCATGGAACTTGGCAAGGGTTCCAGGGTGCACAGAGGAGCTAGAGGGTGAGGCAAGGATGCAGAGAAAGAAGAGGTTGGTACTTCATGGTACACCTGCTGAGCTCCCAGATGCCGCCTCCTCCCACTGGGCTCTCCAGGGAATGTTCAGGGGCTTCTGGTGAGCCTTCTGGCCTGCCTCTTTTCCAGAGCTCCAGATATAGTAGTATAGGACAGTTCTCCTGACTCTGGACCTGAATGGTGTCCACTGTGCAGTGGAGGCACACCTGGTTGCTGACTTTTTATAGCCTTTATATGTGTTTATGTGAGTGGCCAGTTCTGAGGTAGCTGGTGTGGGTAGGATGGCCAGTTTCAACACAAAAGACCAGTGTCCCTTTTTTCTTTTCTTTCAAATTTTATTTATTTTTATTTTATGTATATGAGTGTATTACTTTCATGTGTGGAGGTGAACCCGTGCCGTGCAGTGCCTGCAGAGGTTAGAAGGCATTAGATTCCCTGGAACTGGAGTTACAAACAGTTGTTAGCTGCCATGTGGGTGTTGGCAATTGAACCCAGGTCTTCTGCAAGAGCAATCAGTGCTCTTAACTGCTGGGCCATCCCTCTAGCCCCCCTTTTTTCTTTTTCTTTTTTAAGACAGGATCTCATGTAGCCCAGGCTGGGCTCAAACTAGCTATTTAGCTGAGGATGATCTTGAACTTTCTATCCTCTTGCGCTCACCTCCCGAATGCTGGGATTACAGGTGTGCACCGGATGCCTGCTGTATGCTGCTGAGGAGTGAACACAGGGCTTTGTGCATGCTAGTTAAGCGCTCTACCAACTGAGCTACATCTTCAGCTCACTGGTCAGTGTCTCAGCAGTCTAGAATGGTCTCTGGCCGGTATGCAGAGTAGCTACTTTAGTCCTTGGCCATGTGCAGTGCAACCAGCACCATGAAAACCCTCTGGCCTGTCCCACGTATCGAGCCCTCTGCTCTGACCCTTCGTGTTTCTTGTGCTTCATTGCCCTCACTCCCCTTGGGGCCTCTGAGCACTGTCAGTGCACGTTTCTCTTTTTAAATTTTATTTTTATTTCATGTGTATGAGTGTTTTGCCTGCATGTACACATGTAAGTGTTCCCTTGCATGCAGTGTCTATGGAGGCTAGAAAATGGTGTCAGATCCTCTGGAACTGGAGTTATGGAGAGCTGGGAGCCACTGTGTGGGTCCTGGGAACTGAACTGGGGTCCTCTGTAAGAGCACCCTGGTAGGTCTCTTAACCAGAGTCATCCCTCCAGCACCGGGTGCACATTTCTTAATCAGGCAGCTGAACTGCTTGGCAGGCTTCCTGCTAGGCTTCCTCCTTCAGCAGGATCACAGAAGGAGGGAAATAATGAGGGGGAAATAATTGATCTCTGCCTCTTTGGGAGTAAGGGACTTCCCTGGAAGAAGGCAAGACCCCTGAAGAAGTGGGAGCCACCTCAAACCCTTGTGACCCCTTGCCCAGCAGATGACTCATCCAGAGGTCAGCAGATGACTCCTTTTTGCAGAGGCAGATAGAGACAGCCCTTGAAGCTCTAGAAAACCCAAGTGGGGCTGCTCCCTATGCTGACACATTTCCCTTTTTGTCTATCCATAGCCTATCGGGGGCAATCACGATGTCTTCATGAGCTCCAAGCTGGCTGAGTGGCGCATGCGGGTGGAGCTAGCCATCGGCTCTGGCCTCTTCTGGGAAGCCCACGACCGGCTGGTGAAGTTACCAGATTGGGACTGTTCAACGTTGGATCCAATGATCAAGGAGAGGATCTGTGATTTTCTGCAGAAGTACAAGTGACCCCAGAGGCAGCTCATCCCACAGGGTCTGGGTGGCTCAGCCTTCTGAATCTCATACCTTAGGGAAGACACTAAGAAACAACTCTGTTCCTTTGCCTAATAAAGAACTGGAACACTCATCATGGCTGATGTAGGAGATGGGGGGGATAGCAAAGAGCCTGATAGAGGAACAGATGGGAGTTTCCAGAAAGAATATAAATGTTTGGGGAGATGGCTCAGTGAGAAAATGCTGGCTTCTTGTCCTACTGTTTTCTGTTGCTGTGATAAAAACTCTGATCAAAAACAACTTGGGGAGGAAAGGGTTTATTTTGTCTTACAGGTTACAATCTATCATCGAGGGAAGTCAAGGCAGGAACACAAGGCAGGAGCTTGAAGCAGAAACTATGGAAGACTTACGCTAAGTGGATTGCCCAGCTGCTGTTCTGATACAGCCCAGGCCCACTGCCGAGGGATGGCATCACCCACAGTGGACTGGGCCCTTCTACAGCAATTAGCATTAAGAAAATGCCTCACAGACATGGCCTCAGGCCAATCTGTTCTAAAAAGTTCCTCAATTGAGGTTCCTCCTTCCCATGTGACTCAGCGTTGTGTCAATTTGACAGCTGAAGCTATGACACTTGAACCTTTGTCACTTTGACACACAAACATCTCTTTAAGCCATACTCTTTCACTTATGTGACTATCAGCATAAAACACAGTTCAGCATTTAGAAGTCCCACAATTTAAAAAATATTCTAGATTTAAATGTCCAAGTTCTTTTTAAAAATCCAAATTCTCTTAACTGTCGGCTCCTGTAAAATCCAATATAAGTTACATACTTTCTTATTCCAAAGTTTGGGACTCACACTCTTCTGGATTACAAAAGACTTGAGTAGCCCCACTGCTCCACCTCTGCCATCCATAGCAGACACAGCTTGTCTGGTAGGCTCAGACTCAATTCACTCCACATCTCCTGCTGTCATTGGTGGATGTCCCAAGGTCCTGACAGCTATAATATCCTGAGGTCTCTTCTGCAGCTGAGGCTGAATCTTTACCAATGGTCTCCTGACATCTTCAGGAACCCCGACCCTGCCACATGGTGCCAGATCTCAGCTGCTCTCCATGATCCCTTCAATCCTGCAGCTTTCACCTGCCAAAACTAGTCCCACATGGGAAATTTGTACATTATCAACTTCAGGTGTCCGCTGGAGATGCAGCCTTGACCCCTCCTGGGCCACAGCTTCTGTGTGCTGTTCCTGAGGAAATACTTTTCAGACTTCACCTCAGTTGTTGGGAGACCTCTGTTATGCAAAAGTCGAAGCCCCTTCACACCACGCCGGGGGTCAAGCGACCCGCCCCATACTCAGTGATGCTGGTCTCTTACTAATCACAGCTGACTTTTTTCAGCCTTGGCCAACCAGCATCAACTGTCCCAGTAAAGCAAAAGTTTGACTTCCACAGATTCTTTTTTTCAATTTTTAAAAAAACTTATTTTTACTTTGAGTGTTTGCCTACCTGTATGTAAGTGCACCTATGCAGGCAATGCCCATGGGGGCAAGAGAGGGTGTTGGATTCCCTAGAACTGGAGTTATGGATGGTTGTTAGCCCCCATGTGGGTGCTAGGACTCAAACGTGGGTCATCTACAAGAGCAGCCAGTGGTCTTTACCACTGAGTCATCTCTCCATCCCCACTTCCTACAGATTCTTAATCCAAAACATCACACAAACAACCCTGATAGTCTTTGCTTCTCTTGGAAAATGTATGAGCAGGCCTCCACTGTTTCTCTTCACATCTTAGCTTTCAAGCTAATCATAAGAGCTCATTCAACTCTGAGTAGTCAATGGCTTCTCCAGCCCCAAGATTCCAAATGTCACCACACTCCTCCCCGCAAAACAACCTGGTCAGGTCTTTCACAGCAAGACCCCCACTCCTGATACCAATTTCTCTCCTGGCTTTTCTGTTGTGATTAAACACTTTGATAAAAACAACAACAACAACAACAACAACTTGAAGAGGAAAGGGTTTGTTTTGTCTGCAAGTCCATCATCAAGGGAAGCTAAGGCAGGTGCTTAAAGCAGAAACTTGTGATTAAACACTTTGATAAAAACAACAACAACAACAACAACAACTTGAAGAGGAAAGGGTTTGTTTTGTCTGCAAGTCCATCATCAAGGGAAGCTAAGGCATGAACTCAAGGCAGGAGCTTAAAGCAGAAATCACAGAAAACAGAAATGCTTCTTACTAGTTTGCTCAGCTGCCTTTCTTACACAGCTCAGGCCCACCTGCCCAGAGATGGCACTGCCTACAGTGTGCTGGGCCCTCCTACATCAATTTGAAATTAAGAAAACACTTCATAGACATGGCTACAGGCCACTCTGATCTAGGAAATTCCTTGGTTGAGGTTCCCTCTTCCCAGGTTGACTCTGGATTGTATCAAGTTGACAGCTCTTTAAGCTACTTATAACACTGCTTAAGCATGAGGACCTGAGTTAAGATCTTCATCACCCACACAGAAGCCAGTAGTGTCGCCAGGAAGATCCCCAGAGCTCACTGGCCAGCCAGTCTAGCTGAAATGGCAAGCCCCAGGTTCAGTAAGAGAGACCCTATCTCAAAAATAAGGTGGAGAGTGATAGAGTAGGATGTCTGACATCAAGCTCTCGCCTCTCTACAGGTACACACACACACACACACACGCATATACCGCACACACACACAAAATATTATAAAACCTAAGAGTGAAATATGATCGCATTTTCAATAATAGTTGGTGACTTCAATATCGCCTTTCAATACTAGAATAACTAGGCAGAGGATCATGATGGAGTAATATGACAAGGTGGTTGGACCTACTAAAACATTTTCCACAAGAGTGGAATGAACATTTTTCTCAAATACACATGGAATAGTCTTTGCACAATAAATATAAATTTTAAGAAGATAGTAAACAGGCAAACTATATTCTCTGAATACAATGGAATGAAATTAGAAATCAATAACAGGAGCCAATGAAATGGTTCACCAGGCAGGATGCCTGCCACCAAGCCTGATGACCTGAGTTCAATCCCTGGGACCTACATGGTCAAAGAAGAAACCAATTAAAAAATATATTTTTATTGATTCTTTGAGAATTTCATACAATGCATTTTGATCATATTCAGACCCCCTCCCCATCTCCACCCCTCCCTACAACCTTCCACCCTGACTTCATGCTTTTGTTTTTGTGAGACAGGGCCTC
>NW_008338539.1:0-1638 GCF_000622305.1 Nannospalax galili | reverse complement strand
TACACATGGAATAGTCTTTGCACAAAAAATATAAATTTTAAGAAGATAGTAAACAGGCAAACTATATTCTCTGAATACAATGGAATGAAATTAGAAATCAATAACAGGAGCCAATGAAATGGTTCACCAGGCAGGATGCCTGCCACCAAGCCTGATGACCTGAGTTCAATCCCTGGGACCTACATGGTCAAAGAAGAAACCAATTAAAAAATATATTTTTATTGATTCTTTGAGAATTTCATACAATGCATTTTGATCATATTCAGACCCCCTCCCCTATCTCTACCGCCACCTTACCACCCCCCACACACACAACTTCATGTCCTCTACTATATTTTTTGAGGCAGGGTCTCCCTACAGCCCTAGCTGGCCTGGACTCACTATGTAGACCATGATGTCCTCTATCTCACAAGAATCCACCTGCCTCTGCTTCCTGAATGCAGGGATTAGAGGTGTGCTCCACCATACACAGCTACTCTTACTATTTTTTGAAGTCCTACTGAGTCTAATTTGTGTCCCCAAATGCTCTTGGGGGTGGTCCCCTGAGCCTGATCAGTTTACCCAGCATCACACCCTTTAAGAAAACGGACTGTCCCTCTCCCAGCAGGTATCAATTGCCAATAATTGTTGGGATTTCTTACCCACCTTCCATCCATGCTAGGATTTTGTTTGACTTGGACTTGTGGATGCTGTCACAGTGCTGTGGGTTCGTATGTGTATTCATCTACCACCTATGACTCTCAATCTTTCTTTCCCCTCTTCCATTATAATCCCTGAGCCTTGGGAGGAGAGGGTGTGATATAGGTGTCCCGTTTAGTTCTGAGCACTCTTCGGTCTCTTATTCTTTGCACACTGAGCTAATTGTGTGTCTCTGTTAATCACCATGTGCTACAAGAAGAAGCTTCTCTGGTGAGAGTGGAGAGATGCACTAATCTATGGGTATAACAATAAGTTATTGGGAGTTGGTTTAATGCAGTGTCCATTTAGCAGAATAACAGTAGGTTGAGAAAACCTCTTGAACGTTGTCCTCTGACCTCCATACATGGCTCGTGGCATGCACATGTGCACATATGTATACATGCTAAATAAGAATGCAATAAAAAAATTTGAAGGAATCAATAAGAGAAGGAAAACTAGGTCAGAAGAGAAACTGGGGAGATTTTGACATAGGCATGAAGACCTGGGTTCAGATCCCCACATAAAACTGGGTTTGGCAGCATTGTGCTGTGAGGCAGAGACAGGAGGATCACTGGGGTTGCTGAACAGTCTGACCAAACTGATGAGCTTCAGATTCAGTGAGAGACTTTGTTGCAAAAACCAAGTGATTCAGGAAGACATCTGATGTTGACCTCTGGCTTCTGCATGCATGTGCACACATGTATATGCACACACCTAACATAAAGCATGTACGCACATGTGCACATGCACACACAAGAAGGAACACTAGAAAATTTACAAGTCTGTAGAAGTTAAACAACACACACATAGCTGCTGGGCAAAGGAAGAAATCACAGGGAAATTAATATGTTGGACAAAAAAATGAAGGAACATACCAAAACTTATGGGACACAGAAGACACAGTGTTGAGAAGAAAATTTACAGCTGTAAAGACATCCACTTAAAAGGCTGGGGGGCTGG
>NW_008338538.1:0-299 GCF_000622305.1 Nannospalax galili | reverse complement strand
AGAGGGCAGGTGACACGACCATGTGCACATCATATAGGGCAGGTGACATGACCATCTGCCCGTCAGAGGGGAGAGGTGACACGACGATTTTGATGTCAGAGGGGGCAAGTGACATGACGATCTGCGCCTCAGAGTTGGCAGGTGATACGAACATCTGCATCTCAGAGTGAGCAGGTGGTACGACCATACGCAAGTCAGAGAGGGCAGGTGACCCGACCATCTGCACGTCTGAGGAGGCAGGTGACGTTACCATCTGCACGTCAGAGGCGGCGGGAGACACGACAATCTGCACGTCAGAG
>NW_008338537.1:0-257 GCF_000622305.1 Nannospalax galili | reverse complement strand
AAGCTTTATTACATTGTGGTCTGCTAGAATGAATGGAATTATTTCAATCTTCTGTGTTTGTTGAGGCTTGTGCCCCAGCATATGGTCGATTTTGTAGAGAGTTCCATGGGGGGCTGAATAGAATGTATATTCTTTGGTGCTTCGGTGGAATATTTGGTAGATGTTTGTTAGGCCCATTTGATGTATGGTATTGTTTAATTCAGGTCTCTCTCTTTTAATTCTCTGTGTGTTGACCTATCTAATGGAGACAATGGGGT
>NW_008338536.1:30897-32454 GCF_000622305.1 Nannospalax galili | reverse complement strand
GCTGCATATTGGGCAGGGGTCTAAATAAGATCAAGGTTTATTGTATGAAATTCACAAACATTCATTTAAAACACACATTAAAAATAATCACCGCAAAATAGCATATGTATCCTATCTGATAACAATGCAATAAAGCTGAAATCAACAGCAAAACAATTTCATGTAATAACATGAACTCATGGAAATGAAACAACACACTGCTGAGTGATGAATTTGGAAAAGAAGAAATCAAGAAAGAAATAAGAGAATCCCTAGAATTACATGAAAACAATACAATAAAACATCTGCGACATTTTACAAATCCTAAGATGGAGATCTACAGCTATAAGAGCCTATATTCGAAAAATCTGGATTGGAGAGATGATTCAGCAGTTCAGAGCATTGGCTGCTTTTGCTAAATGACCTGGGTTTGGATACCAGCACCTACATGGTGGCTAAGAACCATCCATAATTCCAGTTTCAGGGGATCTGATACCCTCTTCTTACCTCCCCAGACACTGAAAGACATGGGAGCAGTTACTTATATGCAGACAACACATGCGCAACCATATAGTAAAGATTCCTTGGAAGAATAAAAGCATGTAGCATCTGGCTAATTCCTGGGAGTGCGTTATTCCATATCAAACCTTATTAACATAGCCTTTACTGTATGCATTTTATTGGTCTCACTTGAGAATGACTAACATTGACCTCTGCTTCTTCTGGGGCTTTACTACCTCTTAGCAGTAAACACTTCCACACTCCCCTTACAATGCCCCAAACCCCAAATCACATGATCATTTTTAATGCAGTAATGATGATTTGATACTAATTTCTGTTTGAGTTCTTTTCCTCAGTGCTGTGGCAATACCTTCCAGAATGATTTGAGTGAGAAAAAAAATTATTTTTGTTCCAATTCAGGGGTATTTTAATCTGTCAGGGCAGGCAAAGTCTGACAGAGCAGCTTAGTCTGTGACAACAAGAACATGAGTCAGTTGATGTCCCATATTTATTGTAGTGACAAAAAGCACAAGATGAACACATAAAGGTGTATTGTAAACTCAGGAGTTGCATGATCACCTGTAATTATCTCACCATGCAGAATAAAGTGATTATTGATAAAGCAAAGAAATGATGTTTATGGAATTCTAAGCAAGTATCTGTAAACCAGTGAAAATTTTAATTTACATGAAATATATACTTTAGGGCTATGCATGTAACTGGGTGGAGTGAGCATGCTGTGAATGGTTTAATCCCTGGATTTGACACACAGATCAGAAAGACAAACTGTAAAATGCATAGTTTTTTCATGTGACCGCTACAGTTTGTTCCATTTATACAAAGGCCTGTAGAGAAAAGATACAGCTTTCTATCATTTATTTTTCAAAACGTTCACAATTTATGTGTTTCTTCCTATGTTTTTTCTAAAATGTCTGTATTTTCAAAATTTTACACTAATTCTTTTCAAATGTGCCTTTTACGCTTGAAAATTCAACTTTAAGAGAAATAATCATACAGCACGGAAAGATTACTGAATGGCGGCAGAGAAACTCAGTAAGTGCACATTTGTTACATCTG
>NW_008338536.1:28607-30819 GCF_000622305.1 Nannospalax galili | reverse complement strand
TACAATCCTCTTGCCTCATTCCTTGAGTAAGGAGACTGCAGGCATGTGCCTGTATAATGAAATACCAGTAACTGTTCACCAAGGAGTACAGAGTCCATTTGTCATCCATGGTTTCCATCACAGAAATTGAATTTAGAGGATTGCACTGTAAGAACTGAGTTTGAACAGTGGTGTAGCTGGTCCTGCTACCTGGGTGGTTAAGCCTCAGTGAAAGTTAGTGTAGCCAGGCACACCACTGAAGGGACTTAGAAGTAGTTAATTTGCTGCTCCTTCTCAAGGCTGAAAAGATATTATAATTTTATTTGTTTAGAGTTAATATAAATTAAACTCCTTTTATTACTATTCTTTTCATTTACCTGAAATGACAGTTTGGTAAGTAATCATCTCTCAGAACACCAGGAGATGTCCTTCTGTAAGTGTCATGTGAAAATGTATTAAGGCTTCAAAAAAATAACAGTGCATCTAGCATAATAAACTCATTTATTATGAGGAAATTTCTGCAGAGTTTTAAAGGGATTAATTTTATATATCTATATATCTATAACTATATATCTAGATATACAGCTATAGATATATAGATTTAGATATATATGTATGGCGCTGAATTGTAAACTGTACTAATGTCTACTCTGTGAGTCAAAAGTTAAATAACTGAGAACTGTCAGTCCAATGAACCAGTAGTTCCACAGAAGGGTCTTAAATCACAAATCCTCATTCCTGAGTATAACTAAGATATTTGATACACTCAATTTGGAGAAGAAAAGACTGTTGGGAATGAGACATACCTCATGATGACTCAAGCCTTCAAACAACATAGCTGAGCATCTACTGGAGAGGAACTTAGGAACAAGTCTTTTGTAAATATATATCTACATAGAAAAAAGAAATTATTCAAAGGAAAAATTGAAGTAATTTAGAATTTGACACTAATTTAAAAATTTTCCATTATATGTTGAAAACAAAAAACAAGTTGGAAATGAAATATTCTATGGGGATTACTGCCATCCTGTATGTTAGAAAATAATGTATGCAGATGTTTGATTTTTGATTTCAGTTACTATTATAAAAGCTGTGGTGGTTTGAATGAGAATGTCCCTCATGGGATCTAAGTGTTCGGACATTTTGTCCCCAGATGTTGGCGCTGTTTTGGGAGGTCTTAGAGGTGTGGCCATGCTGGAGGAAGCATGTCACTGGGGGTGGGCTTAGAGAGTTCTTAAGCCTTGCAAGATCTCCAGCAAGTCACTCTCTTGCTTCCTATGCCTCCGTGATGATGTGAGAGCTTAGTTTCTGCTGCTCCTGCCCCAGCCACCTCCAGCCACCATGTTTTCCTGCCATGATGGACTGTAATTCCCCTGAAACTGTAAGCTCAAAGGATAAATTCTTCCTTCTATAAGTTGTTTTGGTCAGTGTTTCTGTCACAGCATCAGAAAAGCAACAAATACTAATGCCATATTATAAAACAACTTGAGAACAAAAAGTTTGATTTCAGCTTATAAGTTACAGACCATCAACAAGAGAAGGCGAGGCAGGAGCTGAAGGCAAGAACCTACCCCTGAAACTGTAAGCTCAAATAAATTCTTCCTTCTATAAGTTGTTTTGGTCAGTGTTTCTGTCACAGCATCAGAAAAGCAACAAATACTAATGCCATATTATAAAACAACTTGAGAACAAAAAGTTTGATTTCAGCTTATAAGTTACAGACCATCAACAAGAGAAGGCGAGGCAGGAGCTGAAGGCAAGAACCTAGAGGGAAGAACTGAAGTGGAGACCATGGAGGAACACTACTTACTGGCTTCCCTCAGGCTAAGCACTCAGTGACCTTTCTTATCCAGCCCAGGCCTTCCTTGGAATGGCACTCTTCACAGTGAGAGGGTTCTCCATCATCAATCAGCACTAATGAAAAGGCCTGGCAAACACAGGCCAATTGGATGAAAAAAAAAATTTGCAATTGATGCTTCCTCTTCCCAGCTGTATCAAGTTGTCAATCAGAATTAGCTATCACACAAGATAATACCAATAATAAACAACATAAGATGTGTGAGATTGTGTTCAGAATTAATGCACCCCAGCATTTTTACAAAAGCGAATGAAAATGAAGATATAAATTTATAAACTGCATGTGTCAGGAGGTCATGATTAGAAGTGCGGAGGGGACAATTGAGTTGAAGTATTTAGGTGTAAGGAACTCTGAGGGAATGCTCATATGAAGAAA
>NW_008338536.1:10373-27707 GCF_000622305.1 Nannospalax galili | reverse complement strand
CCTGGCTAACTAAATAAAATTCATGAAGTCATTAGAAATATTTCTAAGAAATAAGACAGGCTCTCTACACTTTTGAAAATGCTTTTCATCATTTTTTTTCAAAGTCTGAAAATTATAATGGAGTAAATTATAACGAAGGAATAAAGATGTATGATTCATTAAATCAATCCCTGAAATATATATTGGAGAAGGATGAGAAATATAGATTGGAGAAGGATGAGAAGAGTACTGATGAATTACTAAATGAGTTAGCCAGGTAATATTTTAATATTTCAAAAAATTTATCCATTCCTTTGATGTGTGAGCTGTAAATTTCCTTAAGACTCTATAACAATTTATGTCGTATCTGCATTTCCATAAGAAGTAATCTAATTTCTAAATATGTATCATCTATTATTGAGTTTATGTTTCTGAGCACGGTTGTCTCATTTTCTATCTCTTGGTGTTTTCATGTCCTCCTGCATTCCAACATGCTTCTATCAAATGGCCTATTTGTGCAATTATTTGAACTTTTTCTATTCCTTTTAATTTTATAAATGTATATAATGAAATATGGACATATCTATACCATTACTCCTCCAACTCCTCCTGTATATTTCCAACATATCCCTGTCCATTTCACGTCTTCTAATTTTAATCTTACACATCATTCAAGTAGTGGTGCCCATACATGCCTTGTTTTGGGTCATTCATTGGAGCATTGAAATCCTGTTACTGGTCATATACTCCAGAAAAAAAAGATTTTATTTTCCTCTAGTAACTATCAAAAGCCAATAGTTCCTTACCAGGAACTAGTCTTTCTGACTAGCTGGAGTTACTCAGGGCGGGAAGTCAAGTGCAGGATAGATCAGTGTGGTTGGAAGCGTTCAGCAGAGCGTCCCAGGAGACTAGGCCGTGCAGTCCGGTGGGTCCAGGGCAAACACTACTCCTCCACCAGGGGCGGTTGTTTGTCTCTGATGTTTACAGGGAATGAGGTTTAGGTAGTTTATGGATTTGACAGATCCGGTGTTGCGCATGCGCGAGCCCTGGAGGGCAGGCCTGTGTTGGCATGAGTTGTCTAGCAACAGCCAGACTCCAGCAGTTGACAGTTCTGTCTGTGCTGCTAGGACGGTTTTCCACTGAGCTCGCCTGTGGGCAGTTTGTTGTGGATTTTCAGGAGAATTGCTTGGTTGGCTTACTTTCAAAACCACTTCCTCCTGTTCCTTTGGAGGGTGTTCCACCTTCCAGGGGGTCTTTTCAACGGGACCCGGGAGGCCCGTGTCCTCCACCATGAAGAGGATCTTGGGCTTCCGGACTCAAAGTCTGCTATCCTTCCGGGGCCCTGGGCATCAGTCGGAGAGTGTTCAGAGCACCACTCTGCCCAGAAGGCCCAAAGACTACACAGCCTTCAGAAAGATCCACAAGGCTGCAAGCCAGGGTGACGCTGCCGAGGTGCAGCGCAGACTCATCCTAGGCAAAGATGGCAAGAATGACAGAGACAGGAAAAACAGGTACCTGGGGCTGGGAGTAAGGGACAAGGGGCCGGGGGCGGGGGCACCGGAGAGACATAGCAGTGAGGATGGTGTCAGTTTTCTGGAATATTCAAGGACAAGGACCAGAGAAGAAGTGCTGGAAATGACCAGAGTGGAGGGGTAGAGTGGAGGGGGCAGGCCCAGCATTTTTGAGTCCAGGTTCTCCTCTGTATCCTCAGCCAGCCAGAACCCACTGATTCTCCAGGTTATGCCTTCTACTTGCTGGGATCCTTGGCCTGTGAGACTCTCCTGGTTCCCGCTGGCTTGACAGTGTCCCTTGCCTTGGACACTCCATTTTCGTTTAAGATTTGGGGCACAAACTGTGGAAACTACAAAACAAGTGTCAGGTGGACTCTTTATGGACACCTCTGGGATTGCTCACAAAGCAATTTATCCTGGTGCTCGGGAACACAACCTCTAATATCTCTCTGCTCGAGAATGCTCCTACTGGTCTTTTCCCAGATACTTCAAAGTATACACAGCCTTATGTCACATCCATAATTATGGCACTTTGCTTTATGTTGTGAAAATGGTGTACAGGTTTTGCTTCAGAAATTGGCATGAATGGCAGAGCTAACTGAATGTCTTTTTTCCAGGATAAGTAAGATGTGTAGGTCAGCATGTGGCGAGTCCAAACTGCTCCACTTCTTCACTCTTGACAGTGGACATTGTTTCATCTAGTTATTAATATGAAGCAATATCCACACTAACTTCATCTTTTTTGGTGTTTGTGAACTGATATCATTTAATTTCAATTGTGATATCTTTGTCAGTGGGGCGAGTTATTCAGTGACAATCCAACTTTAATCTTTTTCCTTTTATCCATCAGCTAGTCAGCTAAGTGTGTACCTTTAATTGGAGACGTTAGGATAATTTCCAGTTATACTATTATTGAGGGGACTTGCTAAATCTTGCAATGGATATTATATATATACTTGCTTTATTATGTGTTTTATTTCTTCTCTATTCAGATCAGCAGATTTTTGGTTTATCCGCACAGTGCATGACTTTCATTCGCTGTTATTTTTGTTCATCTCTTCATGTTCAGAACAGCCATGTCTATGCACTTGTCGTTAAAATACTCTGCTTTTCTTGTGTCTATTCTCATTTTCTTCGAGTATTTTCTGCATCGGTGGCTTGGAGCCTTGTGCTTGCTTAGTGTTTGTCTGGCATTTCCTTACTGTTTCAACTACTGTGAAACGTTAGTTGTTTTCCTTGTCGCCGCAATATCGATTGGCAGGTATTTATATTCAGGTCTTGAAATATATCATGTTTTCCTGAATACTGCCATCTCTGCTGAGGGATTTGATGTCACTATGATAGGCTTGTTTCTGTAAGAGAAACAAAATATTTGACTCACGGCTATTAGCATTTTGTGCTTTGGCATTTCTGCTTTCTTGACTGTAATGTTTTGTAGAGATGTTTTCCCTGATTATATCTCTACATCATCTGTAGTCCTTCACAAAACCGTGCTCACTGTTAGAGCGAAATAAGAAGGAATTGCAATAAGGAAACTGAAGAAAATCAAGGGAGAAAATCAAGACTCTAGTTTAAATAAAAGCAGCAAAAAAGCAGAAGACAGGATCAGAATTGTAGCAAGAAGTAAACAAATATCAAAGTTAAAAACAACAGCACAATAAAGAAATAAACAATAAGCAAAGTTATATAGACATAACAAGAATAAAAAGAAAACCATAGATGCTTTTAAATATAGGATGTACAGTATGAAAAAAGGAAACAGAAGGGCAAAGAGATGCCTAAGGATAAGATGATGGAGAACTTCCTTCTGAGTTCTCTCATAATGGGATGTGCCTAGTGGAAGCAGTGGGAAGTCACAGAGGTGGACACTTCTGCTTCACACAGGTCAAAGTGGTGGAGAGTCAAGTGGTCCAAGGGTCAGTTCATTAGTGACTGGAGCACTTACAGACTTCCTGTCTTCCTCTGAGCAGCCACCAAGGAGCACTATTTTTCAGCCATTGGGCTTGGCATCTTCTTGTTCCCTCCAGACACTTCAAATTTGTGTACCCTGGAGTGCTCTTGGGAGCTATTAATCCATTATGTATATTGAGCTGTGGCAGGCCTGTTTACTGAGTTTGTGTTTTGCACACCAGTACCTAATCTGACAAGTCAGGAGGAATGTGTTTATATGGTGGAGCTCACAACAAGTATTTGACCACTCCTTGACCCTCAGATACAGGTGGGAAAAACAGCTGTTGAAATTAATTGAGTTAAGATCTCTGATGTTCTTCTGTATAAAAAGGCAGAGCTAAAACAAACCGGGGCTTCTGCAGTCTCGACTGACAGTCCTCCCAAGTATCTTTTCTCTGTCTCTTGTTTTTTCTTTCAATCCTCACTCCCCCTTTCAGGTACTGTCTGTCTTGGCCGGCTGGCACCAGCAGAGTGCCTAATTTCTAACACAGGGAGATATTGCCTGGCTGTGTTGAGCTACATTGAAGGCAGCTGGAACACGGAGATGTGGCACTGAAGTACCTGTCTCAGTGCTTTGCAGTCCTGCTCAGTATTAAACACCCTGCAGGAGAGCAGAGGATATTGGGAGTATCTACTAGGTACACTTAGAGTACTCAGTGCTGCAAGTAGAAAACCACACAGCTGAGTGGGAGTTGAATGGTGGGTCAACTCCTGACTCTGGCTCATGTTTATTAGACTTGGCAGGCCTTCCACTCCTCCCTGAAAGGGACAGGACCACCAACCTTAGAGCTGTTCACAACTCAAGCCTCTTGACAATTGAGTTTCTCAGTGTTTCAGCATCCGGTCCGCTTCTTTTTCATGAGGACCTAGTGCCAGTGTTCCTCCACATGCACTGCAGCAAGTTGTTCCCAACCAACTTGATTTGCTATTTCCCCCTCTTTTGGGCACCCACATCTCTTCGTTCTGAAGGAGAAGGGACTCTGTTGAGATGGAGCCTGATTATACCCACGGGAGATATGGGAGGAGTCTAGTCAGATTCCTTCAATGCAATGGATCAGAGGAGCTGATTAATAGGGTCCTTTTGTCTAATTAGTGAAAATTAATTTCAAGACAATAATGTTTACCATCATGAATAATTGTATATTTATTGTATAGCCCTTTATAAATTCTGAAAAAGTCCTCTCACTTTTCACAGAACTATTTTGCATTATGCTTGTGCACATGGCCATCTTGATGTCGTGACACTCCTAATGGATCGTAAATGTGACATTGACCTCTGTGACAGTGACAGCAGCACACCACCGATCATGGTAAATAGTAGCCAACAATTTCAGCATAAAATGGATTTGGTGCAAATGCTGAGAATAAATCTGATTTTAGTGTATTTCCTGTATTTCTAAAGTTCTCAATCCATGTCTTGATATAATACCTACAGTCAGCACAATACGGGCATGAAGAATGCATGGCCATTTTATTAGAACGTGGTGCTGTTCCAAATGCCATGGACAACTGCGGAAATACAGCTCTCCACTATGCTGTTTGGAGTGAAAACATCTCAATGGCAGGCAAACTACTGGTGCACCAAGCCAGCATCGATATAAAGAACAAGGTAGGAATCACACAACATTGGTTCCCAAAATACGTGAACGCGATTGAGTGTACAGTGACATATGTGGTTCCTTTTTACATATGTAGAATCTGGAACACCCTGTGAGTGAAAACATTATTGAAGATGTCCCTTTAAATATTGATTTGTATTTACTTTTATTTATTATTATTGTGCTTGTATATGGTATGGGGGAAAGCATGCTACAGTGCTAGTGTCGAGGTCAGAGGACAGCATTGTGGAATTATTTCTGTCTTCCTACCTTTACCTGGGTTTCAGTATTGACCTCCAGTGGTCAGACTTGCATGGCAAGTATTTAGCAGCACTAGGTCATCTCTGAACTGGACAAGATGCAGACACAGAGGGAGATTAAGGGCAGTGGGACAGAGCTGATAGAAATTCAGTCAGAGCTGATGGAAATTAAGACCAAGCAGATAAAACTTTCCAAAGACTCAGAGTACAAGGAGGAGCAGAATAGCTGTATACAGCAAGAGTAAGCTGTACAAGGCTTATCAAGTGAGTGTGACCAGGCTATAAACTAGAGGCAGAGATCAAAGACAGTCCCACCCTGGACTTAGGTCAAACCTAAAGGAAGTGAAGATGCTTTAAACACAGCACAGGGCACTGTGTCTGGGCTGAAGGAAGCTTTTCATAAGGTGGTTGTGGCCAGGTATTGGCACAACTGGGCCTTTTTGGACCATGGAAGAATTGTGACAGAGTGTGGTAACGTGATTTGAGTGTCCTTTGCATGGGCATGGGCTTGCAGTTCCCCAGTGTGCACTGAGGACTGTTGGGAGGGCCACAGTTCTTAGCCATGTACGTAAAAGGGACCGTGATGTATGTCTGTAAACATGTTGGGGATCTGAACCATCAAGAACACCATCCTGTTTGTGGGAAAGAAGATTTAGAGGCTCTTCATTTGGGGTCTGTGGCTAGCCAGAAACATGACCTAAAAGCAACTCCAACCATGGCATTGGAAATCTCTGTGCTGCTCAACTCTCTCACCAGGGCAAGTAAGAGATCAATTGTCTACCCAGGACAAACAAGCCTAAGGGGACCTTGGACAACTGAAAGGCACCAGGGAGTCTCCAGGAATGACTCTGGACCTTTGTACTAACTGAGGATGCAGAAGGCCTAGTAGGTTGAAATCAAAAGCAAGTAGACTGTGAGCCTGCACTCAGAGTAGGGTGCCACTTACAGGCATCAGCAATCAAGTTCTAGGCCTATCTGAGCCCTGGCTTCCCTAGTCCCGGTTCTTACCTGGAACTTTAGGTTTCACTTTCACATGAGACTAGACTAAGAGACTCCCAAAGGTTACAGAAGACTCTGCCTTTCTGTGTTCCTCACTAATTCAAGTAGGCAGCTCCTGGCCAAGGTGCCTGCTCTTTCTCCCTGGGCCTCACAGGCCTGTTGTTTCACCCCAGTCCTCCAGGGCAGAAACAGGACATTCCAGTTCTCCCAGCCTTGACTCCTGGAAATATGGGTTTGAGCTGGTCAAGATCAGCTCTTCTAGGAAGGGATCCAGAACATGTCCTAGAGGGGCATGAGGAGGTCTCCCCAGAAAGGGTACCATTGGAGCTAAAACCTGAAGCGTGAGTGGGGTTTTGGTAGAAGACCAACCAAGTGGAAGCTGTTTAGATCAGAAAAATAGGAAGAAATGTGACAACTATATGCATAGCAGCACTAGGTCATCTCTGAACTGGACAAGATGCAGACACAGAGGGAGATTAAGGGCAGTGGGACAGTGGCTTCTGGGGTAACCAACAAGCAGGTTCTGGAAATCCTTGGAAAGCAGTGGAAAGTGTTGTGCCCAGAGCTGAAGGAAATCCTTCAGGGGGAGGGTGTGGCCAAGTGCCAATGCACCTAGGCCTTAACTGAATGTGACAGGCCTGTGGCTGAGCACCACAGTGTGTGGTGACTCTAGGTTTGCTTTGTGGCTATTGTTTCAAAACAATGTACCTGAACTCTAGGAGAATGTGTTGTTCTTTCTCGTATGGTGAAGGGCTTGTAGTTCGTAGTTCAGGGGCTGGCATTTGCTAAAGGCTAAGAAAAAATTTCAAGTCCAGGCCACTAGAACTCTGTAACCATTCTATCTTGAGGGTACCAACAATGGCCTCCATCAAAAGATCATTCTTGGCCATCTAGCACAGTGGAACTTGGAGGTGGCAGCTCGACAGCTGACAGGGCAGGTGCCCACCCCTTCCATGCCCCAGCTGTTTTCACCACAGATTTTAGAACATCCATCAGAAATTCGTTAACACCACAGCCCACAATATCCTGCAGTTAGAGATGGAGCTGCTGCAGTTGGAATGGACTGAACTGAGGACTAAGTAGGTGAAAACCCAAAATGCTGGCAGAGAAATGCAGAGCCTAGCTGAACAATGCATACAAGTGCAAGCAAATTTGGGGTTAGTAGGACCAGGGCCTGACTAGGGCCTCAGAAGTGGACACACTGAAGATGGAGGTAGAGTCGGCCAAGTCTAAGCTTAAGAGCAACATGTCTTAAAAGAAGTGAGTCGAGGAGATAGAGGCCCTGCATCAAGTAGGTGCAGTGGGGAAGCAGTCACAGGGTACACAGGAACTCCCTGAGAAAGCCCAATTCAGAGTGGAGGTTTCTCATTGTAGTCCAAATGCTTGCAAGGCTGTGAGACACCACTCAGGTCTCTAACAAAAAGACTTGGTGTCTGGCTTTATTCTGGACTCCAGAGAAAGGAGAATGTCTAGCCACAATCCAACTAAGAAGTCTATCAGAGGATATAGATCTTATCACATCCAAGCCTGCATTTGAGTAGTCATAACCCATCTGTGCTGAAATTGATGTCTCAGACTCACTGTGAACAAGATCCCAAGATCAAGTTCTAGGCAGACTATGAACCTGGTGATCTCATGGAAAAGCACCCGAAAGACATTTGTCTACTAGTCTGGGATGCATGGATTTACCAAGGAGCACCAGAAAGGTGGGAGGTGCCTCCAGCTCCAGGGTGCTTGGCCGATATGTGGCTCACTGACACTCGGTGGGAAGGTAGAAATGCTTACAGCCTAGGACTGGGCCTGGCTGACACAGAGTCTTGGGGACAGTTGCTCAATGGATGAGCTGGCAGAGTTTTCAGGGTATCAGATGGGAAGCTCAGTTTCTGCCAAGTTTCTACATTCCAACTGAAGCCAGTGTCTCAATTCTCTGATTTAAGCATTGGCCCCCACTGCCTCTGCCACTCTCTCCCTGTAGCCTTAGTGCATGAGGGCTGAGAATTCCTTGCAGGCATCAGGAACACCGGACGTTTTAAAGAAAGCATTCCAAACTGGTGGCCTGTGCTACAGCTACTTGGGCTGGGTGGAATGGGGGATACATGGGCACTGATTTCCCCCAAATTTTCATATCCAGTAAATAAGAGGATGTTGTTATCAACGAAGGTCCTTTTCTGTTCCTAGCTGAGTTTTAAGTGTTTGGGAAATTTTTCAACTTCAGAGGGGAGTGGAGTAGGATTCTTTAATGTTTGGCCAAGACCAAGCAGATGCTGGGCAATGACAAGTCACCCATTAAAGCCCCAGGGAACTGCAGCCCCTTACCTCATACTGAATGCATATGATCTTATTCAGCACTTGACACAGGGAATCCCATTCCTCAAGATCCCCCTTCCAAGGACGTGAGGTGACTCCTCCCTTGTCACTAGTCCTCCCACTTGACACAGAATCGAGCGGAAGGAGGTCTGCCCCACTCATTCAGCCCATTCAGTGGTCACCATGACACCCTCTGGTCCCTAGGTGCTGAAGCACAATGTTGATCAATAGATCCTCAACAAGTTTATATGGTAAGGCCATAGTCAAATACTATGATGCTGCAGAGACGGTCTAACGGGAAGGTCACATTGCACAACTCAGACCTGAGCCTCCTGGAGCAGCTGGGGGAGTGGCGACTGAAGCAGACAGTGATGCTGACCCAGCAGAAGAACATGGCCAATGTTCTAGGTGTAGCACCAATGTGTTCCTTCTCTGGAGTAGGTCTGCTCTGTCCACTTTGCTCCTTTGTAAACTACTGGCGTTTGCTAGATGGGCACTCACTCAGTTGCTTCAAGTATTCTAGTTGAAATTTTTTTCATTGATTTAAATATTTCATGTTCAATAAACAGAGGGACCTACCTATGTTACTAAGGTCCCTTTCTGTTTCCAGTTGAGAAGGGTTTGGCCAAATTTCCATCTACACAGGGGTACAGTACGCTTGATTCTTTGTGTGAGAACCTTTCAGAAATCAAGAGAGAGCTTCAGTATACTCATGCTGGACCGTGGCAAGTTACTTGCTAAAGCCATGGGAGCAGCAGCCTCTTACCTAGGGATTGGCACTGAGATTCTCAGTGACCCAAAAGCAAACCAGTTCTTCCTGCCAGATGGGCCTTCTATCTGTCCATCAATATAGCAGGGTGTGTGACTGATAGAAATGATTACAAATCGTCATCCTGCTGATAACCTCCACACCATATTGTGTGTTGGTGCCAAGTGACCAAATAGCCAAATCAGTTTGGTTATTATCTCTTCCTTTATTTGTATTGCTGCCAGTCTTCACTTTATTTGTGGAGGGCAATGGCACTCAAGGCATTTGAAAAGAGATTAAAAATTCTGATATGGGGCTGTGACCATCTCTAAGGTAGGCTTTGGAGCAGACACTTTATCGTAGCAGTGTGTGCCTCACTGCTTGATGTCAGTTTATCAAGAGGAGATCAAGACTTGTGGATTTCAGATTACCCTAGATGGTGACTAAGTTTACTCTATCATGCCTGACATGCCCCAAATTAACATTATATAGTATATCCAAATTCAAAAGGGGCATTCTATGGTTTTTTTTGGGGGGGGAGGGTTGGTTTTTTTTTTTTTTGTATATTCTGGATATTAATTTTCTGTTGGATATTTTTGTCCAGATGACCTATTGGAGAAAATGGAGTATTGAAATCATCTGCTGTTACTGAGTTGACGCTAATCTCAGGTCTAGATAAAGAGCTCCAGGCAATCAATAGATGCTGAGAGAGGAAGAATCAGTTTTCTCCAGGGCTGAGGTCCCTGATAGGTTGTGCAATCCCAAGTGGTCAGCTCTAAACACATGTACATATGAACAGCACTAAATGGACTCAATAGGCAATATATATACACATATACATACATATGTATATATAAATATATAACAATGTAATATGTAATTAAAGAAGAGGTCATGAAATTGAGAGGATGTGGGGGACACATGGAAGGAGCTGGAGGAGGGAGAAGGTTGGAAATGTTAGTACTCATGTATGAAATTCACAGAAAGCAAATCTTTTAATGGGTATTCTGAAACACCGCCCCCCCCCCGAAATAGAAACATACCACACATTCAGTTGTAAAAATTAAAAAGATTCAAGTGGGGTCTTGGTTCACTTGAACATCTTGAAGTTAGTTGCTGCCCAGCTTTCTCCTGGTCCAGCCACTCCTCTCTTCCACCTACCTCTACTCCTGTCCTCCCCACACCCGCCCCCCTTCATCTTCAGCTGCTTAGTAGAAAGCACTCCAGACGGAGGGAATAGCATGTGCAAGGTCAAGTAAGCTGCCTGAGATGAGAGGTCATCCAACCCTTCTAGGGGTCAACATAGCTGCTATTGGGAAAGGCAGCCTCCTCTTCCTCACAGCTGAGATTTATGAACTGAGAAGACTTTATCAAAATCAGGTTGTGTTCTAGTAGATCAAGCCTGGCTGTTGTTGCTTAGGGCTGGCTCTACTCCACACCTCGGTCCACTTCACACCACTGATGAACACCATTTAGGGTTCAGATCCAGTCCACCTCCTCCAGGAAGGGTCCAGGAGTTTTCCCCACTGCCCCTTCATCCCATGAGCTGCATCGTATTGTCCGCACCACCCATTTTTGTCAAGGGTGTCTGATCAGAGGACACTTGTGGGCCCCAGGGATGCTGTTGTCTTCAAGACAGGTCTGTCATTTAGAGAGGGACATGGAATAGGAAAGGGAAGAGAATGACTATGTGGCGAGTCAGCCTAGCCGAGTACACATAGGAAAGACAGTGCGGTAACAGAGGCCACAGCCCCTCCTCTGGATCGTTAGTTCACCTGTCCAGTAGCCAGCCTTAGGTCAGCTCCTCTGTGCTTGCCTTGGTCTTTTCTCAGTTGAGAGCCCAAGTTTAATTCTCCCAAGGGAGGCAACACCTTGATCTTTTATATCCCTTTGATACTTAACATAGGGCTGGATATGCCAGAGGTCACCCCCAAGTATGTGTTGAATGAATAAATGAACACTGCCCGTTATCAATGGATTTTCCTCTAGCCCTGCTTTCCCAGGCATCAAATGACCATCTTTCAGACCCCAAAATGTTTTTCAGTCCTCTTCACTTTTCCCTCAAGTTCCTCGTCTTTGGTCTTTCCATTTCTCTCCTGTGATTCTCTGATATTCAACAGAGGCTTCTGCTTTTATGAAATCCTTCCCTTCTTGACCCCCCAATCACAAAATCCCATACAGTCCGTTTCTGGTTTTGTTCATGTCTACACCTTGGTTTCCTCTGCCACCTATGTTTAGGCCCTTCTCACCTGGCCTAGGCTTCTGTGAACATGCCTGGGCTTCATTGCCTATGCTGTTAGGCTAACGGTTCCTAAAACTTTAAAAATGCAAATCAATGGACTACAGTTAAAATAAACGTGAATGACTGGCTCCTGTAATCAGTGAAATGTAATTCATACACCCAAGTCTACACTGTTGGATGTCAGGGGCTTGCCAAGCTTTCCTCCTGTTTGTGAATGGAACTTCCCCTTTGATCTTAATTTGGCACCCAACCCCACCATCCCTCTGCAGTTAATGTTACGTTTGCTATGCTGACCACTGTGTCAGGTAGGAAGAAACGCAAGAAGCTATGGTTCACTGACTTGCTCAGAAGGAGAGCTGTTTCTTTTCCTTAAAAAATGGCACTGAGAAGCCTTCCTTCTACTGGTCAAAGTGTCCAATGTCACTCATCTGTCCCCTTGTCTGATCTTTCTGCCAGAGAGTCCTGAGCTCCACTGTGCACAGCAACTCCAGCTTTCTGAGGCTAGCTCTTCAGAGTGTATTTATCTACTCTCACCACTTGACTTTGTTATCCCCCTTTCATTTTCTGTGACAAAATAAGTTTCTGTAACAAACTCTGGTCCCATTGTATCTTGGGCTATTTTTACAGATCATTTTGAGGTACTGCTGAATTCCCCTGTCCTGAGCAGACTACGGTATGCCAGCCCACTCCCAGGGCAGTGACTCTGATACAACTCCTGTCAGGCCTGGCAGCAGTAGCCCAAGGCCTCCTGTGTGACCCTGGTTCTACTGGACGGCTGCTGAGGACCGGTTTCCTAAGCCCTGGAAGGAGGAACTGTTACTTTCCCTTTTCTTCATGGCCAAGCACCTTCCTGATTCAGGGAGGGGAGCAGCACCACCCAGGCCCCCTTTTTGTAGCTTTTTCTGTTCTCTGTTCCTGGCCACACCCAGGCTGCTTTACTTCTGAGCCCTAACCGCCAAACTGGGTTGCCTCAGCAACGGAGGTGGGGCTAAGCCTACCAACTGCCAATGAGTAAGTCATTCGAGAATCTTCAGTTGGTGCTCATCTGCCTCCCAAGATGACCAGGCAGTGGCGGTTTAACGGCATCTTTTGGACAAGGGGTGTGGCTTGGTCAGCATCATTTAACCTGGGACTCTATGCTCTTTCTCTGAACTCTTTTATGGTCTTCGGCATCCCGCTGTCATGCCACCCATGGCTTCAGTGTCACTTTGAGCTCTGAATTGGGAATGGTGACCACCTGAGGGCATCTCAGACCCCAGACCAGAACTGAAGCTCACTAGGCAGTCCCAGCATGTGGAAGGACTAAGGAAGTCCATTCATAAAGCTGACGCCAGCTTGGGCCAGGAAAGGGGTTCCAGGCTAGCCTTGGCTATCAGGTGAGACTTTGTTTCAAAAAAACAAAACAAAACAAAACACAAACCAAAACCAAAACAAGCCCCCCCAAAACAACAAAACCCCAAACCAGATCAACTAAACAATCAGGTATTTTCATTTTCCAATTTATACTCTTGGTTCTTCACATTTTCATATGAATATTAGAGTCAGCTTGTTAATTTCTACATAAAGCCCACCAAGTTAAGCATTGCATTGAATCTGTAGATCAATTTGAAGAAAACTTACACTTTAGTGATAAGTCCTTTAGTCCATAGATATATTTAAATATATAGTTTTAGAATTTTTTGGTAGTTTTATAGGATTTCAGTATGCAGATCTTGTATATATTTTAACGTGTTTAGAAATATCTCTTAGTGTTCATCTGCTGTCATCCCATTTAGCCTAATTGTTATTATTATAATATGTGGAAATGCAATTGAGCTTTATATATTGGCCTTGTATTCTCTAATCTTACTAAGCTTAATTGTAGCCACTTTGTGATCTATATTTTTAAAAAAGATTTATGCGCATGAGTGGGTTTTGTTTTTGTTTGTTTTATTTTTTGAGACAGGGTCTCCCTGTAACCCCAACTGTCCTGGAACTCACTAGATAGACCAGGCTGGTCTTGATCTTACAGCGATCCACCTGCTTCTGCCTCCTGAGTGCTGGGATTAAAGTTGTGCACCACCACACCCAACATGTATGAGTGTTTTATCTGCCATGTGTGTAAATGCACTACATGCATGCCTGCATGCATGCATGTGTCTATGGTGCCCAAGGAAACCAGACGAGGACATTGGATCATCTGAAACTGCAGCTACACATGGTTGTAAGCTGCCGTGTAGGTGCTGGGAATTGAGTCTAGGTCCCCTGTAAAAGCAGCAAGTGCTCTTAACCACTGACCCATCTCTCCACATATCTTAGAATGCGAAATATTCTTAAGGACTTTCTATTGACACAACATGTCAATAATGAATAAAATAAGTTTGCTTCTTTCTAATCTGTATGGTTTTTTTTTTGTCTTTTCACATCTTATTATAATGGATAGACTCCTCAGCCAAAATGATTACTAAAGCTAATGACATTTCCTCCCCATCTTAGGGAAGAAATCATTCTTTTATCACATGTGGTGGCTCTAGGATTTTCATAGCATCTAACATAGCCACAGTATGATGAGATAATGCAGGAAAGTCACTTGGATTCAGTCCTATTCAGGAATCCAAGTCCTTATTCAAAACTCAGATGTTATTTTTCTGGTCTAGGATCCAGTCCATGGTTCTACATTCCATTCAGTCTTTCCTTAGCATCCTTTAAGTTGACACAGCTCATGTGTTTGACACTTGCAAAGCAATGTATACAACATATACATTGTGAACTCTTTTCCTCTGTATATCCCTCCCTCGTTGCTCCCCAGTTAGAGTGCTCTCCATTTTCCCATTTCCTCCTGGATAACACTGTGTTCTACTGTTTCCCTCTCTTGTACTCTTTTGTTTACTTTTCATTTTCCTATGTAGTGTGTACTTCAGAAAATATACTCACATTGAAGAATGTGGACCTAGATAATCCACAAGTGAAAGAGAAAATGTGCTCCTTGATTTCTGAGTCTGAGGTGCCTCACTAGTATCTAGTGTCTAGGTGCATCCATTTACTTGAAAATTCCATGATTGCATTTTTCTTTACAGCTGAGAGGAACTTCATTGTGTAAACACACCTAATTTTCATAATCCATTCATCAGTTGAGGGATATTTATGTTGTTTCCATTTCTTTGCTACTGTGAAGAGTGGAAATCAACATGGCTGAGCAGGTATCTCTTGCAAGATATCACATCTTTTGTATATATGCCAAGGGGTGTTTTAGTTGAGTCATAGAGTAGATCTATTTTAAGTTTTCTGAGAATTCTTCACACTGATTTCTGTAGTGGCTCCACCAGCGTATACGTCCCTATTGGTGAATGAGTGTTGCCCTCTCCCTACATCCTCATCAACATCTGTTGTCAGTTGTTTTTATGATCATCATCAATCTGAAAATGTACAAGGTAATGTTAAAGAAGTTTTAATTTATATGTCCCTAATTAGTAATGATGTTGAACATTTCATAATGTAGTTATTAGCCACTTTTATTTCTTCTTTTGAGGACCCTCTCTATAGTTATATAGTTTAAGTGGATTATCTTGATTCCTTCTATTTTTTAGTTCGTTATATATTTTGAACATTAATTCTCTATTAGACATAAAAATGGCAAATTTTCTATCCTATTCTGTTGCCTTCTTCTTTACTTGATTGATTTTTTTCTCTACAGAACACACTTAGTTTAATGAGGTCCCATTTGTCAATTATTGGCCCTTAATTCCTGAATGAATGGAATACAGAACACACTTAGTTTAATGAGGTCCCATTTCTCAATTATTGGCCCTTAATTCCTGAATGAATGGAGTTCACTATAAAAAGTCCTTTCCTGTACCTGCATCATGTAGATTATTGCCTCAATTTCTTACAAAAGTTTCAGCATTTCAGATTTCACACTGATGTCTTTGGTTCATTTGAAGTTGATTTTTGTGCAAGGTGATAGATATGCATCTGATTTCAGTCTGTTACAGGTGGACATCCAGATTTCCCAGCAGCATTTGATGATGTTTTCCTTCCAGTGAATATTTTGGCATCTTTGTCAAATATCAGTGGACTGGAATTGTGTCCACACACTCATGTTTGGTTTTCTCTTTTGTTCCGTTCATCTACTTGTCTCTTTTTGTGTCAGCACCATGCTCTTTTTACTACTACAGCTCTCCGATAAAGCCTGAACTATCATGTGGTAATCCCTCCAGCACTTTCTGTTTAGAATTGCTTTGTTTCTTTGTGGCCTTCTGTGGTTCCATATTTATTTTAGGATTTCCCCCCCAAATGTTCCCTTAATATGCTATATTAAGTTTAAGTACATTGTGGACATAATTTTGTATCTTGAGTATTTATTTTCTTTTCTTTATTTGGGAATGATCATGAATGCCTGAAATCCCAATACAGAGGAAGCTGAGTCAGGAGGGCTGCTTGGTCTTTTGGATATCATGAGTTAGAAAATGATTAGTAGGACAGGCTCCAGCATAGGTTACCTAGGGAGCCCACCACTAAAGACACACTACCACTACTACTGCTGCTGCTACCACTACTACTGCTACTAATACAACTTCTTTCAATGAAGAATCATTACGTGAACCCTAGCTTGAATGTCTATTTTGAGGTTTATAATTCATTTCTACGTACTCACAAGCTGTTAATCACTGTTGCAAAATACCTGACAGAAACAATGGTGAGGTGGAAAGAATTATTTTGACTAGTGATTTCTGAAGTTTCAGTTTCTGATTGACGAACTGTGCCTTGACCACCACCCAAGGAAGAATATTATTACAGTGGGAGCATGGGCTACAGGAAGCTTCTCATTTTATGGCAGTGAGGAGGGAAAATTTAGAGAAAGACCAGTGTCAAACTTCTAACTAGAACTAACCTCCTAATTATGCATTAAGCTGTGGGCTGATACTTGGTAGCCCATTGATGAAGCTCATGCCCTCATGTTTCAATAACCTCTTAATTCCATTATGATCTTGGTTGACTATTTCATCACTGGGACCTTTTCGGGGGACAATTCATGCTTAAAAGATGACAGATGTTTATGTGTTTAGCTGGCCTTCACCAAGGGAAGAAAACGCCTTTAACTGCATAAACCTTTCATTGAATTAAAATAAGTCATAGATTAGCGACAAAGAGAAAGCACTAGATACACATAAGACTGGGTGTAATTCTGAGTTTGGTCTCTTGCTAGGTGTGTGAGACATCTTTTCCAACTCACTGTCCTGCCTATTTACATATAGTATAGGGAAAATGTGGTTCTCAAAGAAGGCTAGAAATTATTGGCATCTCTATGCAGAGTGCAAGTGACTGACATTCCAGATTGAGCAAGCTTCCCAGGAGTCAAATTTAGCCACATGTAGTAAATGAATCCATCTAAGGGAAAGATGAGAGAGAGAGAGAGAGAGAGAGAGAGAGAGAGAGAGAGAGATCCTACTACCAGTTCCTACTGTTCATCATTAGAGCCACTTTATTTCAAGAATTTGTGCCTTTAGATCTTGAAACTTTAAGGTTGAAACCTGCCGTTGAGCCCTGAGGAAAAGGTTCTTGGAATGTGACACTGTGGGGAAGAAGGTATAGAAATACCATTAGGAGACAGAGGAAAAACAACCAGGACTCTGCTTCTCCAGCTCTGTACTCTTAATTGCATATCTGTGAAAGTTTGTGTCTGCTAGTTTATGTGGATTGAAAAGGGCAGAATGTATATAGAAAAACTTACTGCTTTTTATATTTTTTTGTCTTATATTGT
>NW_008338536.1:0-9157 GCF_000622305.1 Nannospalax galili | reverse complement strand
TCAGTTACAGTCTTTTCTAGGTTGGGGTTTGTTCCTTCCACTCCTATTCACCTAGAACTTTCATCAGGAAGTGTATCTGATTCTGTCAAAGGCTTTGTCTGCATCTCTTGAGATGATTGCACCATTTATAAGTAAATTTATGTGTGTGTGGAACCATCCCTACATATCTGTTATAAAGCAAACTTAATTATTGTCCATGATATTTTTGACATACGCTTCTATGCAGTTTGCAAGCATTTTATTGAGAACATTTGCCTTTACATTCGTCAGAGTTTTCCATTTTGGTTGTGTCTTCACCTGATTTTGGAATGAGAATAATACTGGCTTCATTGAAGGAGTTTGTTAGTGGTCTCTCTGTTTCCATTTTTTTGAACAATTTAAGAAATTTTAATTGTAGATGTTCTTTGAAGGTCTGATGGAATTCTGTGGTGAATCCATCTGGACATGGCTTTTTTGTATTACTATTTTGTATTACTATTTTTTAATATTTCATATTACTATTACTACTTCTTATTTGTTATGGGTCTGTTTAAGTTATTAATCTCCTTTGGTTTAGCTTTGGTGGCCAACTGAATCTAAAAACTTTCTACTTTCTTTTAGATGTTTGAACTTAATGGAGTATAGGTTTCAAAATATTCCCTCACAGTATTTTGAATTTCTTTGCTACCTGTTATGTTTCCCTATTAACTTGACTGTTAATTCAGGTCTCTACTTCCTTCCTTTTGGTGAATTTGGATAAGGTCTGTCAATAATTTTTATCTTATAAAGAACCAGCTCTTATAGTCATTGATTCTCTGGATTATTTTCTTTGTATCTACCTCACAGATTTCTGCCCTTGTTTCTACTATTTCTTTCTGTATCTTACATTTCACGTTACTTTATTTTTCTTTTCCGAGGTTCTTGAGTTGCATCATTAGTCATTTAGTTTTGTTTTTCTGCTTTTCCTAATGCAGGTATTTAGCACTGTGTGTTTCTCTCTTAGGACTATTAATGAGCCTCAGAAGTTCTATTGTATCGTGTTTTCACTTTCTTTTAATTTCAAGCTTTTTAAAATTTCTTTCTTGATTTCTTATTTGGCCTATTCATCATTCACCAATGTGTTCTTTAATCTACATGAATTCATGTTATTTGTAGAGATTCCTTTGCTGTTGATTTTAAGCTTTATTGTATTGTGCACAAAAGGCTAAAGGGAGTTACTTCAAACTTTCTGTATTTATTGAGATTTGTTTTGTGTCCCAATATGAGATCTATTTTTGGAAAATTTCATGGGGTGCAAAGTAGAATGTGCATTTATTTGTGTGGGGGTCAAATATTTCGTAGCTGTATGCTAGATCCATTTGATACATAGATCTAATTCCAGTGCTTCCCTTTTTATTTTTTGTCCCAAGGACCTCTATTAGAGAAAGCAGAGTGTTTCAGTTATCTACCATCACTGAGTTAGGGATAATCTGTGTCTTGAATTCAAATAGTACACTTACAAAACGGGTTGCATCAGAATTTGGTGCATCTAACTTTAGGGTCGTAAGGTCTTCTTGGTTAACTGTTCCTTTCATCATAATACAGTGTCCTTATTTATGATTTCTAATTAATTGTGGTTTGAAGTCTTTTATCAGATATTAAATTAGGAACTCCTGTTTGTTTCCTGGCCTCGTTTTCTTGGAGTACTTTTTTTCCCATCCTTTCATGCTAAGGTTCTACATATCCTTTAGTGTAAAATTAATTTCATGTAGTCAGTAAAAATGGATTATATTTCACTTTTTATTGATTCCAGAATTTCAAAAATGCATTTTGATCACATGCAGTATCCCCCCTTCCAGTTCCTCCTCACTACCCCACATTTCATGTCTTGTATTATCTTTACTATTTATTTATTTGTTTATTATTCCTTCATTGTGTATTTTAAAGTCTTGTCCATTCCCATCTATGCCTCCCAAGTGCTCCTGGTTGTAAGGCCATGCCCTGTATTCTGGTCCACCTACCAGGTGTTACACCAATAACGAAATGTGACTCTCCCTCTTTCAGCAACTATCCATTGCCAAAAGATTCGTAGTTAGGACCTAAACTTGCTGACCACCTCCCCATCCATATTAGGTCCCCTTGGCTTCTTTTTACTTAGGTCTTGTGCATATCATCATAAACACTCTGGGTTCATATGTGCAACTCCCCTGTAGTGTACAGGTAACACATTTTCCTTGTGTTCATCTACCACCTCTGACTTTTACAGTCTTTCTGCCCCATTTTCCCCAGTGATTTCTGAGCCTTTGGAGGAGAAGGAGCAATAAAGCTGTCCAATTTAGGTCTGAGCCCTTCGTAGTCTCTTATTTTCTGCTGATCAACTACTTGTAGGTTTCTGTGTTAATTGCCCTCTGCTGGAAAAAGAATCTTCTCTGGTGAGAGCTGAGGGATATGCTAATCTATGGATATAATAATACCATTGTGGTTAGTGTAATATTATGCCTATTTATGAGAGTGATAGTAGTCCTCCCCTATGGACTGCAATATATCTGGGCACAGGTTCCTGCTCTGAAAACAGTGCCAGATATGGACTTCCTACTGTGATGTGTGCCTAAATCCAATTAGAAGGTGATTGGTTACTCCTACATTATTATTGCTATCATTGCACTAGTGGACTTATTTTTTGTCCAGGCTCTAGCTTGCAGGTTTCACAACTGGCCCAGTGTGATGACTACATTTCCCTCTTCATAACCTACATAGAGCCTCACAGTACGAGGAAAGGCAGCTAGGTAGATGCAACTTCATGGTCAATAGCTTGATTTCTCCTTTTTTTCATGCTGTAATTCAAACATATAGTGTCTTCAGCAATAGACTTACTGTCAATTCTGTTGAGTTATCAAGTGAAATGGCAAAAGCCAGTATTGCTTAAGTATCTTTAGGATCTGTTTGGTCAACACTCCAAAAGAGGCAGTCCATTCCTGGCATTGGGCTTTTCATTTGGTAGTCTATTAAGGCCATTGAACCCCTGTTACAGGGTAATGAACTTTCAACTGTTCATATTGTATATGTATGTATTGAGAGAAGCTTCCACAGTAGGTTTCCACACGATTGTTTCAAAAGGCCTTTAGTGTTAGTTTTCCCTCCTCTTCCTCCCTCTTCTGCTCTACCCTCTCATTTTCCATCCCACTAAAATGTCTATAAATTCTTCTCCTTTCCTGCTTGCATCACTGTATTCTGTCTCCTCTCTCATTCAGTTGCCACTCATCCATGAAAATTTATTAGTTTTCTGACCTCTATGGGTTTTCAATTGAAACATGAATATCCAAGAATTCAAAGCCAACATCCTCTTATGAGTGAGAGCATGTGATGTATCTCTTTCTGGGTCTGGGCTACTTACTTAGGATGATTGTTCCCAGCTTCACACATTTGCTTGTGAATTTCATGATTTCATTTTTCTTAACAGCTGAATAAAATTTAGTTGTGTAAGTGCACCATATTTTCATCATCCGTTTATCAGTTGTTGAATATCTAGATTTGTTTACAATAGCGTAGCGATTATACACATCAACATTTAGCTTATATAAACAGATCTCTGCAATGGGATATACAGCCTTGAGTTACACACCCAAGACATCTCTGCAATGGGATATAGAGCCTTGAGTTACACACCCAAGAGTGGTATAGCTGTATTATGGAGATAATCTGTTTTTAGATTTTTGAGGAACCTCCACAATGTTTTCCATAATGGTTGCACCATCAGCAGTAGTAAGTAAGTGCTCCCTTACCTCAAATTGTCAACATCATTTTTTTTTAGATCTTAACCATTTTGCCTAGGGTAACATGAATTCTCAAAGTAGTGTAAATTTGCATTTTCTTGGTGGTTAAAGATGTTAAATAGTTTAAAAATATTTCTCAGTGATTTTTTTCATCATTTGAGAACTCTGTTTAGTTTCTTGCTCTACATTTCTTAAGTTGTTCATTGAGCTTTGTACACTTAATATAACCGTTCTTAATAAAATTTACATCCCCCCCATCTAGGTCCCCCCTTCCCATACGTCTTGTATACTGCCATACATGTTAAGTCATATCCAGTAAAGCATTTGTACCCAAATGTCCTTTGGTGCTAATTCATCAACTTGAGTCTAGTCAATGTATCTAGAGATTAGAAGTAAGGTCTACTCTCCCTTACCCAGTAGTAATCAGTCCTCAAACATCCTTAGACTATGACTGGCCTGTCGCCCATTTCCCTAACTCCACTCTGGGTTCTTGTCTGATTGACTACACATGTGCAAGCTTCCAGTGGCCTGAAAGCCTCTGTTTTCCTGTGTTCGTGAAACAAGTCTGGATCTTATGATCTTTTGCCCCCTCTTCCACAGTGATCCCTGATTCCTGGGTGTATGAGGTTTAACATAGGAGTCCCATCCAGGGACACACACTCTGCAGTCTCTTGTTCTTTAAAACTTAACCAGTTGTGGCCTTTTGTGTTCATCAAACTCTGTTGTAAAGGAAGCTTAATTGGTAAGAATTGAGGGATGCACTAGCTTTGCCTCTTACCACCCCGTCCCCATTCCAATATGTTCCACAAGCGTTAGGTGTCAAGGTTCAACTGTAAATATGTCATTTAGGACTGGGCATCTCTCAGACATATATTTTTTGTGTCTGACCAGAATTCTGGAGAATTCTGGAGTAGCCTCCATTTGTGGAAAGAAGAAGCTTATTTCATGAGTGGTGTACTGCATACCTCTCTGTAAGTATAAGGATGCACATTTAGCATATGGGTAAGAAATTTCATTTGCCTAGAGCTATGACAGAGATAGAGTTTTCTCTAGGATCTATGATCTCTCCAGCCACATATGTGTACTTGACTGTGTTTACAGTGCCACCCATGAGTTCACTCCCACTGAGAGGGCTTTAAGTCCAATTAGATAGCTGTTGATTATTCCCCAGATGAGATTGCCACTACTGTACCAATAGAGATAGTTTGCTGTGCTAGTTGTTATGCTTATTAGACTTTAGGTTTGTGTTGGACCATTAACTGATTTTCTCAGTTATCAGCTTGCATAGTATCCTCTAGAACTATGAGAGCTAAATTTCTGCTAGAGGGCTTCCTGGTCAGTTCCTGCTCCATTGCTCCAAGTCCTGTGTACAAAGTATGTCTTGTGTTGACAGGAGGGTCTTATCTTTGAGATCTGGAAGGTAACCAAGAGCTCTGGAAATAGCCTGTGTTATTTTGGGAGTCAAGACTACTCTGCTCAACCATTCAAACGGCGGTCTCTCCTGTCTGGCACTGTGTTCCTTGCCATACAGCCCCCAAGAATATATATGCACTAATGTTCAGACACTGTAATAGCATTTCTCAGGGGGGTACAGAGGCAATACACTCTGACTTTTTAGGCTCCAAGCTCCATTCAGTTTTACTCTCCCACCCATCCAACCTCCCTCCTCCCTCCCCAATCTAAGTGCCCCGTTATCCTCACCCTCCTCTCAATTACACCTGCCCCCTGCCATCCCCCTTCTCTGAGTTCCCTTCTCCCCCACCATGGCCCTCTGCATGGTCTTCCCTCATCCCTTCCCAGCTGAACATTCCTGCTTTCCCCACCTCCGCCACAGTAGCATCTGTTCCCTCCTATTCCATCTTCAGGTTCTTTCTTTTCCTTTGCCTCCATCTTTCCTTTCCATTTTACTGGCTCCTGATGCTATATGAGGATATATACTCACATATAAGGGAGTGCTGCTATGTTCCCCAAATGAGGGAGAACATAGGTCACTTGCTTTTCAGAGTGTGTTACTTCACGTAGTATAACACTCTTTAGTTCCATACATTTACCTGCACATTTCATCTTTTCTCACTCCTCACTAGAACTCCATTATGAAAATATATCATATTTTCATTATAGATTCATCAGTTGAGGGACACTTAGGTTGTTTCCATTTCTTAGCTATTGTGAAGAAAGCAGTAACAAACATGGATGTGCAGTGTGCAGGTATCTCTATAGTAGGACGAGTCCTTTGGGTAAATGCCAAGGCCTAGTATAACTAGATCATATGGTAGATTCGGTTTTAGCTTTTTGGGAGCTCTCTACACTGCTTTCCAAAGGGGTTGCGCAACTTTGCATTCCCACTAGCAGTGAATAAGCATTCACTCCCCTTTCTCCACATTCTCGCCAGCATTTGGAGTCTTTTATTCCCTTGGTCTTAGCCAATACGACTGGGGTAATATGAAATCTTAAAGTGGCTTTTATCTGCATTTCTTTAATTTCTCAAGATGTTGAGCACTTTTTAAGGTGTTTTGAGACATTGTAATTTCTTCATTTGAGAACCCTCTCCTCAGGTCTACAGCCCATCTTTTTATTGGGTTGTTTTTTTCTTGTTTCTTTGTGTTAGAAAAAGGAAAATGGATGTGCAATGTATATTCTGGATTCTAATCCTCTGTCAGATGTGTACTGGTAAAGGTTTTTTTTATCCCCACTCAATGGGTTTCCTCTTCTCTTCCTTGGTTGTTTCTTTTGCTGTACAGGAGCTTTGTAGCTTAATGAGGTCTGCATGTTGATTGTTGACCTTAGTGTCTGAGCAGCTGATGTCCAATTTAGAAAGTCCTTAACTATGCCTATATTTCAGAGGCCTATGTTTTCTTCTACCAATTTCAGAATTTCAAGTTTTATATTGAGGTCTTTGATCCATTTAGAGTTGACTTTTGTGAAGGGTAAAAGATAAGGGTTCAATTTCATTTTCCTACAGGTAGGGATCCAGTTTTTGACAGCACCACTTGTTGAAGATGTTTCCTTTGCTCCACTATGTGTTCTTAGCACATTTTCCAACTATCAGATGGGTGAAATTACATGTACTCATGTTTCGGCCTTCTATTGTAGTCTGTTGATCTAAGTGTCTATTTTTTTTTTGTGCCAGTACCATGCTGTTTTTATGACTATAGCTCTGTAATATAACCTGAAATCTGGTATCACAATTCCCCCCAGTGTTGTTCTTTTTGCCTACATTTTCATTTGCTATACAAGGTCTTTTGTGATTCCATGTTAATTTTAGCATGATGTTTTTCTAGCTCTGTGAAGAATCCCATGGATATTTTGATTGGCATTTGTTTCACCAAATTCCCCACCTCCCCCCAGAGACCTGCACACACTCTCTCTGTGATCCCAGGGTTGACAAAACTGACAGGATGCCTTCTGTTTGAGTTTTTGCATAGTTTATGATGTCTGGGAGGGGGTGACTTACAAAGGCATGCTTTCTGGTGGGCCATTTTTCTCTCATATCTTGGCTAAGCTTGAGATCCGACCCATCAGCACCATATCCCACCTGTCATCTGTGTGCCTCACACAAATGGTAACTCTCTCCTCCTTGGCACTTCCCCATGCCTTCAGTGTTTCCTAGTGTCTGTCTTTAGACCATCCCCCTCACACAATTAAAGCTTACTGATTGGGTGGGAGGAGTGACTATCTCAGAGGACATGCCTACCCAACAGCATTGCATTGAATTATAGATTGCTTTTGGTGAGATGGTCATTTTTGCAATATTAATTCTACCAATCCATGAGCCTGGTAGGTCTCTCCATCTCCTAGTGTCTTCTTCTATCTCTTTCTTTAAAGATTTAAAATATTCATTATGGAGATATTTAGTGTCTATGGTTAGGATTATTCCTAAATATTTTTTGAGGTTACTGTGATGAGGTGGTTTCCTTGATTGCTTATTCTGATTGCTTGTTATTGGTATATAGAAAGGCTAATGGTTTTTGTAAATTGATGTTCCCTCCAGACCAATTCCTTCTAAGACCGTTAAGAAGAATGCATACTGAATTTTCTCAAAGGCATTTTCTTCATCTATTGAGATGACCATATGGTTTTTGTATTTACATCCATTTATGTACTATATTATATTTATTGACTCTCGTATATTGAACCATCCCTGTATCAATTGTTCCTTTGATTAGAATGAAATTATTCTATTAATCTTTTCTGATTAGTTTTAAATTGAAGTCCATTTTGTCAGATATTTGAATTGCAATACCTGCTTACTTCTTAGAGTCATTTGCTTGTAATGTTTTTCCCTTCTTTCACTCTAAAGTATTGTCTATTCTTGAAGGTGAGATGAGTTTCTTGAAGAAAAGAAAAAGATTTTTTTTTCTTGATCCATTCCGCCAGCCTGTGCATTTAGACAGGGTAGTTGAGGCCACTGATATGTAATGTTATTATTAAAAGATGTGTGTGGGATACTGTCATTTTAACTTCTTATTGTTTGTGGTCTCATTTTGTGTTTCCATTATTATACCTTTCTTTGTTTTCTTTCTGTAACCTCTTGAGGATACTTATTCCTCTCTTCTGTCCTTTGTAATGGTTGCTTTCAGCATTCTCCATAGGGCTGATTTGGTAGACATGAATTATTTCAGTCTATTCTCTGTCATGGAAAAATTTCCATTCCCTTTGACTATGATAGATAGTCCAGCCTTATCCCCCTCTGGACCACAGCTTCTGTGTGTTGATCCTGAAGAAGTTCTTCCCAGAAGACTTAACCTCATGATGATGGTCCTCTGTTGCTCAGAGCTTTCAACCCCAGCTTACTGGTATCAGTTGTCCCAATTAGCACAAATATTTCACTTCCTTAGATTCTTTTTAAAAATATTTTATTTATGATTTTAATTTTATGTGTATGTGTGTTTTACCTGCATGTATGTAGCTGCACCCATGCCATGCAATGCCTGTGGAAGACAGAAGAGGGCATCAGATTCACTTGGAATTGGAGTTATACTCAGTTTTTAGCCTCCATGTAGGTACTGGGAATCAAACCCTGTTCCACTGCAAGAACATCCAGTGCATTTCACTGCTGAGTCATCTCTCCAGCCCCACTTCAATAGCTTCTTAATTCAAATACATCATGCAAATGACCTTGGTAGTCTTTTTTGATTCCTTATGAAACTTCACAGATCAGGCTTCAACTGACCACAACTCTTACAACAGTATCTTTCAAGTTCCCACAACAACTTATTAAGTTCTGAGCAGTCTGGCTTTTCCAGAACAAATTCCTTCTACAATCCTTCCCAAAACATCATCGTCAGATTCATCACAGCAATACCCCACAATTCTGATAACTACTTTGTCCTTGTTTGCTTCTCTATCATGGTAATAAATATCATTACCAGAAGCAGCATGGGGAGCAAAGACTTTACTTCAGCTTACAACACCCGGTTATAATC
>NW_008338535.1:8044-12879 GCF_000622305.1 Nannospalax galili | reverse complement strand
GTGATGGCACATGAAGCGATGGTGTTGGAACACTGAAGCATTGTGAAGTCATATTGGAGAACTGTGAGGTCATATTGGAGCATTGTGATATCACACTGGATAATGGAACATTGTGATTTCCAAATGAAACATTGAGAAATCATAATGTTACATTGTCATCACACATTGCAGTAATATAATGGCACATGGGCAGATAGTGTTGGAACATTGGAGAATTATGGTTTCTCATTGAAGCATAGTGAAATCACATTGGAACATTGTGAAGTCATATTGGAACATTATGATTGCCCATTGGAGCATTGTGATGTCACACAGGATCACTGTGATATTACAATGGAACTCTGTGAAGTCAAATTGTAAAATTGTGATGGCATCATAGAGCATTGTGATGGCACATGAAGCAATAGTGTGGGAACACTGAAGCATTGTGATGTCACATTGGAGGATTGTGACATCAAATTGGGCCATTGTGATGTCATATTGTAACATTGTGAGGCGCATTTGAGCAATAGAATGGCACATGGGGCAGTAGTGTTGGCATATTGCAGTACTGTGATGTCACATTTTGAAGACATACTGTTAAAATGTGATGTCATATTGGAGCAATATAATGGCAGTTGGTTAGTAGTGTTGGTGCATTGGGGCATTGTAACGTCATGATGGAACATTGTGAATTTATATTGTAACATTTGATGGTACTATGGAGAATTGTGTGGTCAAATGTGCGGATTGTGAGGGGACATTGAGCATCTTGTTTGCATATTGCACATCACGACGACTCAATGGATCATGGTAATGGCACAAATACGCATCATGTTGGCACAATGAGAATTGGGATGGCATATAGTTGTGTTGTGATGGCACAATGGATGATTGAGAAGTCATATTATAAAATTGTGATGGAACATTTGAGCAAAATAATGGCACATGTCTGGTTAGTGTTGTCATATTGGAGCACTGTGATTTCAAATTGGAGAATGGGGATGTCACAATGGAACATTGTGATGGCACACTGGATGATTGTGATGTCACAATGGAACATTGTGATGGCATATTGGAGCAATATAATGGCACATGGGGTGATAGCGTTGGCACATTGGAGCATTGTGATGTCACAAAGGAGCGTTGTGATGTCAAAATGGAACATGGTGATGGCATATTGTAACATTGTGATGGAACATTCGATCATTGTCATTGATATCACAATGGAACACTGTAAAGTCATAGTTTAACATTGTGATGGCACTGTAGAGCATTGTGATGGCATATGGGGCCATAGTGTTGTCATATTGGAGCATTGCGATCTCACATTGGAGCATTGGGAAGTCATATTGTAACATTGTTGGCATATTGGAACAATATACTATCACATGGACCTATGGTGTTGGCGAATTAAAGCATTGTGAAGTCACATTAGAGCCTTGTAATTGCACAGTGGTGTATTTTGCAGTCATATTGTAACACGGTGATGTCATCAAGGAGCATTGTGATGTAACAGTGAAACACTGTGAAGTCATATTGTAACATTGTGATGGCACATGTGGGGCCATAGTGTTAGCACTTTGGAGAATTGTGATGTTATAACAAAACATTGAAAAGTCATACTGTAACTTTTGATGGTATATTGGAGTAATATATTGGCACATGGGGCGATAGTATTGCCTCATTGGAGTATTGTGATGTCACAAAGGAATACTGAGAAGTCATAGGTTAGCATTGTGATGGTACATTGAAACAAAAAAATGGCACATGGGACAATAGTGTTACATTGGAGCATTGTAATGTCACAAAAGAACACTGTGTATTCATATTGTAATATTTTGATGGCGCTATGGAGCAATATATAGGCACATGGGGCAATAGTATTGGCATTCTGGATCATTTGTGCATCAAAATGGAGCATTGTGAAATGACAAAGGGACATTGTTAAGTCATCTTTTAACATTTTGCTGGCACTATGGAGCAATATAATATTATCTCCAAGTATTTGGAAATTTTGTCCCCGGTTGGTGAAACTGTTTTGGGGGGTTTAGGAGGTGTGATCTTGCTGGAGGAAGCATGTCACTGAGGGGGCGGACTTTGAGAGTTCCTAAGCCTTGCTGGATTTCCTGTTGCTATCTGCTTCCCATGCCTGCTTGAGGATGTCATAACCTGGCTTTCTGCTCTGGCCAACTCCTTCTGCCATGCCTTTCCTCCATTATGGACTCTTACCCCTGGAACCGTAAGCTCAAATAAACTCTTTCTCCTGTAAGTTTCCTTGGTCGTGGTGTTTTATCACAGCAACAGAATTCTCCTGTAAGTTGCCTTGGTCGTGGTGTTTTATCACAGCAACAGAAATGTAATTAATACAGAAGTTGGTACCAGGAGTTGGGTATTGCTGTGAAGAACTTGACCATGTGGGTGTTTGGAGGAATGTGGAAGACTTTGGAAGTTTGCACTAGAAATGCAGTTGAATGCTGTAAGCAAAGCTTGAAAGGCCATTCTAGTAGGAGCTGGAGGAAAGTAGTGCTGAGAGCAAAGTAGTTCCAGAGGGAACTCAGGACTTAAGCAGAAACCGGGATATTTTGGGAAAGTGTTTGGCTGCTGTCTGCCGACAGCCTAAGAGCTTGCCTGAGGGTAAGTTGAAAAGTAATGGACTAATTTCTTTGGTGGAGGAAATTTCAAGGCAGCTTAACATAGAAATAATGGCTTGACTATTAATGGTAAACATTATGCAGCTCTATAGTGAAAAAGAGCAAGTGGGGCAGAAAGAAATGCAGAATGTGCAGTCAGGATTGAAAAAGAGCACTAGGAACATTGTTGGAGTCAAGGCATGTGTTGAAGGAGAGGCTGTCTTTGATAAGGAAAGTAGATTGCTTAAGGAGAAGCCTAGAGATTTGCACTTAAACAATGGAAAGAGTACCTTCCAGGTAAGACCACACCTAGCTAAGCCTTCAACTTGTGAAAAGAAAATGCTGGAAGGGTCTTCTGCTCCTAGAAAACCACATCATGGCAAAGCTGCTAATGTGGATGAAGCAGGCCAGGGTCCATTGCAAACTGGCAGTCAAACTTGGCAGTGTTGCTTTAGAGCCATGAAAGATGCACGCGTAAAGGGGTCATCGGTTCTTCCTTTGTGGTTTCAGAGACCTGCTGAGGTCAATCAGTGTGCAGCAGAGCATCCCTGCATAAAAAAAAATGCCCTGATGGGCCATTAGGTGAAGCTGTGAGGGCGAAGCTTTATTGGCAATGGAGACCCCAAGAAGACATTGGAGATGCTAGAGCTGTGAGACATCTGCCAAGGAGAGCTGCATGCATGAAATCCCTGCCCAAGAAAGAGATGTTGCATGCAGCAAAGCTGGAGGGGCTGAGCCATCTAGGCCCTTTGGAAGTAAAGTCCCAGAAATTGGACATGGAGCTACTGGATTTGGTGTTTGCCCTGCTGGTTTTCTGTCTTGTTTTGGTTCAGTATTTCCTTACTATGCCTCCATTCCTCCCTTTTGGAATGGTAATGGGTATTCCGTTCCACTGTATGTTGAGAATATGTCATTTGTCTTTTGATTTTATAGAGGCTTACAGTTAAGATATTTACCTAAATCCACTTTGGACTGTGGACTTCTGAATAGTATTGAGACTGACAATTACTATGGGGACTTTGAAAGTTGGACTAAATGTATTTTGCATTTTATATGATCATGAGACTATGGGAGTCAGGGGGTGGAAAGTGGTGGTTTGAATGAAAATGTTCCCCATAGCCTCCAAGTGTTGGGAGATTTTGTCCCCAGATGATGGCGCTGTTTGGGGAGGAAGATGTCACTGGGAGTGGGCTTACAGAGTTCTTCAGCCTGGCCAGATCTCCAGTCACTCCCTTGCTTCTGGTGCCTGCATGATGATGTGAGAGCTTCACTTCTACTGCTCCTACTCCAGGCATCCTGCCTCCCTGCCATGATGGACTGTAATTCCTCAGGAACCATAGGCTCAAACAAACTCTTCCTTCTATAAATTGCTTTGGTCAGTGTTTCTATCACAGCAAGAGAAAAGTGACTAATATGCATAGTATCTTCAGCAGTAAGGTCTTACCATTAAACTCTTACGAGTAACCAAGAGCAATAGCAATAGCCAGTATTGTGTGAGGGTCTATGAGATCATCCCTGGACAAACTTTTCCAAAAAGGAAGCCTATTCCTAGTATTGGGATTTTTATTTTTTAATCTATGGTGTCTGTGGGGAACTGGCCCCTCTTATGGGGTGACGCCATTTAAATCATTTTTATATTGCACATGTAAATACTTTAAGAAGCTTCTAGAGTGATAAATTTCCATTTGACTTTTTCAAAAGGCCATTAGTGTTAGTTATTCCCCCCTTAATCCCTTTTCTACCCTGCCCTATCATTCCCCACCCTATTTAACTCTTCATATTCTATTGCTCCACGTTCCCCATTTATAAAACTGTAATCTCTGTCCCCTTCCAAGAAGACTCCCCACATAGACCCTTACTAGTTTCCTGACCTCTATGGATTTTCCAATTGAAACACCTATCTAAAGATTCAAAGCTAGCATCCAATTATGAGCGAGAACATAAAATGTTCATTTTTCGGGGTCTGGGTTACCTGACTCAGGGTGATTGTTTCCAGTTCTATCCACTAACCTGTCAAATTCATAATTTCAACTTGCTTAATACTTGAATAATATTCCATTGTGTAAAAGTACCACTTTTCATTATTCATTTATCATTTGATCGATACCTAGGTTGCTTCTAGTTCCTGACTATTGTGAATAGAGCAGCAATGAGCAAAGATGAGCAGATATCTCTGTAGTAGAATATGGAGTTCTTTGGGTATGTGCACAAAAGTGGTTTGGC
>NW_008338535.1:4806-6083 GCF_000622305.1 Nannospalax galili | reverse complement strand
ATCAGTTTCAGGGTATCAGGTCTTATGAGGAAGTCCTTGATCTACTTGGAACTGAATCTTGATCATGCTGACATATAGATATATAATTTTATTCTCCATATATAGCTATCCAGTTTGACCAGCACCATATACTGTAAATGCTGTCTTTTGTTCAAGGTGTGTTTGGGGCCCCTTAGTAAAAAATCAAGTAACTGTAACTGTATGGACATAAATCTGGGTCCTCAACTCTATTTCTTTGATCAATGTGCTAATTTTTATGTTAGTGGCATGTCGTTTTTATTACTAGAGCTCTGTAGTATATACACTAGAAATCAGCGATCGTGATACCTGCAGCTCTTCTTCTATTGTTCAGGATTATTTGGAATACCATACATTTCTTATTTTTCCATATGAGATTTGAGATTCTTTTTTCAACTTCTGTGAAGAATTGGGTCTGAATTTTAATAAGGACTGCATTGAATCTTTAGATTGCTTTTGGCAGGAGAGCCATTTTCATAATATTAATCCTACTGATCCATGAGCATGGTAGATCTTTCCATCTTCTGGTATCTTCCTCAATTTCTTTCTTCAAGGTCTTTAAATGTTTATTATACAGGTCTTTCACTTCTTCGGCTAGATTTGTTCTAAGCTAGATTCTGTTTTTCGAGGCTCTCTATCTCTATCTTTTTGAGGAATCTCCACACAGATTTCCATAGTAGGTGCAACATTCTGCACTCCCACCAGGAGTGAAGAGCTGTTCCCCTTTCCCAAAACCTTGCAAACATTTCTTGTTTGTTTTTTGGAACTTATCCATTCTGTCTTGGTAAAGATAAAATCTCAATGTAGTTTTAATTTGCATTTTCCTAATAGCTAATGACAATTATCATTTTCATTTGTATTTTTTGATGAAATTTTGGAATTTTCATGCAATATACTTTGATGGCATTCAGAGACACTCCCCTCTCCATACCACACCCAACTGTACTCTACCAAATTTAATGAACTCATGAATGAATATACATATATCCTATACAGCATAGAGCAAGATTTGGGTCCCCCAGTGTCCTTCAGTGTGGATCCATGCATGGGTGGTACCAAGAGTCCCAAACGTATAAGACACTGTCTTTCCACCTCTCTTCAGCCATGAATTACTTAGGTTGGGCCTGGAGAGATGACTCAGCAGTTAAGAGCACTGGCTTCTCTTGCAGAGGACCTGGGTACAGTTCCCCACAACCACATGGTTGCTAAGAACCATCTGTAAATCCGGTACGAGGGGGTCTGATGTCCTCTTATGATCT
>NW_008338535.1:2867-3271 GCF_000622305.1 Nannospalax galili | reverse complement strand
TATGTGTCCATATGAGATTTGAGATTCTTTTTTCAACTTCTGTGAAGAACTGCATTTGAATTTTAATAAGGATTGCATTGAATCTTTAGATTGCTTTTGGTAGGATAGCCATTTTCACAATATTAATCCTACTGATCCATGAGCATGGTAGATTTTTCCATCTTCTTGTATCTTCCTCAATTTCTTTCTTCAAGGTCCTAAAATTTTTATTATACAGGTCTTTCACTTCTTCGGCTAGATTTGTTCTAAGCTAGTTTCTGTTTTTTGAGGCTCTCATGAATTTGATTTTTCCCCTGATTTATTCTCAGAAAGTTTCTTGGTTGTGTATAGGAAGGCTACCGATTTTCAAATGTTAATTTTGTATCCTCTTACATTGCTGAATGTGTTCATCAGCTTTAGGAGTT
>NW_008338535.1:1926-2827 GCF_000622305.1 Nannospalax galili | reverse complement strand
TCACATTATATGCAAACAAGGATAACGACTTCTTCCTTTGCGACTTGTATCCCTTTATCTCCCTCATTTGTTTACTGATCTAGCTAAAACATCAAGCAATATATTGAACAGAAATTAAGAGAATATACAACCTTTTTTGTTCCTGATTTTAGTAGAAATGCTTTGAGGTTTTCTTCAGTTAGTATGATGTTATCTGTGTGCTTGTTGTATATTGTCTGTAGTATGTTGCATTGTGTCCTCTGTGTCCTTGGATTCTCCGTGACTTTTATCATGATTGGATGTTGGATATTACCAAAGGCCTTTTCTGCAATTGATGAGATGATCATTTTGTTTTAGTCCTTGAGACTGATTTTGTGTTAGATTGCATTTATTGATTTATACATGTTGAATCATCCACAGATTGCATTTATTGATTTATACATGTTGAATCATCCATGTATCTTTGTCATGAAACCTACTTGATTGTGGTAAATAATCTTTTTGATGTGATCTTGCATTCAGTTTGGCAGGGTTTTCTTAATAATTTTTGCATTGATATTCATTGGAATAATTTTCCTTTTTGTTTAGTATTTGGTTTTCGTGTCAGGTTAATAGTGGTTTTGTTTAGTGTTTGGTTTTCGTATCAGGTTAATAGTGGTTTCATAAAAATTAATTGAAAATATTCCTTTCTCTTCTATCTTGCAGAATTTGATGGATATTGAAATTTGTTCTTTTTTGAAAATCTGCCAGAATTATTCACTGTATCTATGATGTCCTGGCATTTTATTTTTAACTTGGGAGATTTGAAAATATTGCTTATATCTTACTTGTTCTGGTGGGCTTATTTAAATTATCTCACCTTTGATTAATTTCGGGAGGTCATATAAATCTAGAAATTCATCCATTTATATTAGATTTTCGA
>NW_008338535.1:0-1657 GCF_000622305.1 Nannospalax galili | reverse complement strand
TAAAAATATTCTAGCCCTTTTGGATCCAGTTTTCATTCAGTAGTGTTTTTTAGATTCAACAGTTTGCATAATTTTTCCCATTTCTCTTTTTGTTGTAACCACCTTTATTCCTTTGTGGTCCGATATGATATAGGATATTATTTCAAAGTTTTAAAATTTGTTGAAACTTGCTTTGTGTCCTGATATGTGGTTGATTTGGGAGAAAATTCCATGAATTGCTGAGAAGGAAATGTATTCTTTGGTGTTTACGTAGAATGTTCTGTAAATGTCTGTTAGGTCCATTTTGATTTATGATGTCATTTAACTTGCAAGTTTTTCTGTATAGTTTTTGTCTGGATAACCTGTCTGTTGATGAGAATGGGATCTGGATGTCATCCCCTATCACTGCCTTTTAGTCATCAAGTGATTTTAGATCTCATAGTGTTTCCTTTATGAAATTGGGTGTTCTGTGTTCGGGGCATATGTTTAGGATTACATAGCCTCTGAGCGGATTTTTCTTTAATGACTATGAAATGTCCTTTTCTATCCCTTCTGACTAGTTTTGGTTTGAAGTCTATTTTAACATAAACCAGAATAGCCACATCTGCTGCTTTCTTAGCCCCATTTGCTTGGAATGCCTTTTTCCATTCTTTTATTCTTAACGAGGTGTTTATTTTTAACGGTCAGTTGTATTTTTGGAGGCAGCAAAAAGATATGATCCATTTCTAATCCAGTCAATTAATCTGTATCTTGTTATTGAAAATTAAGACAGTTAACATTAAGAGTTATTTCTCACCAATATTTATTAAATCCTGTTATTTTGTTGTGGCGGTTTTGTTTTCTTTGTCCTCTTTTGATTAACTGCTCTGGAATTGTTTATTATTCCTTGTGCTTTCTCGGGTGTGTGCAATCTTCTCATTAGAGAAGACTCATTCCTCCCAGTATCTATTGTAAAGCTGACTTTGTGGACATTAATTCCTGAAGTTTGTTTTTATCATGGAAAGATTTCCTTGTTCCTTCTATTTCAACTGATCATTTTTCTGGGTGTAATAGCCTGGGTTAGTATCTGTGACTTTAAGAATATGTAGAACATCAGTCCATGCCCTACCAGAGATTTCAGAATCTATAATGAGGTCTCATAGGCCTCCCATTATATGTGATTTGGACTTTCTCTCTAGAAGCTTTCACTATCCTTTCTTCTGTATATTTAGGGTTTTGAATATTTTGTGACATGGGGGATTTATTTTCTGGTCCTATTTGGTGATTTGTACACCTCTTGCACATTAATAGGCATCTTCTTCCTTAGATTTGATGAATTTTGTTCAATGATTTTGTTGAAAATACTTTTGGGACCTTGGACCTGAGTTTCTGCTCATTCTCGTATATTTGTGATTTGTAGATATTATCTTTTCATAGTATCCCAGAGTTCCTGCACATTGTGTTCCTGAGCTTCTTTGTTTTTACTTCAACATTTTCCTTGATGGAATGATCTAATTTCCATATCTTATCTTTAAGGCATGATATTTTCACTTCTATTTGATCCATTGTATTGCTTAGACTTTCCAACGAGTTTGATTTTGCAGATTGAATTTCTCCTTTAAACTTTTATTGCTGTTTGGCTTTTTTTCAGAAATTCTATTTCTTTAGTGCATTATATTTTAATATCTTGAGTTATTTT
>NW_008338534.1:500434-529072 GCF_000622305.1 Nannospalax galili | reverse complement strand
TCTGCAAGAACAGCCAGTGCTTGTAACTGCTGAGCCATCTCTCCAGCCCCTTAAAAGCTATTTTCAAAATCTAAAAAATATAAATATTGGAGTTGGAGAGATGGCTCAGGGGTTACAAGCACTGGCTGCTCTTGTAGAGGACCTGGGTTCAGTTTCCAGCACCCACATGGCAGCTAACAACTCTCCATAACTCCAGTTCCAGGGGATCCAATGCCCTCTACTGGCCTCCATGGACATTACACACACAGGTGCACTTAAGATACATGCAGGCAATACATTCATATGTATATAAATAAAAACAATAAATATTTTCTAAGAATATTTTATTAGCCGGGCGTGGTGATGTGTGCCTTTAATCCCAGCACTCGGGAGGCAGAGGCAGGCAGATTTCTGTGAGTTCAAGGCCAGCCTGGTCTACATAGTGAGTTCCAGGACAGCTGGGGCTACCAGGGAGACCCTGTCTCAAAAAAACAAAAAAAAATTTATTTATTATTTTTATTTTATGTGTATGCGTGTATTGCCTGCATGTAGGTAAGTGCACCCGTGTTGTGCAAAGGCCACAGAGGACACAAGAGGCTGCCGGATCTCCTGGAACTGGAGTTACAGACAGTTGTTAGCTGCCATGTGGGTGCTGGAATTCGAACCTGGGTCTTCTACAAGAACAGTCAGTGTTCTTAACTGCTGAGCCATCTCTCCAGCCCCCAATGAATAAAATATTTAAAAAATGAATGAATACTGCTTTTATAGAAGACTACAGTCCAGTTCCTAGCACCCATTTTAGGTGGCTCACAATTCCCTATAACTCCATCTCCAGGGGATCTGACATGTGTTATGGCCTCCAAGGGCACCTGCACACATTTGTACATTTTTCTTTCTTTTTTTTTTTTCCGTCTTTTTGAGACAGGGTCTTCCTGTAGCACCAGCTGTCCTGGAACTCACTATGTAGACCAGACTGGCCTTGAACTCACAAAGATTTGCCTGCCTCTGCCTCCCAAGTGCTGGGATTAAAGGTGTGAACCACTACGCCTGGCCACATTTGTTCATTTCCACACATAAACATGTAATTGAAAAACAAAATACTAAAAATTGTGGCAAAAAACAAACTTGAAGGAAATGCTTTTAGAACAAACACACAATTACAGTATACCACTGTTAAACCTATGGGCTACTTCTTATATATCCTGAATGCTAGTAGCAGAAATTTAAATGTATGCCCCCACCCCCATCCAATACCTGGAATATTTCTTCCCAAAATTTCCACATAGTTCTGATCCTTTAAGACTTCCTGGTCACTTTCTTCCAATTCATATTCTGGCTTCTTTATTATGTTTTTGCGACTGACCAAAAGCTGAGCTCTCTCCTTCTTTAATTTAACGCCTATAAAAATATACAAAGGATTAGAACATGACAGGTATAAATTCTTTCTATATATTACATTTAGAGTCAATTAGATGGCTCAGCGGGTAAAAGTGCTTGCTAAGCAAGCCTGATGGAATCCACAGTGGAAAGAGAACCAACTCTGGAAAGCTGTCTTTTCAGCTCCACAAGGCCACCATGGTAAATAAATAAAATTTAAATAGTACAGTTAAGTAAACAAACTGTACTAAGGGGTCAATACACAAAGCTAGGGAAAAAAGTCAGTGTTTCTCTTTCATGAAGAGTACTAAAGCCTGGGCTAGAGAGACAGTTAAGCAGTTAAGAGCACTTGCTGCTCTTGCAGAGGACCTGGGTTTAGTTCCCAGTACCTATATGGTGGCTAATAACTCTCTGTAACTCCAGTTCCAGAAGACCAGATGCCTTCTGGCCTCCATGGGCATGTCTGAGGTACACAGACAGATATAAATGCAGGAAGACGCTCATGCATATAAAATTAATAAAACATTTTTTTTTTAACACCTTAAAAAAAGTATCCAGGTTTGATTCCCAGCACCCACATGGCAGCTGTGAACCATCCCTAACTCCAGTTCCAGGGGAATCCAAAGCCCTCTTCTGACCTCCACGGCATTGCATGACATGGGTGCACTCACATACATGCAGGCAATACACTCATACATGTAAAATAAAAATAATAAAATATTAAAAAAATTAAAAGTGGAATAAAATAACTGATAATATTGTTATATCCTTATGGATTTTCAAAATAGAATATTTTTAATAACGGTGTCAGGAAAGAATTAGTTCAAATTTATAAGAATATTTTTAGGAAAGATATTTCAATGGTCAATGACAAACCTAAATATTTAATTATTCATTCATTCATTTATTTATTTATTATTTATGGTCTTTTTGAGATGGTCTCCCTGTAGCCACAGCTGCTCTGGAACTCTCTATGTAGACCAGGCTGGCCTTGAACTCACAGAGATCTGTCTGCCTCTGCCTCCTGAGTGCTGGGATTAAAGGCATATGCCACCATACCTGGCAAAGCCTAAATTTTAATAAAAATCTGTTTAGGTCAGTAATCTCTCATTAGAAATCCTACAGTCCCTGGCTGTTTAGAATTCAAATCTTTTTGTTTGTTCGTTTGCTTCAAATGCTAATAAGTTGTACTTAGGACTGGTGATGCTGTAGCTCAGTGGTGGAATACATGCCTACCATGTGCAAAGTCCAGGGTTTGCTCCCCAGAGGAAGGAAGAAAAACATTTCCCATGTATTATGTAATGCTCTGCAGGGTCAGGGGAAGTGCTTCCTAGTCAAATACATTAATATTTTGGCAGCCACCTATGACTTTTCTTAATAAACTGGGTAGACTATAAATAGTCTACTGTTAGTTCAGGTCAGATTTTGCCAACAAATGAATTTACAGAAAATATTTTAGATTTACAGAAGTTTTTAGGGAATTGTGAATAAGTAATTATGTAGACTGTGTTTACTCTCTCAACCCTCATGTTTGGTTACTTTGTCACCCTCAGAAAATGAAACCTACATTCCTTTTTTTTTTTCAAACAGGATACGAGATTAAATCTGTTCTCCACAGGCCAGTTAATAGGAATTAGGACACCTCTTCACAGTGTCACGTGACACCTCCACCAATTCCTTCCTAAAGTTGGCTGATCTATGAGGAGACTCATCGCTCATCCTTGTCCATGCTCCTTTCTGAGGTGCTCTGCAGCAGTAAATAGTAAGGAACAAAGATTTAAAATCAGTGCATCATATAGTAGGTTTTTTTTTCTTTTTCTCAAGCAAGAGCAGCCGGTGTTCTCTGGACTTACCTTTCCTATTGTCAGCCCATGTAGTAGCTTTAAAAAAATCATGTTTTTTGGGCTGTGGGTGTCATTTACGGTCCAGTGTTTGCCTAGCATGACCAAGGCCTCAGGTGTTATCCAAGCACTGAAAGTAAACAAATGTTTGTGAAAGAAATCCATGCTTCTGATAAATTTCTAAGTGGTATAGAGATATAAAAAAAACCTCTGTTTTCTCCTGCCCTGCCACAGCTGCACCCCACAAGTTTTTGACCACTTCTAGTTTTTCTAGAGTTTTGGATTTCTTTCAACTGATTTTTTTTTTCTTTTTGTTCGAACATTGCACGAGACAGTTTGAAAAATTATCTTTTTTTTATTACATTTGTTTATTGTGTGTTTGGGTGGGTACACCCATACCGTGGTGTGCATATGGAGATCAGAAAACAACTTGAGGGAATTGGTACTCTCCTTTCTCTATGTGCGACCCAGTGATTGAACTCAGGTCTTCAGCCTTGGCTTAGCAGGTAAAGGTGCTTCACCATCTCTCTAGTTCAAGAAATTCTGATTAGGCATTGTAACTTCCTAGATTGATTTTGTGTTCACTTGCATGTTAAATTTTGGAGATGACCCTTTCCAGCACCACACCAAGCAAAACCCTGGTTAATGAAGCAAAACTTGACCGAAATTTTTTTTTTCTAATCTTTTGGTGCTGATGATTAGACCCAAGGCCAATTACGTGCTAATAAACATATACTCTACCACTGAGCTACAACCTTAGCTAAAATTTATTTAACATAAATAGAACTATTTAGTGAGACTAACACAAGAGGCAGTATATTTGTTTCTTTTCTGCTGCTATAACAAAATACCTGAGTTTGGTACTTAATAAAGAAAAGAGGAGGTTGAACATAGTGGTGTATAGATGTAACTTCAGCACTTGGGAGGTAGGGCACTACATAACAAGAGTTCAAAAAAAAATTTAGGCCAGGTGTGGTGGCACACGCCTTTAATCCCAGCACTTGGGAGGCAGAGGCAGGTGGATCTCTGTGAGTTTAAGGTCCAGCCTGGTCTACATAGTGAGTTCCAGGACAGCTGGGACTACAGGGAGACCCTGCCTCAAAAAAAAAAAAAAAAAAAAAAGAAAAGAAAAGAAAAAAAAGTTCATTCAGCTGACAGTTTTGGAGACGGAAAATCCAGCCCCATTGATTCTACTTATTTTATGTGTATGTGTGGGTGTGCACAGGTCTGCCACAGTTTATGTGGAAGTCAGAGGACAACTTGCAGAAATTGGTTCTATCCTTCTGCCATATGAGTAGTCCTGGGGGTTGAACTCAGGTCCTCAGGCTTGGCAGCAAGAACCTTTACCCACTGAGCCATCTTTCTGTCCCTTTGTTATAGAGTTCTATCTAAAATTTATATAGTTTATATATAAAACTCACTTTTAAGCCTTTGAGATCTATTGGGAATTGTTATGATCTTCCTTCATGAATAGTTCTGTGAGTGCCTGAAAAATAAAATGTGTCTTCTGCTGTCTTTTGGTATAATGAGCTATTAATGTCAGTGAAATCAAGTTGGTTGATAGTGTTGTTTTTTTAAAAAATATTTTATGTGTATGAGTTTATTGCCTACATATATATGTAGGTGCACTCGTGTCATACAAAGCCCTAAGAGGTCAGAAGAGGGTGTTGGATCCCCTGGAACTGGAGTTACAGATGGTTGTTAGCTACCATGTGGGTGCTGGGAATTGAACCTGGGTCCTCTTCAAGAGCAGCCAGTGCTCTTAATCACTGAGCCATCTTTAGCCCCTGGTTGAAAGTATTGTAAGTCTTATATGACATGATTTTCCTTCTGTATATCAGTTTCTAAGAGGAGTGTTGCAGTTTCTAGCTATATTTTTGGGTTTGTCTGTTTCTGCTTGAGTTCTATTCAATTTGCTTTAAGTATTTTAAACTTCTATAATTGTATGTGTACACATTTAGGATTATTACATGGTTTTGTGATGAATCAAGTTCTTTGTAGTAATTATAAAATAACACCCTTTGTTTCTGATAGTATTTCTTGTCCTGAAGTCTTCTGTGTGATAATATGGTACAGCATATGCAGGTGTCTTTTTTTTTCCTTCATCCTTTTACTTTTAACTATGTATTTTTAAAATGATTTTCTTTTATATAGAAGGTAGTTGGATTTTTAAGAAATTCAATCTTACTATCTTTGCTTTTTAAGATCTTTAGACCATTTACATTTATGTCAGTTTTAACATGGTTGGGCTTAAAGACTTATTTTTTTTATTTTATGTGTGTGTGTCTATATGAATTTGTGTGCAATACACACATGCAGGTACCCATGCAGGCCAGAGGGCATCAAATCCCTGGACCTGTAGTTACAGGCAATTGTGAACTGCCCAACATGGGTGTTGGGAACTGAACTCGGGTCCTCTGCAAGTCCAGTAAGTGCTCCTAGCCACTGAGCCATCTCTTCAGCCCCAGCATGGTTGGGTTTAAGTCTACCATTTTGCTCTTATTTTCTGTTTATCCCATTTTTTTCTATTTAATATTTTTAGACAAGGTTTTATTATGTATCCCCAGCAGTCCTGGAACTCTCTGTGTAGATCAGGCAGGCTTCAAATTCAGAGAGATCAGCCTCTGCCTCCTTAGTGCTGGGATTAAAGGCGTGTGCCACTGCACCCAACTATGTTTATTTCTTTTTTCTGGCTTCTTTCTCACTGTTGTTGGTTGTAAACCTATATTTTACTTTTAGAGCAGTTTCTGTATGGCTTAGAACATGCAACTTTAACTTACAGTCTATCTTACAATAATACCCCATTTTACTCACAGTATAAAGGCATCATAACATACACTTCCATTTCCCCCACACAGTGTTGGATTGCTGTGGTACCTTTTACTTCTACAATTCACTGTAACTGCTTTCCTAATAACATTTAAAAATCTGAGAAATCTTTTGTAGGGGGGCTGGGATATAATTCAGAGGTAGCACATATGCTTAGCATGCGTAAAGCCTTGGACTCAATCACTTGCAACTCTCCCCCCCACCATCGCAGTATTTCATATTAACTTACATATTTGTCGTTTCTAGTTCCCTCATCAATTTTTTTTTGGGACAGGGTCTCCCTGTAGCCCCAGCTGGCCTGGAATTTGCTATGTAGACCAGGCTGGCCTCGAACTCACAGAGATCCGCCTGCCTCTGCCTCCTGAGTGCTGGGACTAAAGGCATGCACCACCACACCCAGCTTTCATCAGTTTTTCTAAAGATCTGAGTTCCCATTTGTATTCTTTACCCTGAAAGTTTTCAACATCTCTTCTAAAATTCTAGTGGTAGTGAATTCTCCCTCCCTCCTTCCCATACCTTTCCTACCTTTCCATTCTCTGTCTGGGGTTTTTCTATATTGTCCAGGCCAGTCTTGAACTCCTGGACTCAAATGATCTTCCTACATCTGTCTCTCAAACTCTGGAATTACAGACCTATGCTATGATAGCCACTTTCTCTTTCACCTTTGCTGATACTGAATTTTTGATGAAAAATTTCTGTCTTTCAGTATCTAAAATATGCCTTTCTGTGGTATTATTTATTTATTTATTTATTATTATTTTGCATCTGCATGTACTGCCTGCATGTATGTAAGTGCACCCGTGTTGTACAGTGCCCACAGAGGACAGAAGAGGGCATTGGGTCCCCAAGAACTGGAGTTATGGACAGTTGTTAGCCATCATGTGGGTACTGGGATTTGAACCCAGGTCCTCTGCAAAAACAGCCAGGGCTCTTAACCACTGAGCCATCTTTCCAGGTCCTCCTACCCCCCGCTTTTTTTTAATGAAGTTCTTGACACTACATTGTAAGCTCCAAGGGCAGGGCGTTTCTGTTAAGCCTAGGATGTATGAGGAATCCATCCCTAGTACCTTGAAGAAGAACAAAAAGCTTATATTTTAGAAAATTATTTTTATTTATTTACTTGTATATGTGAGGCAGGATAGCTGAGTATAAGAAGACCTGAGTTCTGTTCCCAGCACCTATGTCCAGTGGCTCATGTCTGTAAGTACAGCTCCAAAGGGATCCAACACCCCTGGCTTCTGCAGGCATGTGCACTCTTTTGTACATAACCTACCCAATAAACATAGTTTAAAAATAAATCTTTAAACAAAAGTCAGATGTCATTCTTTCTTCCACCTGTTTATAATGTGCCTATCTTAGTCTGAATCCCTGATATAACAAAATACCATAGACTAGAGGCTGACAATTCCAAGTTTAGGGCACCAACAGGTTTTTCTTCCCATTATAAACAACTAGAGAATTGGACAAAATATAGGAAATTGTTGGAGAAATGGCAACTGGAGAACTTAAAACTAAAAAATTCTTAGAGTCAAATGCACCTAAGAGACATTTGAGTTTCAATCAGTCAGAGTGGAAACTTCACTCAACACCTGGGTAGGCATTCAGTAGACAACCCAGGGAGACCTGGCCTTGGGAAGTATGGTACTGATGCTTCATCACAGCCTAAGGCAGAAGTTGAGATCTTATTCAATTCCCGTGCAGCCTCCCTGTGAGGGAGAGGAGTTCATAGTGATAACCATTTTTAGTCTGTAGTTGATTATGTTACTGCACAGAAATGTTAACTTAAGTGAACCATTTAATACTGAGCACTTAATATGTGATAGTTTCTGGAGCCCATGTCATCTTTTGCCAAATTAAGTGTTGAGAGTCAAGGAACATATTAAAAAGTTTTAAGTTTCTGACCTTATTAAACCCTATCAAGTAGTTAGGACAAGGGACTAATTCTAACAGGAATCTAAGCCCTTCTTTAGATGTTCCACTTCCAGATTGTTAAGAAAATAACATTCTGGGCCAGTGGCTGCTTAGTAGTAGAGAGCTTGTCTAGCTTGTGCTAGAAGAAAGGCTAAGCATTTCTTTTTTTTTTAAATTTTGTCTGTGTGTTATGCCTGCATGTAGGTAAGTGCACCTGTGTCGTGTAATGCCTGCAGAGGACAGAAGAGGCCGTCAGATCCCCTGGAACTGGAGTTCTGAACAGTTGTCAGCTGCCACGTGGGTGCTGGGATTCAAACCCAGGTCTTCTGCAAGAACAACCAATGTTCTTATCCGCTGAGCCATCTCTCCAGCCCCAGGCATGTTTTTTTTTGTTGTTGTTGTTGGTTTTTTTTTTTGGTCTTTTTGAGACAGGGTCTCCCTGTAGCCCCAGCTGTCCTGGAACTCACTATGTAGACCAGGCTGGCCTTGAACTCACAGAGAGCCGCCCGCCTCTGCCTCCTGAGTGCCGGGATTAAAGGTGTGCGCCACAATGCCCGGCTAGGCATGTCTTTTTAATGCCCCTTAAAGTTTTTGTTTTCTCAAAGTTACAGTGAAGTGTCATATATTCTGGGTGACTATGGGTAACTATATTGTGTTTCAGAAAGCCAGAAGAAAGGGTTTGGATACTTGTGCCATAAAGATTGATAACTGTTGGACAAGATGGACCTGATTTAGACATTTTGTCATGTGTAAGGCCCTGGGTTTGATCCCCAGCACTGCCAAAATAAAATAATATTGCATTTAAAAAATCAGCACAGTTTTTAAGTTATTAAGGTGTCAACTAAAAGTAAGTGTAATTTTACATTTTTATTTTTTAACCAACAGATTCTCTGATTTAGTGTTTTGTGTTTGTTGGGCTACTAGTGGTTTTCATTACTTTTACTTTGTATGATAGGAATTGAGTACAGAGCTCTAAAAACACTTTATTTCTAAAAGTTATACATTGTTTTTTAGTTTAAAATTTTTTCTTAAATTTTATGTGTATGAGTATTTTGCCTGAATGTATATAAGTGCACTGTGTGTGTGCAATACCTGTGGAAGCCAGAAAAGGGCATTCAATCCCCTGGAACTGACTGGAGTTTTGGACAGTTAGCTGCCATGTGGGTGCTGGGAACTGAACCTGGGTCTTCTGCAAGAACACAACAGCCAGTGCTCTTTACCACTGAGCCATCTCTCCAGCCCCAAGTTACAAATATTTACGTTATAAATATTTTTATCATAGACATATTCAGAAAATACATGCAACTCATGATTATTCCTGTTCTGTTGAAATAACCACAGTTAATATTTTGGGGACTGTTTATAATGTGTATGTTGTGTGTGTATTTGTGTGTGTGTATATATATATATACAAACAATTTTGCACACAAATTTTTTCACAGAAGCAGGTCATACAATGCATAGTGCATGAAATCAGCTTTATTTAGTGTATGCTGTAAACATCTTTCCATGTTAATAATTAAACTCCATTTTTAATTATTGTACTATAGTTCATCATAGATATATACTTTTAAATTCTTGGTTACTATTAACAACACTATAATAGTTTATGCATCTGTCTTTACACATACTTGTAGATTGTTTTTTGTTTGTTTTTGGGGTGCTGGAGAGCAAACATAGGGCCTTGTACATGCTAGGCAAGCAAACACTGAATTACATCCCCAGCCTCATCTGCAGTTATTTTATTTACTAAAAGTCTCTGTCTTGGCTACTTTTCTGTTGTTGTAATAAAATACTATGACCAAAAGCAACATAAGGGAGAAAGGGCTTATTTTGGTTAACTGTTCCAGGGTACAGTCCATCCTGGTAGGGAAGTCATATCAGCAGGAATGTGAGGGAGCTGGTCACAGTCACCCACAGTCAGAAAGTAGAGAGTGACAAATGTCTATGCTCAGCTAGCTTTCCTTTTTATACTCTAGAACCCAAACCCAAGGAATGGTGGTTATAACTTCTATCATGGGTCTAATAAACATAACCCCTCATAGGCATACCCAGAGGCCAAAAAACTCCTTCATAAGTGTGCCTGGAGGCTTGTCTTCTATAGGTGATTCCAGATCCTGTCAAGTGTTAATTAACACTACTTTCACAGCCTCTAAGAAAAATTTCTGGATATATGTATGTGTGCTTGAGGCTTTACAGATACACATTGTCAAACTGAAGTTTAGATATTGTAGTAGAAATTTCTTTCATGAAGCTTCCACACTACATTATCATTATTTATTTATTTATTTATTTATTTATTTTGGTCTTTTTGAGACAGGGTCTCCCTGTAGCCCCAGCTGACCTGGAACTTACTCTGTAGACCAGGCTGGCCTTGAACTCACAGAGATCAGCCTGCCTCTGCCTCCCAAGTACTAGGATTAAAGGAGTGTGCCACCACACCTGGCTCAACACTACTTTATTATTGAAATCTTTTCAGTAAGGCACTTTTCCAGACTCTTAATAAAAATTACTTATGATCAGTCACTGATAACTTAGTATTAAAAGAAATGTTAAGGGGCTGGAGAGATGTTTCAGTGGTTAGGAGCACTAGCTGCTCTTGCAGAGGACCTAGGTTTGATTCCCAGCACCCACATGGTGTCTAACAACTGTCTGTAACTCCATTTTTCTGTAAAACCTGTCTTCTGGTTTTTCCAGAGGATCCAGCATCCTCTTCTAACCTCTTTGGGCACTGTATGACACACGTGCACTTACACTTACACACATGCAGGCAATACACTCACACATAAAATAAAAATAATAAAAATTTATTTTTTTAAAAAAAGCAGTGTTGGGCTGTGGAGATGTTTTGTTCAGTAAAGGGCCTGCTGCATAAACAGAGAGAGCTGAGTTTGCGCAGAACCCACATACAAAGCCTGAGTGTGTAACCCCATTCCTGGAGTTTGGGAAGACAGGTTGAAGCTCATTGGCCAGTCAACCTAACTGGAATCAGTGAGTTCCAGGTTCAGTGAGAGACCCTGTTTCAGAAAATAAAGGTGGAGAGCAGTCTAAGAGAGACACTGAACCTGGGGCCTGCATATACCTGCAGAGACAGGTATATGCACACCCACACAAAGAAGTATATCACACACACACACACACACACACACACACACACACACACACAGAATGAGGGTACAATTTACAGAATGTCATGCTGCTGAGAAGTCCAGTACTAGATGAGGCATGAACTGTTCATTAGCTTGACGGCATGGGTGTTGTGATAGAGTCAGAAGTCTTACTGGAATGCCTTGAACAGAGTGTGCATGGGAGGCGAGGAAGTGCACTTCTACCACTTTAAAGTCTGGCTGTGAAGGAGCAGAGAGATGGAGTTGCCACTGAAGGGGTGGAGTGCTAAAGAGCTTTTGTTTTCTGAGTAGACATTCATTCTGCCATATCTGTTTCTGTCTTCTTTTCTATTCTCCCCAATTCCCTCTCTTTCTGGAGACTTTGGGATATAAAATATCAAAGGCTTAAAAGAACTGCTTTATGGGGCTGGAGAGATGGCTCAGCGGTTAGGAACACTGTTTGTTCTTGCAGAAAACCTGGGTTCAAATCCCAGCACCCACATGGCAGCTAACAACTGTAACTTCAGTCCCAGGGGATCCGACAGCCTCTTCTGACCTCCAAGGACACAGGTGCACTTACCTACATGTAGGCAATACACACATACACATAAAAAAATAAATAAATAAAATTTTAAAAAAGAACTGCTTTACTTTCATTTCTTTAATAGTGAATGCAAACTACAACTGAACTGCTCTTTACATCACAGTACTCTGGGCTGGAGAGATGGCTCAGCTCTTAAGAGCACTGACTGCTGGCTTGCGCGGACCCGGGTTTGATTCCTAGAACCCACATGGCGGCTATGAACTGTCCTTGACTCCAGTTCCAGGAGAATATGACGCCCTCTTCTGACCTCTGCGGCACTGCACAACACGGGTACGCTCACATACATGCAGGCAATACACTCATCAACATAAAATAAAAAAATAGTAAATATGTAAAAATATATACAACATCACAATACAGTCAAGGGAGATGGATCAATGGGTAAAATGACTGTTGTACAAGCATAAGGACCTAAGTTTAGATCCCTAGCACCCACATAGAACCAGGTGTATCTGTAACCCAGCACTGGGCAGGGAGAGGCAGGTGGATCCTAAGGGACTTCCTAACTAGACAGTCTAGCTAAATCAGTGAGTTTCAGGTTCAGTTAGAGATCTTGTCTCAAAAAATAAGATGGAGCTGGGCATGGTGGTGCACGCCTTTAATCCCAGCACTAGGGAGGCAGAAGCAGGTGGATCTCTGTGAGTTAAGGGCCAGCCTGGTCTACATAGTTCCAGGACAGCTGAGGCTGCTACAGGGAGACCCTGTCTCAAAAAAGACCAAAAAATAATAGTAAAATAAGATGGAGAGTGATAGAGGAAAGACACTTAATGTCAACCTCTTGCTTCCACACACCCACAGACTGGCAAGTGCACTGTGTATATACATATGCACATGTGACACACACACACACACACACACACACACATTAAAAAATGAAAAAAAAGCAGTCACCACTGTAAAAAACTAGCTCATGCAAAGTCCAAACAATGAATGTGGAATATAGTTGACAAGACAGAAGGTGAATATGCATCAGAATAACTGCCTTCTGCAAGTGCTTTTTGAAATGTTTCAAATTTTCTTTTTTATTCAGTTTTGATTGCCACTTCCATGTAGATGAGAGATTTTTGCTTATTTCATATGAGCTTGGATGTTGATCTGTTTTAGTTGGTCTTATTGCTGGTGATACTGAAATATGTGTCAGAGTGTATAACCATAAACACTCTTTCCAAACATTTTGATTTTGTTAGACCATCTCAGATCATTACTGAACTGCTAGGTGGAGTGTTGTCACTTAATGATACCATCTATTCCAGAAATCATTACCATTATGCTGCCTTTGATAAAAGATGGCCACTCTGCTATTAGAGAAAAAGAAATGTTCTTTGACTTGTTACAGAAGTCTCAGAACTCTTGACTGAATTAGGCAATCTATAATGGAAAATATAACTTTGCTTTAATCAAATTGAGACTTATTTGTTCTTACACATCAGAAACTTCAAAGTAAATAGTAAAGGCAGGTACAGTGACTCCAGTGTTGTTACTGTTCTTGGATTCTTTTCATTAGTCCTTAGGTCCATGTCTCTTGATAGTGACAAGGCCATTTCTCATCTTCCCTCTCAATACCACCTCACTTCACAGGTGAGAAACAAAGATGTGCCTTGTCAAATATGCATCTCACTGATCAGATCTGTGACTTGTGGCCATGTCTGTTTGTAAAAAAAAAAGTTGAGAAGCCGGGCGTGGTGGCGCATGCCTTTAATCCCAGCACTTGGGAGGCAGAGGCAGGCAGATCTCTGTGAGTTCAAGTCCAGCCTGGTCTACATAGTGAGTTCCAGGACAGCTGGGGCTACAGGGAGACCCTGTCTCAAAAAGACCAAAAAAAAAAAATTGAGAAATATAGCTTTTCACTAAATGCAAAATTTCCTGTAACTAATTCTGGATTCTAGTAGGAAATATAGACAAATGCCAGTTTTCCGTGTGTGCATTTATTATATGATGTCTGTTTCCTAACATACACTTCCTTTATTTAACAATCATTTATTTAGTACCTTCTGTGAGTACCAGACATTTCCACTTGATGGGAAATGTACAGTAATACAAAGATTATAGGATGGCTGACACATGGCCTTTATTCCCAGTACTTGGGAGACTGAGACAGGAGGATTGCAAATTTAAGGCTGGCTGGGCTACATAGCAAGGTCAAGGCCCACATAAGCTTCACAGTGGGTCCCTGTGAGTCCTAAACAACCAACCAAAAGCACAGACAAACAGCAGTAAAGATTGAAAGTGGTATAACCTGTAACCCCCTGCATAAGGTGAGGGGATTCATGATCCATGTCATCACTAGATAACTGTGCTGGTAACTGTAGCCTAGGCCTTTTACACTCCTCTGTACCCCTTTCATGCCCAACCTAAGTATTCATATTTTTATTTATCTGTCGTAGAAGCACATAAACATGACCGTGGTGTCACCTTGAGAGTACCTGTTGTATTGAACACATGGATGTTTATGACAAAACCAATGAATATTAAGATCATGGCCAAAATTCTATGTGAGATTCCAGATCTTTATTCAGAGAAATACCAGAATGGTTAGTATTTAGGAGGTCTATGGGGGACAATTGTTAACCACGAGGAGTGTCTTACAATAAAGATCACATATATCACCCAGTGATTATTGAGAAACCCACTTATTAAGGGATGGTCAGAGGGGAGGGTCTGTTACTTCTTGCCTCTCCTTTCCATCCATTTTGCCATGTAGTCCAGCTTGGCCTTAAGCTTTATTTTATTTTATTTTATTTTATTTTATTTTATTTTATTTTATTTTTTTGAGAGAGAGGGTCTCACTGTGTAGTCCTGGCTAACCTGGAACTTTCTATGAAGATCATGCTGGCCTTGAACTCACCAAATGCTGGGATTCTGAGCCTATGCCACCACTCCCTATTGGCCTTAAGCTTTGATCCTTGTGTTTCACCTCTCAATTGCTAGGACTTTAGGTGTGTACCACCACACTGGGCTCAGAACACTGTGTTTTATAAAGCTTCACATTTCTTGCAGAGGTATATTTTTATTACTCAAATCCTGGGTCAAATTTATTTTACCATACAAGTGATCTGTATGCCTTGACAACCTGAGTAAAAGTGGGTTTGACAGATGTCCAGGTATTCAGTGGACCCAACTCCATATACCTTCTGCCTTTATACCTCAGCCAAAGAAATCACACTTGGCTTCCCCTGATCCTGAACAGTTGCTACTTTAAAAAAAAAAAAATCCCTATGTTATGTAGGATGCCACATAACACCAACAAATGATTTTGGAAAATAGCTTGTTTTGGATTGTTGGTCAGACAGTACAATGTGGGGTTTGGGTTTACAGTTGGAGAGTTGTGTTTATCAGCCTGTACACTGGCATGTGAACTTATTTTCCCATTAAAATAGTTAATAGAGAAGGAATTTTAATTTTATTTCAGCAGATGTGTCAGCATGTTCTGAAAAGAACAAATTAGAATGTGGAAAATCTTACATAATGGCAGAAGGATTATCAGAGGTGACCATTAGAGGCCATATAGTGCCAGAGTTCAGGTAGGATGCAGAAGAGGACCAGGAACAAAAATCTCTTACCTGCTTCATCAGGGAAATTCATCCTAGTAATAGTGGGTGTGGTAGTAGCATAGCTAAACCATCCTCACTTGTAGATCTGAATTTTGGACTACATTCTCTGTGGGATTTTGGACTTTGGAACTTGTTGAACAAAGAGTGAAATATTCAGGGGTTTTATGGGGAGAGGGCCTCAAACCCAGAGCCTTATACATACTAGGCAAGTACTCTACCACTAAGCTGCATCCCCAATGACAGATTTTATTTATTTATTTATTTATTTATTTGTAAGAGCAATTTATGTTCTTTGTAAAGGTCTTAAAGAAGTGCTTGGATGTGGTGGCACATGCCTTTAATCCAAGCACTGGAAAGGCAGAGGCAAGAGAATCACCACAGGTTTCAGGCCAGCCTGGATTATGTCATAGTTACAGGTTAGCCAGACAATATAACAAGACCCTGTCTCAGAAGAAGAAAGACAAATAAAAAGAAAGACTTAAGACTTAAAATAGCTATCATAGTGGAAAACACTTTTAATCCCAATACTTTTGGGAGACAGAGGCAGGCAGATGGATCTCTGTGAGTTCAAGGCCAGCATGGTCAACATAGTGAGTTCTTCCAGGCCAGCTGGGATTACAGGGAGACACTGTCTCAAAAAGACTGAAAAAAAAAAAGACTTACAAAATAGAAAATAGTGTTCCTTTAACTCACCCTCAGAGGCTGTTGTATCTTGCCAGACTTTGATGCATCCTTTTGTTCAATAATATATATTTATATATAAACAATGTTATATACTATATACATTATAAGTACACATACATATATGTAGTATATAACATATAAGATACATATATATGTACCAAGAAGAGATTAAACTGTACATTCTTTTTGTATGATTCTTTGATTTTAATCTAACAAGATATTGTGAGCATTTTCCATGTTAGTTTTTGCTTCTTTCTAATGTCTGATACAATTGTGTTCTGTCTGTTACCAGAACCCTAATGTTGATACTAAGGCTGATTTCAGCTCAGGATAATGAATAGTACTCCAGCAGTAGCAATGAACATCTTTATACAAATATATCATTTGTACACTTGGGAATTTTGTGGGTTTTTTTTTTGGTGTGTGTGTGTGTGTGTGTGTGTGTGTGTGTGTGTGTGATTGCTGTGTCAAATAAACGCATATTTTTAAAGTATTATTTTGTTTGTGTATGTGTATTGCCTGTGTGTATATAAGTTCATCCGTGTTATGCAATGCCTACGGAGGACAGAAGAGGCTGTCAGATCTCCTGGAACTGGAGTTACTGACAGTTGCTAGCTGCCATGTGGGTGCTGGGATTCAAACCCGGGTCTTCTGCAAGAACAACCAGTGTTTTTAAATGCTGAACCATCTTTCCAGCCCCATAAATGCATATTTTTAAGTTTTGGTAGATGTCATATTGTACTGTAGAGAAGTGGTAGAAGAAGAAGGCATGGACGAAGATGAGGAGAGAATTTGGGAGCCTCCTAAGAATTTCTATCACAGTGTCACCCCAAGATCCAACCCAATTCAGAAAATACCCATCAAAAAAGAATTCATCTCACAGAGCGTAGTAATGCAGGACTATACTCCCAGCACTTGGGGGGTTGAGACCAAAGAATTAGGAATTCAAGACCAGCCTTGGCAAGTCAGGCCAGCCTGGGCCACACAAGACCCTGTCTCAACAAAACAAAGCCAGGCATAGGTGTACATACCTTTATTCCCAGCAATTGGGAGGCAGTAGCAGGTGGGCTCAAGGGAGCCTGATCCACATACCAGTCTAGCCAGGGCTACCCAGTGAGACTGTCTCAAAATATAAAACAAAGCAACCTTTTAAAACCAAAGGAGTTGGGCATGTTGAGGCATGTCTATACTCCTAAACATTGTGTCTCACCGTCACTTAAGATAGGGTTTCTGTCTCCATAACTTTGCCCACCTTGTGTATGTGCATGTGTGCATGTATTTGTAGATATAGAGAGTCCAGAGAGCAATCTCAAGTGTCATCTCTGAAACATCATCTACCTCCTTTGAGACAAGGTCTCTCACTGTCCTGGAGCTGAGCAGTTAGGCTAGACTGGCCAGTGAGCTCCAGAGATCCTCTTGTCTTTACTTCATAGCACTGGGGTTGCAGATGGGTGTCACCATGCTGGGCATTTTGGGGAATCAAACTCATGTCTTTATACTTACTAGGCAAGCAGTTTACCAACTGAGCTGTCTTTCTAGCCCCTAAACCTTCTTAATCTTTGCCAGTTTACCAGATGATCCAAAACAATTTTTTTCTTCTAAATTGTAAAAAGGGCCAGGCTTGGTGGTGCATACCTTTAATCCCAGCTCTCAGGAGGCAGAGGCAGGTAGATCTCTGTGAATTTGAGACTAGCCTGATCTACATAGTAAACTCTAGGCCAGTCAGGGCTGCATTGGGGGGCCCTGTCAAACAAAATAAGGATTTATTTTTGTTCTGTTTTGTTTGAGACCAGTTATTGCTATGATCTTGTTGGTCTCAAACTTTTCAGCTTGAAGCATTTCTCCTGCTTTAGTCTGCCAAGTAGCAAGGAGTAAAGCCTGCTACCACCCTCAGGTTAAAAATGCATCATTAAGGCCTGGTGTGGTGGTGCATACCTTTAATCCTAGCACTTGGGAAGCAGAAGCAGGCAAATTCCAGGTCTGCCTGGGTACATAGTGAGAAACACCATCTCCTTTTTTTTTTTCCTTCGGTTTGTTTTGCTTTGTTTGACACAGGGTCTCCCTGTAACCCCAGCTGGTCTGGAACTGGATATTAAACGAGGCTGCCTTGATCTCAGAGAAACTCAACTGCCTTTGCTTCCCTTTGTGTTGGGATTAAAGGCCTCCTCCACCACACCAGGCTTGTTTTGTTTTTTTGAGGTAGAGTCTCATTCTGTAGCCTAGGCTTGCCTGGAACTTGCTATGTAGTTCAAGCTGGCCTTGAATTCATGGCCTTATTGCCTCAACCTGCCAGGTTGCTGGGATTATAGGCATGGACTACCAAAGCTGGTGAAGTGTTTGATTTCTCTAGAATTTAATTTTCTTATGTGCAATAAGATATATCTTATAAGTAATATATTTTCCCACTCTCCCACTCACAGTATGGAACTAGCTCTTCCATACCTTTTTTTGGAAAAAATCATCTACTCTTCACCATTTATTGTTAGGCATGGTGGCACACACCTTTAATTCCAGCACTTGGGAGGCACAAACAAGCAGATCTCTGTGAGATTGAGGCTAACCTCAATCTACATAGCAAACCCCAGGCTAGCTGTGGCCACAGGGAGACCCTGTCTCAAAAATAAATGAATAAATAAATAACATAAAGAAGCTTTTCTATGTTTTTATGCTGGTGGGGGTGGCAGTGCTGGAGATGGACCCATACATGCTGGGCTAGGCAAGTGCTCAGTCACTGAGCTGCCACCAAGCCCTGAAATACTCTTTTAATCATAATTTCTTAGATACACATTTCCTTTCCTCTTGACTGACTAGGCTATTTTTACGCTATTTCTCTTTTCAGAAATCTAAAATAAATCTAAAATGAGATTTTATTTGAATAAAATACAACTGACAATTGATAACCAATCAGTGTAGCTTCTCATTTTGTAAGTCAAACATCATTATGACAGATGACTTTCAAGTGAATCTCTCTCTGCATTATCAAATAACTTCAATGGCCAAGCCAATGACCTACTTTAAGCAGCATCCAATTTAGCCATTCCAGTTGAACAAACTGATTTGGACAGTGTTGTAGAACATGTAGAATTTAATCTGAAGCACTATAATACATTCATGTAAAAGACATTGATTTCTGAGGGTTAGCTTAAGCCCTATTTAAAAATCTGTTTATAGTGTGTCTGTCATTCTTTTATCTTGGCTTGCCTTAGGCTTTCTACATTTACTCTTTTTCTTAGGTTTGCTGTTTGGGCAAAAGCCAAGAAGAGGGACTGTCATGTGAAATACTCATATGTGAAATTATTCCTTTAAAAATTTTTTTTTCATTCTTGGGGCTGGAGAGATGCTCAGCGGTTAAGAGCACTGACTGCTCTTGCAGAGGACCCAGGTTCGATTCCCAGCACCTACAAACCAGTGGATGCAAACCGTCCTTAACTCCAGTTCCAGGGGAATCCAAAGCCCTCTTCTGACCTCCACGGCATTGCATGACACGGGTGCACTCACATACATGCAAGCAATACACTCATACACATAAAATAAAAATAATAAAATATTAAAAAATTTTTTTTCATTCTTAAGTTCATAGTTACAAATAAAAAGGAAGCCAGAGTATATGTTTTGACAAGTGGGATGAAATAAATGATAATGAACACCTGTTTATTAGCCTCATTGTTTATTACACCCTGATTGGAAAATGAGGATGGGGGAAGGCAGTTCCTGTGTTGGGGGTTTACTTTCTTGTTATTAGGGATTGAACCCTTAGGACCTGTGCTCCACCACTGAGCTGCATCCCCAGCTGAAGTTTGTGTTTGTTAAGGTATTTAATATGGGCCATTTTAATTTTATTTGGTATTTTTAAAAATTTATTGATTGATATGATTGATTAATTGATTGATTGTGTGTGTATGTGATCAGAGGATGACGTGCAGGAGTCAGTTCTCTCTACTTTTTTTTTTTTATCTTTTTGAGACAGGGTCTCTGTAGCCCCAGTTGGTGTAGAATTCACTGTGTATATCAGGCTGATCTCAAACTCACAGAGATCTCTCTGCCTCTGCCCCTCTGCCCCTCTGCCTCTGCCTGTGCTGGCATTAAAGGTGTGTGCCACAATGCCTGGCTTTTTGGGATATATTTTTTTTGAGACAGGGTCTCATTGTACCACCAGCTGGCCTGGAACTCACTGTGTAGATCAGGCTAGCCTCAAACTCACAGGGATCCGCCTGCCTCTGCCTCCCTAGTGCTAGGATTAAAGGCGTGGACCACCAACCCGACCATTAATTTATTTTAAAAGCTGAATTTCTGTTATACCTTATGTGTAGGTATGTTTCTTAAAGATGTCAGACTTATAGGTGACTTTGAAGAGTGTCAAGTATTTGCATTTTTTATAAAATGCCACTTTATTGAGGTATAATTTACATACAATAAAATTTGCCCATTCAGGTATAAAATTAAAACAGTTTAGGGGTTAGAGAGATGACTCAAAGGTTAAAAGCACTGGCTGCTCTTATGGAGGACCTGGATTTGGTTCCCAGCACTCACATGGGGTGGGAACACCCACATGGGGCTAACAACAGTCCTTAACTTCAGTTCCAGGGGATCCGATGCCCTCTTCTGAACTCCATGGGCATTGCACGACACGGGTGCACTTACATACATACAGACAAAACACTTATACATATAAAATAAAAAAAATAAACTGTAATAGTGGGCCATAAGACCCAGAAGAAGAATGTCTTAATGATAGGGGCTAGAGGAACAGGGAAGTGATCAGAGTACATTAATAATAGCTGTTTTGTGAACTTTTCCTAGGGAGATACGAACAAATGTCTACTCGTTGAAGATAGAACACTAATAACAGACCAAAATAACAATTCTAGTCAAGTCTAGCTTGGTGAACCAGTTAGTTTGTCAGGCTTGCTTACAGGAGCTTGAATGACCTTCCAGACCACCTCTGTTACTGAAAAGTTTCACTCCAGCATGGATGACAACTTCCCCATAGCATTGTAGATGGAGTTAACCTCAGTTAAGCTTCTGCCTACTATATATTAGAGTCTCCGAAGACCAAGTGCAGCCAAGGCAGCTTGGGGAGGGGCACAGGAGCTAGTGACTGAAATCCTAGGTGTGGCCCTCCCTATACCCTCCTATGAGGGAACACCAGTAAACACTTTCTTTTTTTATTTTTTAATTAATTAACTTATTAATTTATTATTTATTTACGAGACAGGGTTCCCCTGTAGCCCCAACTGGCCTGGAACTTGCTATGTAGAGCAGGCTGGCCTCAAACTCACAGAGATCTGCCTGCCTCTGCATCCTGAGTGCTGGGATTAAAGGCACATGCCACCATGCCCAGCCTACCCATTCTTTTTTTTATAAAAAAATTATTTTTATTTTGTGTATATGAATGTATTGCCTGCATGTATGTAATTGCATTAGTGCCCTATCTTCAATGAGTAGACATTTGTTTGTATCTCCCTAGGAAAAGTTCACAAAACAGTTAGCTATTATTATTAATGCCCTCAGAGATCAGAAGAGGGTGTCAGATCCCCTGGAACTGGACTTACAGACAGTTGTTTGCTGCCATGTCCTTTGCCAGTGCTCTTTACCACTGAGCCATCTCTCCAACCCCAGTAAACCCATTCTTGAGGGTCTCTTGTGGATGATCACAGCTGCTCTGACTAAGATGGTAATGTCTATTATGCTCAGAGAACAGTGTTCCACAACACCAACACTACCCAAGTGCTTCCTCTGTCCCAGGCAGATTTCAAGGACTTTACTTATGTTTACTTATGAGAAACCTACAAATTGAGGGTAGGGTACCTTGACTCAGTTACACAGCTAGTAAATGGCAGATCTGGAATTTGGATGAGGTAGTCTGACCCAGTCCCTCCTGAAAATGTTTCCTATAGAAAAGACTCCAGAAAGAGTGACAGTTTGCAGTTAGTGTGGCAGAAGCATGATTAGTAGACCTGCGTGGTTTTCTGTTGTGGGTAAAAGTGAAGAAAGTAACATGGTTGAGGATGAGTGTGTCCAACTCTTGTGTAAAAAGGTGGAGTGGCAAAGGATGAGATACAAGAACCAGGCCTGGACATTGAAGGAGACATTGAAGGAGAGGCTGATCCTTTGAAGGAATTTGGGATCTGTGATTTAATTTGTAGAGTTACACCACAGCACCACTTAGCCTTATTTATTTCTATATTGAGATAGTCTCACCAAATGACCTAGGCAGGCCTTAAACTTATGATCCTTCTGCCTCAGACTTCAAATAGTAAATATAGTTTTGTTTTAAATCTTTTTATTGTAAAGTGTGTCACACAGAAACGTACATAAGGGCTTGGGGTGTGAATCATGGTAGCGGGCTTTGCTTTTGCTAGCATGCAGGAGGTCCTGTGTTTAATCACCCTCCTACCCAGTATGTAAATAATGCAAATGTAAAACTTAGTGAATTACTTTAAAATAATCACTTTTGAGATCAGAGAATAGGACCCTGCAGTGACCAGCAGCTGCTTTGTACCCTTTGCTAGCCACAGTTTTTCCCTCCCAGCCAAAGGTAGCTGTTTTTTTCCTGGTTTATTTTCCTTTAATCAGTTGTATATTTTTTATTGGATTTGAGCACATGGAGCCATATGCTATGCATTCCTTTGTATCTAGTCATTGTGCTTAGAAGATTCATTCATTTTGAGCCTGCTCCTTCACATTCATGCTGTTTGGTTGCCCATTTTATGAACAGTCCACAATGTATTTACTATTATTCTGTTGGGAGCATTTGGGATGGTCACAGCTGAAAGTGTCAAAGGACAAAAATCACATCAATTTAGCATAAAGATGCTAATTAACTTTATTTTATTTTACGTTTTTATTTTCCTTTGGTATTATTGGAATGTAGCCAGGGGCTTCCTGCATGAGACCTACCACACCCTCCCTACTACTGAGCTACCCCCAATCCATATTCTTTTTAAAATAATTAATGCTCTTTATGACCTATTTTAGAATTCCTTTTCCTACCCCAAAGTTATAAAAGCATCATTCTATAATACCTTCTGAAAACTGTTATTTACATTTCACATGTAGGCATGTAGCTCATTTGGAATTGGTTTTTATGTATGTTAATTCTTAACTGATTTATTAGTACATCTCTGCCTTCAAGGTTTTTTTATGCTTTATTCAGATTTTTCTGTCTTTGGCAAGGCAGTTGGTCTGAATCATCTAGTTTATCATTCCCAGAATCAGAAATATCTTTAGAAGTTTTGGTTTCATTTTGACATAAAAATGATCTGTTCTGCGAGACCCTGGGCTCAATCCCCAGCACATGCACAAAATTTGTTCTGTCTTGTTAAGGAGCCTCAGTGAATATGTTTACTGAAAAAAATTTAAAAGGCCTGCAAAATTATATTTTATAGGTTCATGTCAATTTCTGTTTTTTTTAAGTAAGGGATAAAAAGCTTCTGTTTCTTCAGAGCTTTCTCAGGTTTAAAGTTTTGTCAGCAGAAAACCTGCTATACTAAGTATCCATGAATACATACCACAGAATAGTTTCAGAACACTAATCATAGTAAAAATCAAAATACATACTGTCAAACATTGACTTGATAATAAAGCAATTTAACCATGGCAGTGGCCACCCCCCTTTTTCTGTTTTCTAGAAATTTAAACCCCTCTTTTGGCCAATGAGGGACTATATGCAAACCACATCCATAATGCTTCTAGTTTGTACCACAAAATATGAAGAAAATGTTTTCAGCTGATGGCAGCTAGATCCATGACATATGATGCTCCAGGAACTGTTTTTATAGCATGCAAGATGCACAGGGACAAAATAGTAGACTCACATGATTGTTGGCAAGAAAAAACTGGCTATGTGGCTGGTGTTAAATTTGCTTTTGAAGACAGCCAGATCATGAAAGTCTGAAGATTTCAAGGCTGCAGCAGGGAGAGAATTTTGCAGTTAGTAAACACAGCCTCAGGAAGCCATGGCAAGGCAGTGGCTAGTAAGCCTTTTTTCAGCTTCTAACAGTAGAGCAGGGGTGGCCTTCAGTGAATGTTGCTGGTGGCAGTGAAGGCTCCCTAAAAGCAGAGAGGCTGCTATGCCAAAGACTTCCTTGCTGGCCCATCTCACTGTCAGCCTGATCCTGCCTTGCCCTGATTTCTTGGACTGTGAAATTAACCAGGGAGTGAATTAGCTTTGTTGTAGATGAGCTGTTAGGAAAAACTGGTGTGTTCTTGAAAGTTAGGACACCTCAATCATACACTTCTTCCTTAGTCAGCTCTTGCTTAGACCATGTTCTTTACCTTTTCCGGCTTTTACTTCTTAAGCCAAACTTCAGAGAAACTTGCCAAGTGCAAGACAGGGGCACATTTCTCATATCTTGAATCTTTTGAAATAATGGCAATTACATTTTGAAAACGTGATGGCTTGTTACTGGGACCTCTTCCTTTTTATTTTTTATTTTTTGTGAGACAGGGTCTCACTATGTAGACCAGGCTGGCCTCAGTTTCACAGAGGTCCTCCTGCCTCTGCCTCTTGAGTGCTGGGATTAAAGGTAGACACCACTAAACCCATCTTGTCATTGGTAGCTTTTAAGTAAACTAACAAATACTTAAATATTTCTTAGTTTAACTGTTTAATATGGTAAATAATAATAATTTTAACCAACATAAAGCACTTTGGAGTCTCCAATAATTTTTATAAGAGAAATGGGATCCTGGGATGAATAGGTTTGAGAACCACTGTTCTAAAGTTTACCAATTTCAGTTGGAATTACAGTTTCTCTTTCTATAGGAGGTTGAAATTGCCCAATCATTTCTGTGCAATAACTTCTTTGTTATATAGCTTAGTGCTTCATTTTTGTTATGTATAATATAGATGACAGGTTATGTATTAGGTGAAGTTTCTTCGAGACTTTCAGGGTGTATTGTGCCCAGCACAGCATAACCAGTTATGATTATCCATGTTATTGTTATTGTCCATAATGTCAAATTCACTGTTTTATCTAAGAAGCAATATACATTCAAAAACTTGGGAAAAGGCTGGGCATGGTGGTTTGAGCCTTTAATCTCAGCACTTGGGAGGCAGAGGCGGGCGGATCTCTGTGAAGTCTGCATAGTGAGTTCCAGGCCAGCTGGGGCTACAGGGAGACCTGTCTCAAAAAGACCAAAAAGAAAAAAAAAAATCTTGGGAACAGTTGGGCATGGTGGTGCACACTTATAATCCAAGTACTTCAGTGGCTAAGACAGGAGCATCAGCATGAGTTCAAGGCCAGCCTGGGCTGTGTGAGTCCTGCCTTTCAAATAACAAAAACAAAACAAAGGGGTATCATTTCTCAACCTTTTGGCTAAGAACAAGTATAGCATCTGTTCTAATCTGGTATTAAACAGATACTGTCCTCTATCCCAGGACAATAAATGGATTTTTGAAACTAGGAGATGGATTAGGTGCTTGCTTCATCCACCCCACACATTGACCTGGTATTGCAGTACCTTCAGGACCAGAGCATGCCCTGGGGACAGGGGTGGGGGAACTCGGTTTGTACAGTGCTTGCTTAGCAAAGCCCTGGGTTAGCTGTTCAGTATCACATACACCAGGTCTGGTAGTACATGCCTGTGATCTCAACATCTGAGAAGCAGAGGCATGAGAATTATTGTGACTTCAAGGCCAACCTGGTCTACATAGCAATACCCTGTCTCAGAAAGCAGAACAGCAGCAGCAGCAACAACAAAACCCCCAAATAAACAAATTCTGTACACCGTGTGGAAGGAGAGTAAAGGTTTTTCTTCACTTATCAATACATGGGTTACAAAAGCGTTCTTACTGAGCCAGGCATGGAGGTGGACACCTATAATCTCAGCATTTGGGAAGCTCAGGCAAGAAGATTGCAAATTCCAGAGCAGCCTTGTCTACACAGCATGAGGTCATCTTAGGCTACATAATGAGACTCTTTCCCAAAACCAAAAATAAAAAAAATCAAGTGATGCTGAGTGATAGCTCTGTGTTAAAAGCACTGATTGCTCTTGCAGAGGACCCAGGTTCAGTTCCCAGCACTCATATGATGCAAGCTGTCCTTAGTCCACATAACCATACTTAACTCTAGTTCCAGGGGATCCAGTGCCCTCTTCTGGCCTCTGGGAACTGGGCACGCACATAGTGCACTTACATAGATGCAGGAAAAACACTCCTACACATAAAATAAAAATAAAATATTTTTAAAAAAGAAGTGTGTCAGGACTTGAGGGGATGGTTCAGTTGGTAAAGTGCTTGCAAGAGGACCTGAGTTTGATCCCTAGAATCTATGTAAAAAGGTAATGTGCTTGTAATACCAGTACTGGGGAGTAGAAAATAGGAAGATCCTTGGAGCTCCCTAGCCAGCCAATCTGGTCTAATTGATGAGCTCCAGGACATTGAAAGTACCTGTCTCAAGGGTGGTAGACAGCAAGCGAGCCTGAAGATTATACCCAAGGTTGTCCTCTGACCTCCACAGATATGCATTCAGGTACACACACACGCCACACATAAATAAGTGTTCCTATGTGACCAGCATTTATAGTGAAACCTGACTACAGGCTCTTGCTCTGAAAACCTGCCTTGCACAGTATGCTGTGCTTTGCAAGCATTCAGAAAAGCTGGTTGAGTTGAATTGCTGTTCTTACCTACAGTCATTATTCCTCACCTTTGCTGCCTCTACCTCTAAGGGACTTGCAGTTCCTTGTGTTCAGGTTTTCAGAAGGCAGTGGTCTTTTCTTAAGCTGTTTCTTTAAAAGAACTGACAAATTGTCTTAGGATCAGGCTGGAGGGTATAACTGAGTTAAGCAAACTGGACTAGTAACCCAAGGTGGGATACCTGTCTTTCTCATCATTTCTGCTTTAGTTAGACTGGTTTCTTAGGCAACTTTCTTTGATTTCTAAGATAGGAGAATAAATTTGATGCTTCAAAGTCAGGGTTCTGCCAAACCAGTTCCAAAGCCTCATTCACTGTTAAAAGTCCCATGCGGATAGCATGATGCCTTGGTATACTGTACTTCTGAGATGGGTGGGTTGAATCCTTATGTGAGTAAACTCAGGATATTGTATTAAGTGGATTTTATTTTTTCCTAAAAAATGTATGTGCTTATCCCACAGGGTTTGTTGAAAATGTTGTTTGGGCTAGCACTATATTGAACGATACTGATACAGGAGTAAATGACATGGAGAAGCGTCCCTTGGGTAGCTTATGACCCCAGTAGCATAACATACACATAAATAAGCCTATGGAAATATGCAGCATTTGCAGTTGCTGACTCAGAGGTAGGCCCTTTCCAGATTGCTTGTAAGTTGAGAGTTGTCAAAGACTTCACAGAGAAGATTGCCTAAGCCTATATCTAACTGAAAATTGAGAAGTTTGGCCTGTGGATGCTTCCAAGAGGGAATAGCTTGTACATAGGCACAAGAAGCTGTGGGTGCCCCTAGGAAATAAAAACAGTATGACTTTGTAAGATGAAGCCAGCAAGGTGAGCAGGTACTGGGTCTTGTGTAGTATATAGTAGAAATTGTATTTTATTAGTCAAAATTTGTACTTTCTGAAGATTATTCTAATGGTGGTGGTAGGTGGGTATTGAAGATAAGAAAACCAGTTTTTACTTATTTTTAAATATTTTATTATTTTTTACTTATATGTATGAATGTATTGCCTGCATGTGTATAAGTGCACCCATGTTGTGTTGTGCAATGCCCGTGGAGGTCAGAAGAGGGCATTGGATCCCCTGGAACTGGAGTTACAGATGATTGTTAGTTGCCATTTGGGTGCTGGGAACCGAACCTGGGTCCTCTGTAAGAGCAGCCAGTGCTCTTAACCACTGAACCATCTCTCCAGCCCCAGAAAACCAATTAAAAAAGAAAAAGACTAAAACTAGCAAAAACAGAGGCAATGGCAGTAGATGGAGGCAAGAAAAAGCATCCTAGAATAATTGGAGGTTAGAATTGGCAGAGTTTATTAAGAGGAAGAAGCTGATTTCTGATTTGAGTGGGACAACAGCATTCTGAGTGAGGCACAGGCTGCGTAGCAAGTGTGTTGAGTTTTAAGGGACCTGTGGCATGGCAGTAGGCAATTACATAGCCAGTTTTGGAGGTTGGTAAGGAAGGTCTGCACTAGAGGGAGTTGGGGATCATCAACAAAGAGATGGTTGCATATTTGAGAAAGGATAAGGACATTGAGCCCCAAAACACAAACTCCTTTTTCAGAGCTAGATGTAGTGGTGCACACTTGTAATCCTGGTACTCAGGAGATTGAGGCAGAAGGATTACAAGTTCAAGGCTAGTCTGAACTATATAAGCAAGACCCTCACTTAAAGTCTGGCGTGGTACACACCCTTAATCCCAGCTCTTCAGAGACTGTAAGATCCAGGCCAGCGTGATCTATATAGCAAGTTCCAGGTCAGCTGTGGCTACAGGGAGACCCTGTCTCATAACAAACCAAACAAACCCCTCACTTAAATAAAAAGAAAAACCTGCTTTTTCAGGAACTATGATTAGAAAAGAAGTAAACTTGCTCAGATTTTAGGATTAAAGGGGTGTGAATTTGGGAATGGACAGTCTTGAACATTTTTACAGAATTTCCAAAACATTGAAATAAAATTGGACCTGTCTGAAACTACAGAATCTTGGAGCAATAGTAAATCCCTTGTGTTTGGGTGACACATCTGCCTACAGCAGACCTGTATGCACCTATGCTCCTTAAGCATTTGATAATATTTGTGAAACTTAATTTAGTAGGTAACCTTTTTTCTTTTGGGGCCTG
>NW_008338534.1:471128-496128 GCF_000622305.1 Nannospalax galili | reverse complement strand
GCAGCCAGTGCTCTTAACAGCTGAGCCATCTCTCCAGTCCCCTCACCTCCATCTGAGGTTTATTGACTCAAACAGTATCAAATGCAGTAAGTAGAGGTGATGACAGATAAGGTCATTCAGTAAAGTACTGCTTCAACCATTTGACATACTGGGAACCTAAAGCTATGTCCTCTGGTGCATAGCCATGGGAAATGGAATGCCTTCCCACAGGGAACACAAGGTTGATTGTGAAACAAAAGGACCAGCTTCCAGATTAGGAACAGTTTTGTGACAGATAAGCTTTGCTGGATTGACCCCTGTTTTGCTTAACTTGACACATAGTAGGTTGCAGCCAGAGCAGGAGAGCCTCTGGCATTTGTTTGGCCATTTCATATGTATCTACATGTCTGTGTACTCATACAGGCATGAACTTGTATTCATCAGAAAATAAAATCATCACCTGCATTTACTAGCCACTGGCAGTGAATTGATTTTGAAGAAACTATTCTAAGCCATTATTGAGCAGTGAGTTGGGGAGGTGCAAGAGGACCAGTTAAGAGCCCTTGAGGGAAAAATGATGATGACAGTCAGAATGAAGCATTGTGGCTGGGTCTGAGATGCAAATTTTGAAAGCGTAAATTAGTGATGGGATTATGTGAGGAGCTTAGGGAAGGTGAGATTACATGAGGGAACTCAGGTTCTGATCTGATCCTTGAACACAGTGGAGAAGGGCATGGACAGTCTGGACATGGTAAAGGTGGAGTTTAGGTCAAGTTGAGTCTGAAGTGATTATGAGATATCCAGATGAAGATACTGAAAAGGCAGTTTTGTATTTTTGAGGTAGATAGAACAATTAAAGTAAAATAAATATTTATCTGCACATTGTAGCTTTTGCCTAACATGTGAGGTGTATAATCCCAGGACTTGGGAGACTAAAGCAGGAGAATTGTGAGTTCTTGGCTAGCCTAGGCTACATAGGGAGACACTATCTTTAAATAAATAAATAAATAAATAAATAAATAAATAAATAAATAAATAAATAAAGGCAGCTAGATGGCTCTGCGGATAAAGGAGTTTGCTATGCAAGCCTGCCTGATGATCCAAGTTTGATCTCCTTACCATGTTAAGGTAGAAAGACTGAACCAATATCCAAAAGTTGTCCTCCCCTTTATATGCACACTGTTGCATGCCTGCACTCAAGCATGCATATGCATACACATACATACACAGTAATAACAGATAAAATTTAAAAATCAATTTGTTTAAAAAAATAGTAAAGATTCGATATGTATTTTAATGTTTCTTCAAAACATGTTCTGTTCTTGTGTTTTTGTTTTCCTATGTTGTTAGGATGGAACCTAGGGCTTCATACAAGTTAGGCAAGTGCTGTGCCATGGAGCTTCATCCCCATTCTTTTTTTTTTTTTTTTTCTTTTGAGACAGCCCTAGCTGGCTTCACTATGTATGTTAGTCCACATTCTTAATTACAACTCTCCTTTATTGAGTGGGCATTTGCTCTATACTTGCATTTTATTCATATTTAACTTTGAAAGGACCCTTTAAGGAAGATGCTGTTATTGTACCAATATGGATGAGAGCTTGAGGAGATAGGTCACTGGCCCACAGATTGTAAATGGAGAAGCAGATTGGCTGAAGCTGCCTACTCTGCTGCTTCTCCAGGCATCTCACATTGAGATGTGGTTCATTGTGATTTTTCTCTTTTTAGCGTTTGGCTTTTTGCACTGAATGTAACCTAGGCTGATCATCTTGGGCTTGTGTTGCCCCAGGATACTGTCAAAGGTTAAGTTTTATCACTGAAAATAAATCAGGAGTCTTCATCTTAAAATGAAGTATATTCTGACAGTGCTTCTTTCCTGCATACTTTATTATTTTTGGTGTTTTTGTTACCTGCATGTGTGTAAGTGCACCTGTGTCATGCAATGCCTGCAGAGGCAAGAGGGTGTTGAATTTCCCTGGAACTGAGTTGCAAATGGTTGTTACCTGCCATATGGGTGCTGGGAATCAAACCTGGGTCCTCTACAAGAGCAGCCATTGCTCTTAACTGCTGAGCCATCTCTCCAGCCCCCTTTCCTGTATTCTTATAGAAAGATATTTGAGGTGGCCTTCACATTTTTTTTTTTTTTTTTTGCATTCCTGCTTTGGCAGTTTCCTTTAAAATGCAATGGTATTGGGGCTGAGAGTATAGTTCAGTTATAGAGTGCTTGCCTAGAATGTCTGATGCCTGGTTCATTCCCCACCATACACATACCTGCACACACTCACAAAATGCACTGGTATTCATATTAATACCGTCATTTGATATCTCATCCTATAAAGTGAGAACTTAGTCATTAGGACTCGTAATTGCACAGTTACACGTATACTTCTGGCTTCTCTGGCAGTAGTCCTCACTGCTCCAACTACATACATTTGCTTTCTAAAGGAAAGTTAGCCAGTTAGTCCTTTGCTGAATCTGTTCCTGCAGCATCTTGAGGCTACAGCTAGCCTACAAACCCCTTCAGAACTTAATTTCAGTCTTTGATTCTGCATTCCTTAGTAGGAAATCCCTGTCTATAAGTCTTGTCTTTTCTATATGATGGCTGGATCAAAACCAGGACTTTGTACATGTACCACCAAATTTTGCACCCATTCCCCTATAAGACCATTTTCTGTTTCCTAGATAAATAATTCTTTTACATGGTTTTGTGTCTTGGTTGAAGCTTTGTTCTTTTAGAGTTCAGAAGAGGGGAGAAGAAATTCTTCCTATTTCTACCTTTCTTATTGTCCCTTTCTCCTAGACTTTGACAGAATCTCTTTTTCTTCTGAGTTAAAAAAAAAATGCCTATTGTTAGCCAGGCGTGGTGGTACATGCCTTTAATCCCAGAATTCAGAAGGCAGAGGCAGTCGGATCTCTGTGAGAGCAAAGCCAGCCTGGTCTAAATAGTGAGTTCCAAGCCAGCTGGGGCTCCAGAGAGACCCTCTCTCAACAACAACAATAATACTAAAAAATAAAAAACCCAAAACACCTGTTGTTATTACACTAATAAATCATACAGTATTGTAATTTAAATATTACATGTAAATTATACATTATTTTATTAAATATTGCATCTATTGTTTATGAACTCTCTGAAATTCTTATAAAGGAACTTTGAAAGTTTTAAAACAAAAGCATAAAAATCATACATACTTATGGGGGTACATGTGATGTCTGATACATGTATGTATTGTATAATGTTTAAGTCAGGGTAAGCAGTCTGTCTCCACAAACAGTTCTCATCTTTATGATGAACACATTCAAAGTCCTTTGGTCTAGTGTTTTAAATATACAGTACAGTATTGTCATCTGTGGTCATCCTGCTGCACAGTAACATAATAGGAGTAGCTGTAACTTACTTTTAATGTCTATTGGCTATTCTTGTACACTTTGCTAAGAGCCAAACTGCAGTTTTTTTATTTAATACTTATGACATCTCTTCTGGCAGGTTTTATGGATGAAAATTGACTTTGTTTTCTGTTGCTATGATAAAACACTGACCAAGTTGGGCATGGTGGCACACGCCTTTAATCCCAGCACTTGGGAGGCAGAGGCAGGTGGATCTCTCTGAGTTTGAGGCCAGCCTGGTCTACTTAGTGAGTTCCAGGACAGCTGGGGCTACAGGAAGACCCTGTCTCAAAAAAGAAAAAAAAACCCACTGACCCAAAGCACCTTGGGGCAGAAAGGGCTTATTGGGCTTACATGTTATAGATGTTATAGTCCATCATCAAGTGAAGCAAGGGCACGAGCTAAAGGCAGGAATCTAGAGGCAGAAACTGAAGCAGAAACCATGGTGGAATGCTGCTTACTGGCTTTCTTTCTTTGGCTTGCTCAGCTCCCCTCCCATACAACCCAGACCCAAGTGCCTAAGGATGATATACTCACAGTGCCCTCGTACATCAATTAACAACCAAGAAATGCCCCACAGACATGTCCACAGGCCAGTCTGATGGAGGCAATTCCTCAACTAAGGTAAGGTTTTTTTCTTTTCCTTTTCCCAGGTATGTCAGGTATATCTAGGTTTGTGTCAAGTTGGTAAAGACTGACCAGCACAAAACTACAAAGAATTAGAAAGTTAAATAACTTGTCCAAGATTACCCAGGTAATAAATGACAGAGAAGAATGATTTTACTTCCTCAAAACCAAAGGTCATATACCACACTAGCCGGGTACCATCCAGCAGGTGGTAGCAACTCAATGGATGTTTATTGAATTGATATATATTGCATTTTAAATAAAAAGTGCTTCCGTTGATTAATTCATTCTTACATAGAAACTCATTAAATATTAAATGGCAGGTTCACAGTTTTAAGTAGACAGATTACAGAGATTAGCAAGATTTAATGTCTAGTATCAAGGGGTTCATAGTCACATCCCTGCTACATAGAGAATCTCTGTGAGCGAATAAACGCAGAAAAGTGTTAAAGATTCATAATAGAATTTAGATAGGTACTACTGAAGAAACAATCTCGGCTGGAAATTGGTCAGGAAATACTTTTCAAAAGCTGATCTTTGAATGATAAGCAAGGTGCTCCTTGGTGACAACATGGGAAAGAGAGATGGAGTAATATGAACAAAAAAATATTGAAACCTAAACCAGTCTGGCATATTGGTGAAGCAGGAAGTAGTTCAGTATGGTATGCTGAACAAAGAAAGCAACCAAGTGAGGCTGGAGAAAGATGAGGGCTGGGGCCTAACTGGCTTTGAAAATACCAGCATATTTGCCAGGTTTTATGGAAGACTGTTCTAGTTTGATTCTCCATTGCTGTGACAAAATATTCTGACCAATACCAACTTGGGGAGGAAAGGGTTTATTTGTCTTACATCTCCCAGGTCACAGTTCATCAGGGAGCCCAAGGTAGGAACTCGGGGCAGGAACCTGGAGGCAGGAGCTGGAGCACAGGCCATGGAGGATCGCTGCTTACTGGCTTGCTCCCTGGCCCTTACTCAGCCTGCTTTCTTATGCAACACAGGCCCACCTGTCCAGGGCTGGCACCATCCACAATGGGTTGGGCCCTCCCACATCACACAACAATCAAGAAGCTATCCCCACAGACATAGCCACAAGTCAGTTCAATGGAGACAATTCCCCAATTGAGGTTCCTTCAACCCAGGTGTGTCAAGTTGACACTAAAGCTATCCAGCACAAAGACCTGGCATAGAATGTTTATGAAATTACTCATGTAATCTTTAGCAGTTATTGAGTTCTGTCTTGTGACTGAGCACAGTGCCAGGTCAAGATTGTCTATCACTTAATGTATTAGGTAAACTGGTGACAATTCTAAGGTGGACTGCTATTCTGAAACAAGTTGAATGAATGCCATGTGTCCTTTGACAATTTTGACACCTCTTGTTCACCCCTCCAGAGGATTTTCACATGTGGGCTTTTCCTTGACTTTTTCATGACTCTGTAGCACTGGTACCTTGCACACCCTTCAATAGTCTCCATGTGGCACTCCTAGTTCATGATGTATTTAAACATTGCCTACTTTATTCCCTTTCTCGTTTGTCGAAAAGACAGTAAGATTACCTGAGCATTGTTAGCAAATGCCTTTAATCCCTGTACTCAGGAGACATTGGCAGGTAGGATCTCTGTGAGTTTGAGACCAACCTGATCTTCATAGGGAGTTCCAGGCCAGTCAGGGCTACAAGAAGACCCTTAATCAACAAAACAAACCCAGCAAGTTTTACTTAGATCCTTAGGGCTATAAGCCATGCATTCAATTAATTCATTAATGTTTCAAGAATGTCTTTAAGGTTTATGCATAAATTATTTTTCAGGAGATGGGAGTTGTTTGGGTTCTGGGGATTGAATCCAGCAACTAGTGAATGCTAAACAGATACATTACCTTTAAGCTACATCTCTGGCCCATCAAGGCTTTAAAAGAAACAGATTAAAACTACCAATACTAATTCTAAAAGAACAACAAAAGTTGAGAGAAAATAAAGAACAGAGGAAAACAGGTTATTTATGACTTAATAAGAAGGCACACTACATGGAAAAATCAAGAAAGATTTATTTTATGTGTATGAGTGTATTACCTGCATGTGTGTAAGTACACCTGTGTCATGCAATGCCCACACAAGTCAGAAGGCGGCACTGAATTTTCTTGGAACTGGAGTTACAGATTGTTGTTAGCTGTCATGTGGGTGCTGGGAATCAAACCCAGGTCCTCTGCAAGAGCAGCCAGTACTTTTAACCATAGGAAAGTTTTGTGTTTTGTTTTATTGTTTTTGAAGCAGGGTTTCCCTGTAGCCCAAGCTGGCCTAGAACTCACTATGTAGACCAGGTTGGTTTAGAACTCAGAGATCCACCTGCCTCTACCTCCTGAGTGTGTGGATTAAAGGCATGCACCACCATGCCTGGCTCCAGGAAAGATTTTTAGAAATAAAAATGAAGTGAATATTACAAAGAAAGGATGTGTTAAAGTGAAGGGATTTCCAGTAAGATGTTATTAGCTTTCTCTTACCATAACACATATATAAGATGATTAACTTTATGACCTGGGAGTGTGCAGAGAGAAGTATTAACATGGTATATGGAGGGAATGGAAAGATTTGCTAGAGTAGAGTGCAGAAAAGGGCATATACGGCTAGAAATAAGGTGAGTCTGGGAAGGGAAGGTTTCTGCCAGCACCATGGTAATGGGATTTGTTAGGAAGGGAAAGCTGATACAGAATACTGAATTTACTTTGGTAAGTCTCATATGTAAGTTGGGACACAAGAGGACTCAATAAATAATATTCTCTCTGCCTACGTTCTAACCAATAGAAGTATAGAACAAAGGAATAAGGCAGTTAGGAATCAAAATGTCTTGTCTATTACAAGTACAGTTGACATTAGAGAACTGGCTTATATCTAAGGTCAAGTAGGCCTCGTAATCCTGAACTCTAGGACCTAACAGGTGTATTTAGGTAGCAGCACTAGTCTGGGATAGGCCTGCCTCTTAGAATAGAGGGAAGCAGAGCAGAGTATCTGCAGGGAAAGGAGCAGCAGAGGGACTAGACTGTGCAAGTCCAGATCAGTTTCTTCTAGACACACTAATCAGATAAGTCGCCTCACCCTGACAGCATGAATCAGGAATTTACAGTCACTACTATTAAAACATTGATACTATATCATGAGGAAGGAAGCATCAGGTCTGGGGGTTGGTAGATTTCCTTCCCCAGCATGCTCTATCTTTTGTGTTTCAGTGTATTTGTCTTAATCAGTAGGTCTGGGTCTGCCAGGGTATGCCTAGACTCCCTCCCTCCCTCCCAGGAAGTACAACCAGAAACATCTTAATTTCCATTCCCTCTTTTAAATACCTATGCATGTCTAGCACAATTTAAACATAGAACTTCACTGGCTTTGTAATGCATGTGCTGTTTGACGTTCAACTACCTTGTAGCTTATAGGCAACTAATATTTTTCCCACTTTCTGATGTCTAAAAGTCTGTTCCCAGGGCTGGAGAGATGGCTCAGCAGTTAAGAACACTGGCTGTTCTTGCAGAAGACCCAGGTTCGAATCCCAGCACCCACATGGCAGCTAACAACTGTAACTCCAGTCCCAGGGGATCTGACAGCCTTTTCTGTCCTCTGTGGGCATTGCATGGCACAGGTGCACTTACCTACATGCAGGCAATACACACACATAAAAATAATAAAATATTTTTTTTAAAAGTCTGTTCCCTACTGTCTAGTCTTTGCTTTAGCCATGTCCGCTTAGGAAAAGCTGTGTCGGCATAATTCAAGGTCAAGAAGAAGCCTCTGTGCACTGAAGCTACCCAGGCCTGTTAATGTGCTATTCCCTTTGCCAAGGCCAGCACAATTAGCATTTGTTAGATAGGCCAAAATGGCCAGTGTATGTTGGGACCACCTGCACAGCTGACGTTTAGTTTAGATGACCTTTCAGTACCACCAACCACTGTGACATACTGTGGCCTGTTCTTGGTGAGATCTGCAAAGCCCCCAAGCTTTAACTAAGGCTTCTGAGCCTAGTACATGCAGCTTTGTCTCTATAGAAACAGCCACTTACCTGATGATAAAGTTGCCATAACTACAGTTACTGCTAAGGTCAAAATGCTGGGTGGACCAGTAGTTAAAAGCTAATGTAAGCTGTCAGTACTCCCTTGGCCTAATGTACAAGAAAATACTTTGCCCCTCATTAAAATCCAGCTCTCAACAGCAGCTTTAAAAATTCCATATGTAAAATTGCCTCCAAATTTTACTTCATGTCTTTTTATCAAAATTTCAGCCCTTGGGGCTGGAGAGATGGCTCAGCTGTTAAAAGTACTCTCTGCTCTTGCAGAGGACCTAGGTTTGGTTCCTAGCAACTTATGAAAGGAAAAGTTTATTTGAGCTTATAGTTCCAAGGGCAAGACTGTTTTGGCAGGGTGGCAGGAGCAGGAGCGGAAGCTAAACTCTTATATCTTCAAGCAGGCATAGGAAATGAGATCCAGCAAGGCTTAAGAACTCTCTAAGCCCACCTCCAGTGATGTGCTTCCTCCAGGATAGCCACACCTTCTAAGACCTCCCAAAACAGCGCCACCAACTGGGGACAAAATGTCCAAATACTTGGAGCCTATGGGGGACATTTTCAGTCAAACCACCACAGAGCATAAGGGCAAAAGTTGGGGTTAAATCCTTGAAAGTATTGAGTAGTAAGAGGGGCAGAGGACAGTTAACAGTGTTCATTGCAAAGGAGATGGAAAAGGAGTTACTGAGGGGGAAGAGCAATGGCTATCAGAAGAGGAACTGATTGTCAGGCAAGTCAGGCTACAACAAGATGTGAAAAAAAAAAAAAAAAGGAAGGACCAAACAGAATCCAAAAAGGGTAAAGGTTGCAAGCTATACCTGAAGAAGTTTGCTGGTATATTAGTTACTTTTCTATTGTTGTGATAAGGCACCTTGACCAAGGGGACTTAGAAGGAAGAGTTTATTTGGCTTATGGTTCCAAAAGGATAAGAGTTCATATTAGTGGGGAGGCATAGTGGCAGAAGGTGGCTTGAGCAGAAAGCCAAGTGATCACATCTTCAAGTAGGCACAGGAAGCAGAGAGCAGCTAGAAATCTGGCAAGGCTTAAGAACTCTGAAAGCCCACCCCCAGTGACATGCTTCCTCCAGCAACATACCTCCTAAAACTTCCCAAAATAGTGCCACAAACTGGGAAAAATTGTCCAGATACTTGGAGTCTATGGGGGACATTCTAATTCAAACCACCACATTTCCCAAGTTTGGCTGCCAGCCTGGGATGGACCTAGGCCTACTTTATCCACATATCATCAGCTTTTCTCTCCCATGGTTTTCTAGGAACAGAAAAATCCTTCCAACATTTTCCTTGCACAAGTTGGAGGCTTAACTGGATGTGGGCTTTCCCTGAGGGTACTCTTTCCACTTTTTAAGGATAAAGCTAGATGCCTCTCCTTAATGGCTCTAATCTCCTTATCAAAGAGAGCCTCTCCTTCCACATGCCTTTGTGCCAACATTTTTTTTTTTTTTTTGGTCTTTTTGAGACAGGGTCTCCCTGTAGCCCCAGCTTTCCTAGAACTCACTATGTAGACCAGGCTGACCTTGAACTCACAGAGATCCACCTGCCTCTGCCTCCTGAGTGCTGGAATTAAAGGTGTGTGCCACCATGCCCGGCTTGCTCCAACATTTTTAAACTTTATAGTGCTTTCTTTCTCTCTGAAGTATACATTCTGCATTTCTTTCTGCCCCATTTGCTCTTTTTCATTCCCTATCTCCATAATATTCACCATTAGTAACCATGCCACTGTTTCAGTGTTAGGATGCCTTGAAATTTCCTCCACCAAAGAAATTACTTTTCCACCTATCCTCTTTGGCTGAAGGTAGACTGCAGCTAGATGCTTTGCCAAAATATCACAGTTGCTGTTTAAGTCCTTATTTCCCCCTGGTACTACTTTGCTCTCAGCACTACCCTCTTCCAGGCTTCAACTAGAATGACAGAGGAAGTGTAAATCTAGAGGCAGTTGAAGAGTGAACAGCATCATCTGTAAGCAGCCCAGGCCTGGGAGCAAGAATGAGTTCCAAAGTGCTTATGATGCATAGTCTGTGAACATAATCTCTACTTCAGTTTAGGGGGAGATAGTTATAAAGCACTCTGCATGCCATGCCTTTCTGAATGGATTATTGACTTTTTGTAGAGCTATCAGCTTAATTTATTCTCTCTCTCACTCCTCCTTTCTCCTTTTTTCACTTTTGAGGGCAGGACCTTATACTGTCTCCTGGTGGGCTTCAAACTCACAGAAGTTTGCCTACCTCAGCCTTTCAAGTGCCCTTGGATTGCAGGCATATACCATCATACCCAGTTTTATACTGTGCTAAGGATTAAACCTAGGGCCTGATACATGCTAGGCAAGCACTGTATCAACTGAGCTGCATTTCCAGCTTCATCAACTTAATTGTCATAGAAAGAGCAATTCTGTTTTTGCACAATTGCCATAAAGAGTGAGGAGGTGGTAGATGACTCAGTGGTTAAGAGCACTTACAGCTCTTGCAGAGGACCCAGGTTTGGTACCCAGCACCCACAGCAGAGAATTTACAACTGCCTGTAATTCCAGGTCCAGGGGATCAAATACCCTCTGGCCTCTGTGGGTAACCCACACACATAATGCACATAAAATCACACAGGCAACAACACATTTGCATAAATAATAGTTATTAGTTAATCTAAAGAAAAGAAAGAGTGAGGGACAAAGTGAAATCAAGAAGCTTATTTTCACTTGCTGTGAACAGAGGGCCTGGGCAGTATTGGTTCATCTGGGCATGAGTGAATAGAGATAGAGTGTCAGCTCCTAATGTACCCATTTTACATTTCTCACTACACAGAACTTTATTAGGTGAGCACAGTAGATATTTTGATGTCCCTGTCCCACCTAATAGACGTGGAAAATTAGAAGTGCCTTCTGACCTCAGGTTTTGTGTCTCATCTGCCCTCACCAGACAGAGCAGATCTCCAGACCCTGGTGTATTTGTAAAGAGATGTCTCTGTACATAAGCATTGTGAGCATCTTTGTAGCTGCTACATATGATAGTTATGAGCCTTTAAAAATATTTGACACATTTGTAAATATTTATACCTGTTTTATAATGTAAATTTGCTTTGAGTTGTTTTAATTATTCCTCAATAATTATATATTTAATGAGTTCATTAAAATGTAGCATAAGCTAGACTCACAAGACAAATACTGCATATTTTCTCTTATATGCAGAATCTAGATTTGAAAAAAAAATAGATGGAGAATTATTTTATAAAAGGAACAGGACCAAGAGGAGCAAGAGGGAGTCATGAGGGACAGTGCCCCAAAACAAAACAGAAAGTGTCAAAAGAAAACTTTTAAAATTTAGTTTTTAAGATTGCCTTTTGAAGCCAGGCATGATGGCGCATGCCTATAGTCCCAGCGCTTTGGAGGCAGAGGCAGGCGGATCTCTGTGAGTTCACGGCCATCCTAGTCTACATAGTTCCAGGCCAGCTGAGGCTACAGGAAGACCCTGTTTCAAGAAGATCCCCTGGCCCCCCCCCAAAAATGTTGCCTTTTGAGGGACTGGAGTGATGGTTCAGTGGTTAAGAGCACTGGCTGCTCTTGCAGAGAACCTGAGTTTGATTCCCAGCACCCACATGGTGGCTAACAACTGTCTGTAACTCTAGTTCTAGGGAATCTGGAGTTATGCCCTCTTCTGACCTCTTCAGGCACTGCACAGGATGGGTGCACTTACACACATGCAGGCAATACACTCATACACATAAATAAATTAAATGAATAAATATTTTAAAAATTTCCTTTTAACATCTTATTTTTGGTTCAGCAGTGCTGGAGCTGGAACCCAGGGCATTATGCACACTAGATAGGTGCTCTGCCATTAAGCGACACCTCCAGTCTTTTTTAAAATTATTATTATTTTTCACTTTTACATGTATGAGCAATTTGGCAGCATGTAAGTGCACCTGCATGCAGTGTCTGCTGAGACCAGAAGAGGGTATCAGATCCCCTGGAACTGGAGTTATAGACAGTTGTTATTCACCATGTAGGTGCTGGGAACTGAACCTGTGTCCTTTGAAAGAGCAACTAATACTTTTAACCACTGAGCCATCTTTCCAGGCCTCCCCCCTTTAAAAAATTTTTTTTTATCACCTCCAATCTTCCTTTTTTTTTTTTTTTTTGGTCTTTTTGAGACAGGGTTTCCCTGTAGCCCCAGCTGTCCTGGAACTCACTGTGTAGACCAGGCTAGCCTTGAACTCACAGAGATCTGCCTGCCTCTGCCTCCCCGAGTGCTGGGATTAAAGGCGTGTGCTACCACGCTACCTGGTACCTCCAATCTTCTTAATGTATAACATTTTAACAAATTTTTCCTTCACTCATTAAAAAATTTGCATATGTTTACTTATTTTTTGTGTGTAAGTGGGTAGGTAGGTGTGCAAATTGCTACAGTGAACATGTGGAGATCAGAGGACAACTTGCAGGAGTTAGTTCCTTCCATCATGAGGGTTACAGAGGCTAAACTCCGGTTGTCAGGTTTAGTGGCAGGCACCTTCACCCATTGAGCCATCTTGCTGGCCCCAACTCATATTCTTACTAGTCTAAATTACTAGTAATTTAGAGGGAAAATTACTAGTCTATCATTCTTTTTTAATATTTTATTATTTTAATTTTATGTGTATGAGTGTACTGTCTACATGTAAGCGCACGCATGTCATTTAGTGCCCGAAGAGGTCAGAAGAGGATGTTGGATTCTCTGGAACTGGAGCTATCGACAGTTGTTAGCTGCCATTGTAGGTCCTGGGAATCAAACCTGTGTCCTCCAGGTTTGATTCCCATCTCTCCAGCCCCTTCTATCATTCTTATATTAGCTGACATGTAGTTTATTAGGCATTATTTTCTTAATAGTGTATTTAATGATTAGAGTGTTTTTTAATTTCAGTTACAAAAGCCAAGAATGTTAAATATAACTATATAAGCCTGAGAAACTTAGTTAATTCCAGTAGTATAACCTCATACCCAGGGAGTACAACCCACCATGACATAGCAACTTTGCTCGTTGGACATCCTTCTGGCAGGTATCTGCTGTAAGAATCACTGAAGATTTCTGTTATCATCTCTGCTAAAAGACAAACAAATAGGGTACAAAATCTAGAGCTATTAACAGCCTAGTGCCTTAAACCCTTTGCAACTAACCTTCTCCAAGATGGGGGAAAGATTTCCAGTCCCCGACTCCCTCTTTTCTTCTCACCTCAGATATTTATCTGTGTATATGCACAGAGAGGTACACCTAATTAAGGTCATTGCTTTATAGCATCCAGGGTCTCTGTGACAGAATTTCCATCTAAAGCTTTGAAAAAAAAAACTTTGCCTTGAAGTACTTACATGTGTTTTTTCTTTTTACCTTTCAGGCAGTATTTGAGTGTTTCTGCAAAGTTTTGCACAGTCTGTTCCCATGCAAACCAATGAGGGAGAAGTATCAGAAGAAAGCAGTTCCAAGGTCAGTAAATTACTTCATGGTACAAACAGTTTGAGTAGAAGTCAAACAGTATGGGCAATAGATGAATTGAGTGTGTGTTTTATCGTGGGTAAATTTTGAAATTAGATTGATGAGATTTTTTTTCTTCTCAGTATCATTTTTTGTTATTCTCTATGACAAATTTAAAATTTTATCAAAATTTATAATTCGTTTTATTTATTTATGACTCAGGGTAGCTCAGGGTACTGTGGATTAAGTCCTAGCCTAGGTAATGTTAGGAAAGTACTTTGAGACTTTGAGACAAGATCTGGCTAGGTCATTTAGCTAGCCTTGAACACACTTGGTAGCTCAGGCAAATCTGAATTTGTGATCCTACTGTTTCAACCTCCTAAACAGCGGGGATCACAATTGTGATACATTTTTAGAATATTCAAGGCCAGCCTGGTCTATATAGTGAGTTCCAGGTCAGCTGTGATTACAGAGATACCCCGAAAATTTGCAGACATCCTCCTGCCTGGGCCTCCTGTCTGATTTAAGAAGTTGGGATAAAGAGAAAAAGAAAAGTTTTTTTTTTTTAAGAGCTTAATTAATAATTGTCAATGTAAAGCATGAGAAACTAAGTAATTGGAGTTAAATGGACTTAGTTGTAATATTTTATTATTTTAAATATTTTATGTGTATGAGTATATTGTCCACATGATGTAAGTGTACTCATGTGCTGGGTAGCTTTGGTTGTCAACTTGACATATCTGGATAGAGGGAGCCTCAATTGGTGAATTGCCACTGGCCTGTGGCCATGTCTGTGGGGCATCTTCTTGATTATTGAGTGATGTGGGAGAGCCCAGCCACCTGTGGGCATGTGGGCCTTGTGGTGCCACTCCTGGGCAGGTGGTCCTGTGTTGTATAAGAAAGCAGGTTGAACACGGGCCAGGGGAGCAAGTCAGTAAGCAGCTTAAGTAAGAAAGCAGGTTGAGCAGGGGCCAGGAGAGCAAGCCAGTAAGCAGTGTTCATCCATGACCTGTGCTCTAGCTCCTGCCTCCAGGTTCCTGCCCTGGGTTCCTATCTCGGGCTTCCTCATTGATGAGCTGACTAAATGTAAGCTGAATAAACCCTTTCCTCCCCAAGTTGGTATTGATGAGAATGTTTTTTCGCAGCAATGGGGAAACAAACTAGAACAACCCTTATCATGCAGTGCCCTCAGAGATCAGAAGAGGGCATTTGTAACTGGAGTTACAGATGGTTGTTAGCTGCCATGTAGGTTCTGGGAATTGAATCTGGGTCCTCTTCAAGAGCAGTCAGTGTTCTCTTAACCACTGAGCCATCTCTCCAGCCCCGCTATTACAAGTTTTTAAGTAGTAATTTTTCAACCTATAGCTGTGGGACTATTCTCATTGTCAAATACTATGTACAAGTAGCTATCTATGTGTTTATGTGTATTTCTTTTTCTGTCTGGCTCTATGGTTTGAATTTCCTTGACTCTTTTATGTCCTGGTCACATGGGACCCTTGCTCCCCTCTTTATCCTCCCTTTTTGTCCTCAAAATTGGTCTAGTCCTTCCTGGAGCTCCTGAAGGGACCTTACTTTATCTCCTAAACAGTCCCCAGTACCTGTAGCACTACTACCCAACTACTACCTGGAACCCACCCTGAGGGGTTCTTTGCAGCAAGGACAGTCACTGTAACTAGTATTCCTTGTGAGGAAACTTATTCTTTTTACCAGATCCAAACTAGAGAGGTGTCAAAATGTTACCAAAAGGTTCTAAAACACACTAAGTGGAAGAAGCCAGGCCGTAAAATACCACATACCTCACTGTTCCATTAATATGGCTATCAGAAATTTAAAGATGAGGCTCAGCAGTTAAGAGCACTGACTGCTCTTGCAGAGGACCCAGGTTCAATTCCCAGGACCCACATGGTGGATAACAACCGTTTTGACTCCAGTTCCAGAGGGTCCGGTGCCCTCTTCTGACTTCCATGGGCCTTGCACAACACAGGTGCACTTACATACATGCAGGGAATACACTCACACACATAAAATGAACATGATAAATAACAATATTTTTTAAAGAAAGAATTAAAAGATGAGTGCTGGAGAGATGGCTTTAGTGGTTAAGAGAATATATTGTTGAAGGGGACCTGAGTTCAGTTCACCACACCCACACTGGGTGGCTTATAACCACCTGTAACTTCAGCTCCAGGGAATCCCTGGAGCCCTCTTCTGTCATCTGAGAGAACCTGCACACAGATGCATAAACCCCCAATGCATGCGCATACACACATATTTTTGAAAATAGATATTTAAAAAGAATTATAGATGAAATACAGATTGGGTGATTTCTGAAGATTGATGGAGGAAGAAGGGGAAAGGGCATAAGTCTCTACTTAATGGGTAAAAAGGTACTGCTATCTAGTTCCAAAACATTTCTTTACCTCCAATACATAGATACATATACTCAGGACACCTGAGAACTGCCCCTATGATTTCTGAGGTGTACATATGTCCTTCCCAAGGATCCTGATGCATTAATTTATAACCAAGTCCAATGTCAAGGAAGACTGGATTCTAGTAGGGTCCTCTGACTAATAATACATTATTTCCCAGTAAAGCTAAGTTGCAATTGGAAGATCACTTGTAAGCACATAATTAAGCTAATATAGAAAACTGTTTTGTGCTGTAAACTCAAATTCCAGTCTTGTTTTGTGGGGTGGAAGGAAAGATTATTTCCAGTTATTTAATAGTGTATCAATTCAAAATCAGTTATACTAAAGAGTAAAAGAACAAAGCTGAGCATGGTAACACATATTTATAATCCACCAAGGAGGCTGAGACAGAGGATTGCCATGAGTTTCAGGCCAGCCTAGGCTATCTAGTGAGCCCAGCCAGTCCTACATAACAAGTATCTGCTTCAAACAAATAAGGAAAAAACAAGCAAACAACAAAAAAGCAAAAAATAAATTGAATTTGAAACTTCTACAAATTCTTAGCTTAATTCAAAATTTTATTTCCCTGTATTGCTTTTTAAAAATTTTTAAATCTTATATTTGGGATGATTTCATGTTAATATAGGAATTTATCACAATATTATATTAGCCTAATTTATGGATATCTGTGTAAGCAATCATAAAATGTAGCAGGCTTTGAGAACAAGTGGGGCATTTTCTATAAAATGTAATTTTGAGCTAAATATATTTGTCAAATCTTTTTTAAAAAATATTTTTATTTCATGTGTATGAGTGTTTTGCCTGCATGTATGTAAGTGTACCACACTTCTGCCCACAGAGGCCAGAAGAGATCATCTGATCCCCTGGAATTAGCGTTATGAACTGTTGTTAGCTGCTTGGTACTGTTGTTAGGGTGCTGGGTACTGAACCTAAGTCTTTGCAAGAATAGCCAGTGCTCTTTCTTACCTGCTGAACCTCCAGCCCCTCAATAAATAACCCTTAACAGTATTATAAAGGGATGTAGTAGAGTGGGTCCTACTCTCAAGCTGGGCACATTTTAATGTAAGACACAAATAAAACAAAAATAATTATAAATCACTGTAAATACTATGAAAATGGAAAATATAATATTATGCTCTTAAGTATCAGCTTAGACTAGTCATGGAAAGCCTCAGAGATAGGACATTTTAGCTAAAGAATGAGGACTCCAGCAATGTGAAAAGTGACAATAGTTCTAGACAGAAGAAAAGGCTATAGAGGCCCCCAAGTCTGCCCGGGAACTATCAGAAGACCAGGTGGCCCAGTATGATAGCAGATTTGAGAAGGGTGCAGAAACTATGCACCTCAAAGGTCACATTGTATAAAATGGGCCTATTCTCTGCACTGAGCAGCCATTGACAGCTCTTCCCTCTGGGAGGAAAAAGATAGGAGTGTTTTGAGAGAACTGCCTGACTGCCTGGTTACTGCTGGAGAGAGGCAGGAGATAAAGCAGGAGACCAGCACTGCAGTTGTTGGGTAAGAGAAAAGAGGGAGGCTACATTCCTGTGATAGTGCTGGAGGCAAAGGAAAGACAGACTTGAGGTAGATTTTGAACATGAAACCGAATTCACCTCAGGAGGGTCCTTTAGCATCACAAAAATCAAGAAGAGAATTTGAAGAAAAAGTTGCTTTCCAGGGACTAAAGAGATGACTGTTGGTAAAGTGCTTACCCATGCAAACATGAGGACCTGAGATTCTATTTCCAGCACCCATGTAAGGAAAGACTGGTGTGCTGTTGTGAACTTGTAATCCTAGCAAGGGACAACGCTAGGAGGCTCCTTGTAGCTCACTAGCCAGCAAGTCTTGTTGAATCAGTGAGCTCCATGTTCAATGAAAAGACCTGGTCTCAAAAAAGGGGAAGAGCAATTGAGGAAAATACCCCATGTTGACCTCTGTCTTTCACATGAATGTACACACACACACACAGACACACACAGACACACCGACACAGACACACACACACACACACACACACACACAATCTTTTTAAAAATTAAGAAAAAAAAAGTAACAGAAGTGCGGACAGTAAAATCACTAGCTGTCAGCAGGGCGTGTGCACATGCCTTTAATCCCAGCACTTGGGAGGCAGAAGCAAGTGGATCTCTGTGAATTCAAGGCCAGCCTGGTCTACATAGCAAGTTCCAGGCCAGCTGGGACTAAGGGAGACCCTGTCTCAAAAACATCAAAAAAAAAAAAAATTACTAGCTGTCAAGAAGTTAAGGGCCAGTGAGAGACTCTAATGGGTAAAGGTGTTTATTATTTAACAGAAGAGGCTGTCAGATTCCCTGGAACTGGAGTTACAGACAGTTGTTAGCTGCCATGTGGGTGCTGGGATTCGAACCTGGGTCTTCTACAAGAACAACCAGTGTTCTTAACTGCTGAGCCATCTCTCCAGCCCCCCCAGATACTATTTAATAAAATCTTTTGCTCTATTAAAGTTTAAGACTAATCTCTGCCTTAGACTGAGTCTGCATTAGCAAATTATAATAAGGTTTCATGGGTCTTGAAATCAGGTGATAAGGGTAGTTTTTTTAAAATTTTATTTATTATTTTTATTTTATGTGTATGTGTATATTGCCTGCATGTAGGTAAGTGCACCCATTTCATGCAGTGTCCGTGGAGGTCAGAAGAGGCTGTTGGATTCCCTGGGACTGGAATTACAGACAGTTGTTAGCTGCCATGTGGGTGCTGGGATTCAAACCTAGGTCTTCTGCAAGAACAATCAGTGTTCTTAACCGCTGAGCCATCTCTCCAGCCTAATAAGGGCAGTTTTGAAGAGGAGGAGACTTACAGAAATATGTTCAGAAAGAATGGGATGGGAACAGCTGAGAGAATTTGGAAAGGTTGGATTGGGTGGTACCAAGCAGCAGAGGAGATGGGGAAGAATCTGTTTTGGCTGTTTTACTCTGGTTATAATTGTGGTTTTGGTATATGTGTTCCTTTTGTGATGCACAGACACACATACAAACTTTACCCATTTCAAAGTATTAGTTTAGTACCTTTTACTATATTCACATAGTGGTGCATCCATTTTCTGGTTACATTTCTATTTCTGTAATAAAACATCCTGTCCAAAAGCAACATAGGGAAAGGAAAGGGGTTTATTCAGATTAGAATTCCAAGTGTCACAGTTCATTGAGGGGAAGTCAGGGCAGGAACTTAAAAGTAGGCCTGCTATTCTACATAGCATTACTTCCAACCAAGAAACTCACTTCATAGCCAAAGAAGCAGGCAGGAATCATGTGAGATTGCGGCTTGCTGGCTGCAGACAGGCTTATGCTTAGCTAGCTTTCTAATACAGTTCAGGACCACCTGCATAGGAAATGGTGCTGCCCACAGTGGGCAGGGCCCTCCTACATCAATTAACAGTCAAGACAATCCCCTACAGACTTGCCCAGAGGCCAGTCTGATCTAGGAAATTTCTCAGTTGAGATTCTTGTCCCAGGTGATTCTATATAGTGTGAAGTTGACAGTTAAAGCTAACCAGGAGAAACTGCCCGTACAATTTCAGAACATTTTTATTACTCTAGAAAGAAACTCTAGGTCTATTAGCCATCACTCCCCATTTCTTTTCCTTCTAGCCTCAGGCAACCACTAACCAACTTTCTGCTTACGTGGAATTGCTTATTTGGAATATTTCATATACATAAAATCATATAATATGTTTTTCTATGTGAAACTTATTTCACTTTGCATAATGTTTTCAGTATTCATCCATATTATGGTATATTATTAGTACAGTATTCTTTTATCTGAATAATTTTCATACATAGCCATAGCTTTCTGCATTAATCAGATACTGGAAATTTGGGTTATTCCCAATTTCTTAATATTACTTACTATTATTATTATAATAATGTTATGAACATTTGTGTGCAAGCTTTTATGTAAACATGTATTTTCATTTCTCTTGTTTATGTATCTAGGAGTAGAATTTTTAGTCACATCACATATGCTTAATTTTTTAAGGAACTGCCACACTGTTTCCCAAATTGGCTATACCATTTTATAGATAATAGAAATGTATGAAGGCTGAACCAATTGGTCCATGTCCTCACCAACACTTATTGTTTTTTTAAGGTCATTCTAGAGGTTGTAATATGCTATCTCATTGTGGTTTTGATTTGCATTTGCCATGCTTATGTGTGTGTGTGTGTGTGTGCACGCACGCACGCACATGCAGACATGCAGTGCACCAGCAAGCCACAGTATGTGTATAGATGTCAGAGGCCTCATGCCTTCTACCTTGTTTGGGGCACTGTCTTTTGAGCTTCTAGGAAGTCTCCTGTCTCCACCTCTCATTTGATTGTAGCTATGCTGGGATTACAGTATACCCAACTTTACGTGGGTTCTAGGGACCCAAACTCCCATCTTCATGCATGTACACCAAGTGCTTTATCTACTGAGCCATTGCTCTAGCCCCATGCATGGTTTTTGTAAAAATGCAGATGACTAGGTGTCACCCTGGACTTACAGAAATATAATGTTAAGAGTTGGAGTCTTGGGCCCCACCCCCTTTCTCTGTGGAATCACCATGGCGGCTGGGACCCTGTACACATATCCTGAAAACCGGAGGGCTTTCAAAGCTCTCATCACTGCTCAGTACAGCCAGGCTCAGGTCCACGTGCTCTCCACACTACCCCACTTCCACTTTGGCCAAACCAACTGCACCCCGGAATTTCTCTGCAAATTTCCTGCAGGCAAGGTTCCAGCATTTGAGGGTGATGGTGGATCCTGTGTGTTTGAGAGCAGTGCCATCGCCTACTATGTGAGCAACAAGGAGCTGCGGGGAAGCACTCCAGAGGCAGCAGCCCAGGTGGTGCAGTGGGTGAGCTTCGCAGATAGTGACATCGTCCCTCCAGCCAGTACGCAGGTGTTTCCTACCCTGGACATCATGCATCACAACAGACAGGCAACTGAAAGTGCAAAGGAGGAGGTGAGGCGAATTCTAGGGCTGCAGGACGCTCATTTGAAGACTAGGACTTTTCTGGTGGGCAAACGAGTGACTCTGGCTGACATCACAGTAGTCTGCACCTTCTTGTGGCTCTATAAACAGGTCTTGGAGCCTGCTTTTTGCCAGGCCTTCCTCAATACCAACCGCTGGTTCCTCACCTGCATTAATCAGCCTCAGTTCAGGGCTGTCTTCGGGGAGGTGAAGGTGTGTGAGAAGATGGCCCAGGTTGATGCTAAGAAGTTTGCAGAGAGCCAGCCTAAAAAGGATACTCCACAGAAAGAAAAGGGTTCGAAGGAGGAGAAGCAGAAGCCCCAGGCTGAGCGAAAAGAGGAGAAGAAAGCAGCCGCCCCAGCTCCTGAGGAGGAGATGGACGAATGTGAGCAGGCCCTGGCTGCTGAGCCCAAGGTCAAGGACCCCTTCGCTCACCTGCCCAAGAGTACCTTGTGCTGGATGAATTTAAGTGTAAATACTCCAACGAGGACACCCTCTCTGTGGCATTGCCATATTTTGGGGAGCACTTTGATAAGGACGGCTGGTCTCTGTGGTATGCTGAGTACTGCTTCCCTGAAGAGCTCACTCAGACCTTCATGAGTTGCAACCTCATCACTGGAATGTTCCAGCAATTGGACAAACTGAGGAAGAATGCTTTTGCCAGTATCATCCTCTTTGGAACCAACAACAGCAGCTCCATTTCTGGAGTTTGGGTCTTCCGAGGCCAAGAGTTTGCCTTTCTGCTGAGTCCAGATTGGCAGGTGGACTACGAATCATATACATGGCGGAAACTGGATCCTGGCAGCGAGGAGACCCAGACCCTGGTTCGAGAGTACTTTTCCTGGGAGGGGGCATTCCAGGATGTGGGCAAAGCCATCAATCAAGGCAAGATCTTCAAGTGAACATCTCTTGCCTTTGCCTAGCTGCCTACACCCATCCTTCAGGGAGATGGGGATCATTAAAGGAAACTGAAAATTGAAGAAAAAAAAAGAGTTGGGGTCTTGGCCAGGCATGCCTTTAATCCCAGCAATTGGGAGACAGAGGCAGGTGGATCTCTGTGAGTTCAAGGCCAGCCTGGTCTACTTAGTGAGTTCCAGGACAGCTGGGACTACAGAGTTGGGGTCCTGGGATCTATATTTTCTTTTTAAGCACCCTATGTGATTGTCATGCAAATTGTAGGTAGACTGCTGCTGAACTAGGGAAATGGTCAGTGGAAGAACCATTCAGTTTATTAAATGACTTCCTGGGAGATAGGAACAATCATCTTTTTACTCCAGATAGGGTACCGTGGGGGGTTCGAGCCTGCGACCCCTGCACGAGGATGACTGGGGATGAGTAAGCACGTGGTCGCCAGCCCCAGGAACAGTCAGACACAACAGGGAGTCTAGTCAAGCAGGAACTCGTTTATTGCAGCAGGGCAGGGTGCTTATAATTCCGCCACCCCTCATAGTTCTCCAATCAGCTTAAAGGTCAATGCATGCATGCAGGCAGGAGCCCAAGAAAGCTTATGGAGGCATCCAATCCAATGATCTTCAAAACAAGTCAGGCCACACCCCAGTAACTTCCTCTCAGCACCATCTTGGCAAGGCGGGGCCTTTAGGTCCCCATAGGGTACCAGCTAGCAACAGACCAAAGAAATGATCCCACCCAAGTCTAGCGTATTGAACCATTGAGTTTATTAGGGTGACTTACAGGAGCATGGGTGACTTGAAGGCCCCTGTATCACCAAAAACCTCACCTCAGCCTGGGCGATAACTCATGGAAGCTGTGTCCTTGGAGCTCCCTCAACAATTTGCAGATGGTTTCTTTTCTGAAGTGTCTTCTCTCCCCAGCAATTATTGCTTACATAATCTTGGGGGTGGGGGGTATGTTGTGAATCTTGTTTCAGAAGCTTCCTGAACTTTACAAATTTCCTTTATTTCCTGAGTAATATAAGCCTCCTTCTAAGAGGAAATGCGTCTGTTTAGAGAAAAAAGTCACGCAACAGAGTTTTTCAGGTTCCCTCTAATAAGGGAAGCAGACATAGACTTCAGGACAAGATTATATTTTAGGAGGAAAGAATGCAGTTGAATTTAGACAGGACTATACAGAGGGCCTCAGCTCTTCACTGTATGTCTATATTTTATTTGTTTTAGAAAGAAAATTTGGACTGTATGTGATGATGCACATTTTAATCCCAGCACTCAGGAGGCAGAGGTAGGGGGAATCTCTGTGAGATAAAAGCCAGTCTGGTCTACATAGTGAGTTCCAGACCAACTAGGACTACAGGGAGACCCTGTCTCAAGAAGACCAAAAAAGAAAAGGGAAAAGAAAAAGAAAATGTAGAAGCTAGCATGGTGGTACACACCTTGAATCCCAGAACTTGGGACACAGGCAGGTGTATTTTTGTGAGATTCGAGCAAGCCTGGTCTACATAGCATGTTTCAGGCCAGGTGGGGCTAAGGGAGACCCTGTCTCAAAAAATAAAGAGGGCTGGAGAGATGGCTCAGCGGTTATGAGCACTGTCTCCTCTTGCAGAGGAACCCGTTTCAGTTCCCAGCATCTACATGGCAGCTAACAACCATCCGTAAATCCATTTCCAGGGGAATGTGACACCCTCTTCTGACCTCTGCAGGCATTGCACAACATAGGTGCATTTACATACATGTAGACAATATACTCATACACATAAAATAAAAGTAATAAAAATTTGGGAACATGATAAAGCAAATATATTCTAAATGAAGTTTATATGGGTCTGCCTGATAGTCTCTGTACTTTTCTATATCTTGAAGAATTTTCCTAACATAAAAATAGAAAATACTGTTTCTGTTGAAGGAAAACCTTTCTAACTTAAACACAAGTTAGTGTTGCCTCTGCCATATTATAGAATAAAGCAGTACAAAAATCGTCATAGCTGGGTGTGGTGGTGCACGCCTTTAATCCCAGCACTCAGGAGGTAGAGGCTGGCGGATCTCTGTGAATTCAAGGCCTCCCTGGTCTACATAGTGAGTTCCAGGACAGCTGGGGCTACAGGGAGACCCTGTCTCAAAAAGACCAAAAAAGAAAAAAAAATCGTCATCTAGTCTACCTACCACTCTTTCATATACATGAAGACAGTTCTTTTTCTTAAAAATATGGATGAATGGTCCAGGACTGATATGGTCATTTTCCAGTTATAAGGAACTCAGACTTCTAGTTTGATCTTCCATCTTTAATATAGTGCTTCCACCATGTGTTCTAAGGGAATGGCTCCTGCACTAGCCATCAAATCTGTGTTGCATATAGGAAAAAGTAAAGAATTAATGATCAGTTTCTTTGTGGAAGCTGCATATTGTACTCTGTTTACTTAAAAAAGTGTATGTGAGCCAGGTGTGGTGGCACATGCCTTTAATCCCAGCACTCGGGAGGCAGACGCAGGTGGATCTCTGTGAGTTCAAGGCCAGCCTAGTCTACATAGTTCCAGGACAGCTGGGGCTACAGAGAGACCCTGTTTCAAAAAGACCAAAAAAAAAAAAAAAAAGTGTGTATGTATGTGTGTGCTTGTGTCTCTGCATGTGTGCTGTGGTGCACGTATGGAAGTCAGAGGATATCTTGTGGGATTTGGTTCTCTTTTTCTATGAGCACTGGATGCATATGGTGTAGATACCTACATGCAGGCAAACATATATATAATAAATCTTTTTTCGAAAAAGAAAAAATGTATATCAAAAGACTAATTCAACAAGGGAAAGGAAAGCCAGGTGTAGGACTCCAGAAGCAGGAGGATAGTGCATTTGAGGCCTGCCTGGGCTACAAAGAAAACCCTTGGCTCAACAACAACAACCCAAAGAAGAAGAAAAGAGGGATAGTGGAGAAGTGCTAGTACAGCTAGACAACTGTGTGTAAATGTGCGGACCTTCATATCACATACATAAAATGTAATTTAAAGTGGACCATAGATCTAATGTGAGAGCCAAACGTATAAAGCCTTTGGAAAACAATATGGGAGAGGTCTTCAAGATCCTTTGACAGTTATGAAAATTTCTTGGTAGGATGCAAAAAGCAGTAGAGAAGTTGCTAAATTGCATTTCATTAATTTTTTTTTTTTTTTTTTTTTTGAGAAAAGGTCTCACTACCCCCGG
>NW_008338534.1:450988-471105 GCF_000622305.1 Nannospalax galili | reverse complement strand
TTTTTTGAGACAAGGTCTCACTAGCCCCGGCTGGCCTGGAACTTGCTATGTAGACCAGACTGGCCTCAAACTCACCGAGATCCACCTGCCTCTACCTTCCAAGTGTTGGGGCTAAAGGTGTGCGCCACCATGCCCAGCTGTATTTCATTAATTTTTAAGCTTTCATGGTGGCAAATGCCTATAATTCCAGTACTTGAGGGGCAGGTAGGAGGATCACTACAAATTCGAGAACTTCTATTTAAGCCTAAGTTTAAATAAACCTGTCAGAACTGAGGATGAACTTGGGGGAGCAAGTCACTGACACATGCTGTAGCGTAGATGACCTTTGAAGATACTGTACTAATTGAACATTTTGGTCCCTCTTCCCAATGTAGCCACGAGTGAAAAATCTCCTTTCTTTGCTTTTCACTATTATATGTTTGGCCTATTGAAACCATTAGCAGAGCCTAGCTTGTGAGGGTTGTTAAGACCCAGGCTCTGACCCTAACCACTCCATAGACTCATAAGAAAAGCAGGTTTAGAAGTAGAGAGGATAAGTACTGTCTCATACATGGGATTTAAGATGCTGAATACTATACACAGAGCTATGCCTCCCCGCCCAGGTAAAGATACTTGGCTAAAGACAGGATTGTTCAGGCTGCAAAACACAATTGGGACTCATTCCAGTTTAATAGTTGAAATTGTGGGATTAAAGTGGCTGTGACAGAATGTGGAGAAAATAGTTTAAGGACAGATGCTGGGAGAAGTACATGCTTTGGAAATAGAGGAACAAGAAGCAGAGAATTCAGTCAGCATAGCTTTATCAGATATCTTATTTGTGCTAGGCTTACAGTGAAGATGAAGTTCAGTCTCTGACTTAGGATGAATTTGCACTGTTGCAGAGAGCAAAACACATGAACAAATAAGAGGTCCTTCTGGGTAGTGATCTGTTATGCAAGAGTGACTGAATGTAGAAACTGCTTCATCTAAGGGGGTAGGAAAGCTCTGCTCAAAGAGATGGCACATGAGCTGATGACTAAATGATGGGAAGGAAGCTTTTGTGTAACAACATGGGAGAAAAGCATTCTGAGTCCAAAGAATAAATCCACAGTCCTTAATACTGGATGAGAGAGAAAAAAAATGAAGTCTGTAGCCCAGTACAAGACAGAAGAGAATTTCAAAACAGTCAAGGTAACTACTGTGTTAAATGTTAGTAGAGGTCCAGGAGGAATAAGAGTAATAGCAGTTCATTGTGGGTGCCAGTGAGATGGCTCAGGCAGTGAAGGCGCTTCCACTAAGCCTGGAGATCTGAGTTCATCCACAGAATGCACATAAAAGTTGGAAACAGAGGGCTTGAGAGATAGCTCAGCGGTTAAGAGCACTGACTGCTCTTGCAGAGGACCTGGGTTTGATTCCCAGCACCCACATGGCAGGTACGAACTGTCCTTACCTCCAGTTCCAGGGGAATCTGCGGCCCTCTCCTGACTTCCATGGCATTGCACGACAACAGGTGCACTCACATAATGCAGGCAATACTCGTACACATAAAATAAAAATAATAAAATATTTTTTAAAAAGTTGGAAGCAGGTTGGGTGTGGTGGCGCACGCCTTTAATCCCAGCACTCAGGAGGCAGAGGCAGGCGGATCTCTGTGAGTTCAAGGCCAGCCTGGCATTCCAGGACAGCTGGGGCTACAGGGAGACCCTGTCTCAAAAAGACAAAAAAAAAGTTGGAAGCAAAGGACCAACTTCACAAAATTGTCTCTCACTGTCAGAGGCAGACTGTTGCACACATACCCCCAACAGGCACACATATAATAATTATATATCAATTCATCACTGTTTTTCCCTCTTGATGAGGAAGAAATCAGTCAGGAAGCCACACAGCAGCCATGGTTTTAAAGATATTGAAAGACTCAGGTGGAACTGGAAGTGGCAATTCACCAAATTTGAATTACTTTCCCCAGCTGCAACATGAAGTCTCTAAGAGAAAATGTGTGCCAGTTTAATCCAAGGCACAAAGAAAAAGCATCTACAAGTGAAATGACCTGTTTGCAAGACTACCAAGACATCGAGAATCACTATATGCAAAACACCTTGTGGGAAGGTTCCAAGACTTAGAATCAGTTCCAAATACAATCCACAAGAGTACAGTCCTTCTGAGACTGTTAGGCAGATTACTTCCATCAGTGTTGAGTGGAGACTGAAATCACTATCGCAGATGCCTAAGTCACCTATTTTAATGAATTGACTTAATCAGTTATTGAACAAATGTGGCATATATATATTGTATATATCATGATTTAACCTCAAAAAGGAAGAAAATCCTGATACATGCTACAACATAAATGACCCTTGAAGACATTGTGCTAAGTGAAGTTACCAATCACAAAAAGGCAAGCATATCATTCCACTTATTAGAGTAGTCAACTTCATAGAGAAAGAATGGATGGCTGCTTTCAGGGACCAAGAGGAGTAGAGAGTGGGGACCTATTAAATAATACAGGATTTCAGATGGGAAATATTTTTTTTTAAAAAAAGAGTTCTGAGTATGGAGAGTAGTGGTTGTTGCATAATAATGTGAATATACTTAAAGCCACTGAACTATACAGTTAAAAATGGTTGGAGGACTAAAAGTGTACTCAGTAGTAGAGTGCCTATCTAACATGCATTAGACTCTGAATTCCTTCTTCAATACCACATAAGAATATATGTGTAGCCAGGCAAGGTGGTATATGCCTTTAATCCCAGTACTCAGGAAGCAGAGGCAGGCTCATCTCTGATATTGATGCCAGCCTGATCTAGCTAGAGAGTTCCAGGACAGCCTGTTCTCCATAGTGCGTTCCGTGCCAGCTGGGGCTAATAGGGAGGCCCTGTCTCAAAACAAAAACAAAAAAAATGTGTGCGTGTGTGTGTGTGTGTACATTTAAGTGTTGAGAGGTCAAATTGAGTGATGAAAAATGTTGAAGAAACATAAATAGGGAAGCAAAATAGTGGATCAACCCCGGAAATTGAACACTAAATTATAGGAATTCTACAAGGAACGAACAGACACTGGAGGGGAGAAAATTGTTAAATAAGTAGAGGAACTGTCCCAAACCTGAAGGAATTAAGTTTGTAGATTGCAGGTCGTTCAATTAAGTGAAAAAAGAAGCTATACTTAGTGGTTTGCATTTTAAGAAAACTAAGCTAGGGGCTAGAGAGATGATGGCTCAGCAGTTAACAACACTGGCTGTTCTTACAGAAGACCCAGGTTCAAATCCCAGCACCCACATGGCAGCTAACAATTGTCTGTAACTCCAGTTCCAGGGGACCCGACAGCCTCTTCTGTCCTTCAAGGGCATTGCGCAATTGCATGACACAGGTGCACTTACCTACATGCAGGCAATATATGCATACACATAAAATAAAAATAATAAATAAAATATTTTTTTAAAAAGGAAAATTACTAATGGTTTTAGAGAAACAACAGGATACCCCAAACAGAATCTAGAATGACATGGATCCTCTGTGTTGCTAGAAGACAGTAGAACATCCCCTCGGAATATTCAAGGAAAAACTCACTAACTTCAGCTTCTGAATTTAAGTATGTGTGTTAACAAAGTTCTGTATATGTCCATTATATGTGTGGATAAAATAACGAGACTTCAGTCATTCCAAGGTCTCAAAAAATTCACTTCCTTTGATCAAGAAATCACTGGAATATATGTTCCATGTAAACCAGGGAAAACTGTTAAGACACCAGCTCTTCCACTACCTAGAATGCAAGCATTCCAGATTGGAACAGGAGAAAGCCCCTGAAGAGTAGCCCCCCCCCCAACTATGACCAGGATAACCCAGTAGATTACCTGCTTGTTGGAGCTGGTTGGTGTGGATTTCGGGGGATGAATTAGTGAAAAGTGCATTTCAAGTGAGGAGAGGGGAAGGAAGATAAGAAGAAAGGAGGGAGGAAAGAAAAAAGGGAGGAAAGAATTAATAATAAGAATTGGAAGTATTGAGGTGTAAAGCTCACTCACTTGGAGGGAACCCATGCCTGGTACTGTAAACCTAGCCAAGAACCCGTGGCTGGAGAGGTCATAGGATCTAGAGAACCTATTACTACCATATCGCTAAAGTAATATGGTTTCCAATTGCCTTCTGAATACTCGTTCTTATACCATTAGATAAATACAATTTTCACTCCTCATCAAAAAAGCTTCTTTTTACAGCAGCCAGTGACAAATGGTCAGATGCAGAGAATAAATGACTGTTGGGTACCTAGTCTCAAATGGAACATCTGTAACACAACCCCTACACCCAAGACTCGAGGAACATTGTGGAACAGGGGACAAAAAGATTGTAAGAGCCTGAGGACAAGGATGGTGCACCCGTGAATATGGTTGCCTGCATAAGACCTGCAAAGACCACACCAGTCAACATATCAACATGGATGGAGGAAAATTTCACAAGGCCTGAGATGAAGAGCTACAGGAAATCAGTGGCTGCTGAGGGAGGGAGAAACAGTTTTTCTAACCCCACTTCAGAGACAAAAATCCAATTCTAAATGATCAGCCCTAAACACCTGTAAATAAGGGGTTGTTAGATTCAATAGGTTGTGTGTGTGTGTGTGTATGTGTATTTTAACACTTAAATAATTATAGAAGTTAAGAATTTGAGAGGGAGTCCTTAGAGGAACATGGGAGGAGTTGGGGGGAATAAGAAGGGTGAAAATTATGTAAATACAGTGTACTCATGTATGAAATCATCAAATAAATTGAAAGAAATAATTTGGGCAGTTAAAAGCTTTGTATGGTGGCACACACCTAAAATCCCAGCACTTAGGAGGCTAGAGGATTTTGAGTTGCAGGTGATAAAAGCCAGGATAGCATTTTGTTGTTGTTTTTTTTGTTGTTTAAAGGATAAAGTAGAAGATATTTGAGGGATCACAAGACCCAAAAATAAAATATTAGATTAAGAGAGATCGCAAAATATGTGTGGATTAAGGAGATGAATTTACTGAAAGCAGTGAATGTGAATGCAAGATTAAATAGGGTGATCCAGAGAAAGCAAGGTAGTTAGTGTAGGTCATGCGTCTAAGATAGGAATGAAGTTGGCCTGGGGAGAATGATGCCTAAGGCAGGTTTGCAGTTATGATCAGGAGAAGCATAAAAGAGGGAGTTTGTGTGAGATAAGATTCAAGACAATGTAAGGCCTTGTAGGGCTCAGAGGTCAGTGCCTGGTGGATGGGCCCCTTGTGTTTGAGAATTGTAGAAAAGATACTGAATACATGAAGGAGGTTGGTTGGTAGAACAGTCATTCAGTCCTTCTACCCAGTGCCTACCTATTGGGAAGAAGACTTTGGAAAGTAGATGGATAAATGAATGCCCTTCCTGGAGGGCTGTGTTCCATTTTCAATAGGCTGACGAAAGTTACATTGTTTCTATCTGTTCCAGGCTCACCCCAGTGGGAACTAGGAGAACAAAGAATCACAGCTTTAGGAGACACTGTAGGGTAGAAGTACAAGGAGCTGGCGGAAGACAGAGAAGAAGTGCTAGATGTCAGCAGACTCTTCCTAGAAAATGAAACTTTTGACTATTAAATAGAAGGTCACCCCAAAGGATACAGACCTTCCAGGCAGTGCCAGGGCCTGAAATGAGAGCAAGAGTGGAAGTAACATGCCCTTGGGATGGGACCAGCTTTGTTACTTTCAGTAGCTATGCTCTGCCACCCAGGGGTAGATGAACCAAAGGGGCTGGAAAGGCAGAAATGTCCTAAGCACAAGTCACCAGGGGAACAAGCTTGGGATCTTGAGGAAGAAACATATGTATTAAGATCCAAAGAGACTCTAAGAAAGAGCACCAGGAAACAGAAGCCATCATAAAGACTCCTTATAGGTTCCTACAGATGGAAGAAGTGGGAGAATTGGTTGTGGTCAAAGCCAGATTTCAGAATGTGTATATTTTCAGAGTGGACACTGGTGTAGATCAGTACAGATTAATGGTGAGGCTCAGAGCTCAAGCCTGCCTATTTCCTAACTGAAGGAGGAAAAACATAGGTCACCTGTTTGGGACAGGTCTAGAATGTTGGGGAATGTGAAAATTTGGCAGCAGTAAAAGATTTCCTGAAAATGCAACAATCAAAAATTAAAAATCAAACATATAAGGAATCTAGGTGTTTCTGGCAGTGACCTATGTGGGATCCCCCAGTTTCAGTGCAGCCTTGATTCTGACACGTATCATACATGCTCTGCATTGAAGATGCAGTCACATCACACATACCAACACTGACTGAAACACCTTACCTCAGATTGTGACTACTGTATTATGAATTACAGTGTGTGTATTTGTGCCCAAGTCCTGTACAAGAGCAGTCAGCATTATTAACCAATGAGCCCCTCAATTGGCAATTTTTCTATTTTTTAATATTTTCTTTTTATTTTTTTATGTGTATGAATGCATTGCCTGCTTGTATGTAAGTGCACCCATGTCATGCAATGCCCACGGAGGTCAGAAGGTGGTGTCAGATCCCCTGGAACCAGAGTTACAGATGGTTGTTAGCCGCCATGTGGGTGCTGGGAATCAAGCCTGGGTCCTCTTCAAGAGCAGTCGGTGCTCTTAGCCGCTGAGCCATCTCTCCAGCCCCCCAAAATCATCAAATATTTCAAAATTTGCTAATTGAGTTGCTGACTTGAATTTTATTTAGAGTGAGTGTGTGTGTGTGTGTGTGTGTATTTTGGAATATGCATGCATGGCACACATGTGCAGGACAAAGCACAACTTGCAGCAATTTGTCCTCTCCATCTACCATGTCAGTTCCAGAGATAGAACTCAGGTTGTTAGGGTTAGCAGCAAATGCCTTTAGCCACTGGGCCATCTTGCTGGCTTCTTGAGTTCTTTTTTTAAATTATTAAATGAATCTCTGTTCAGGATTAGGACAGAAATTCCAACAGTTTTCTCTTTTGAGATAGGGTCTCCCTGAAGCCCCAACTAGCCTAGAAGTCATTTTATAGATCAGGCTTCAATTTCACAGAGAACTGCCTGCCTCTGCTTCCTGAGTGCTGGAATTAAAGGTGTGCACCCCCATGCCCAGCCTCTTTAGACTTTTTGAGATAGAATCTCATAGCTCAGGATTAGGACAGAATTTCCAGCAATTTCCTTCTTTTATTTTTTTATTTTTCATGTAGCTCAGGCTGGCCTCAAGTTCACTGCATAGCTGAAGATGAACTTCCTTTTTAAAAAATATTTTATTTTTATTTTATGTGTATGTATGTATTGCCTACCTGTAGGTAAGTGCACCCATGTTGTGCAGTGCCCAGGGAGGACAGAAGAGGCCGTCGGATCTCCTGGAACTGGAGTTACCGAAAGCTGTTAGCTACCATGTGGGTGCTGGGATTTGAACCTGGGTCTTCTGCAAGAATAGCCAGTGTTCTTAACCATCGAGCCATCTCTCCAGCCCCCAAACTTGAAATTCTAATCTTCCTACCTCTACCTCCCAAGTGCTGGGATTGTAGGCCTGAGCTGCCACACCCAGCTTCTAACAATTTCTGGAGTATCTCTAAACTATTTCTGCACTACATATGCAATGTGGCATGCTTGGCATTGACAATTATAAGATGAAAATTTTGATCACCTGAAAAATCTTCTCTAAGTACAAAAGAAAAAGAAGGGGCATGCTACATAGGCATTCTATCACTAAAGCTATATCCTTAGCCCTTTTAACTGTTTTTAAGTGTATAGTTCATTGTCATTAAACTACCATAAAACTACTATTCTTACAGCATTTTTATCATAGTAAGTATTGTAATAAGCTAGAGATGATTTAAAGTACCCCAGAAGATGTGTATGGAGTACACAGACACTAGGCTATTTTATAGGAGAGACTTGAACATTAAAGATTTTGATAGCCACAGCTGGCAGGAAGTGTGGAGGGGACAACTCTATATATAGGGGAACAGAGGGCTGAAGAGCACAGCCACTGGGGTCAGAATGGGTCTTTGAGGCAGAGACATTCAGAAATGTAGGCAAAGAAGCTGAACTTATACCATTTCTTACTCTGTCTTTGGGGTGAATGTCTACTTAACCTTCTAAGGCAGTTTCAGAATTACTTTTCTAAGAAGTGTCTCTTAATGTTTGCCACTTTCTTCTTGATCCTCCTTATGATTTTGTTGTAATACATCCTATAGCTACGACCCTTGGCTCATCTATTTTTCCCTGGTGTGAATGCCCATGAAGAATGTTGATCAGGGAAGTGATGTCAACATATTTGCATTTTTCAAAGTTTACTAAATGGAATGGTTTAGAGGGATGGATTGGAATAAGATGGAACCCAGAGTCACAAAGACCAGGGAGAAGGTTTGTAGCTAGAAGTTTAGAAAGTATCATGAAGCCAGGCATGGTAGTTCACATGTTTAATCCCAGGATTTAGGAGGCAGAGGCAGGTAGATCTCTGTTAGACAGAGGCTATCCTGGTCTACATAGTGAGTTCCAGGACACCTGGAGCTACAGGGAGACCCAGACTTGGGGGGCAGGGTGGAGAGCGATGATTGAGAGACAATGTGAATGAATATGAATCATGGACGTACCAGTGTTAAACAGGTAGAGGCTACAGTACGTGTTACCAGTTACTGACTGGGGTCTACCCTGATGGAAAGTGTGGATAGCCAAAGAGAAGCACTTCCAGCACTTCAAATGTTGACTCTTTGGCAACTTTTGTATCACTCAGCGTTTGATACCAATGAGTCAAAGGTGACAGCAGTAGGCAGTTGAAGGGTAGCATCTGGTGGCGCCTTCTTGTGGGCCTTCCGTGCCGGCCTCCAGAAAGTGGGACCCTTAGCTCTACAAGCGTTATAGATCTTTTGTAAGCCCAAGAAATTGTAATCCCTTAGCAGTAGCTGATATCGCATCTTCCATGTGGGCCTAGGTATTAGGCCCTTTCCTGATTATTCCCCTGCGCTTGACAGGAGCCAGTGTTATAACTCCCAGGCCTGAGTATCTGAGATCTTTGGTTCAGAGGACCTGGCAGACCTCTGGACTCTTTTAGCAACCATAGCCATACAACTTCTCTTCTCTGACCCTTTTCACACTTCTATCCCTCTTTAGCCTCCACTTTCCATCCTCTCTCTTACTTCCACTGCCACCCTTTTTTTGCTCTAACTGCTCTCAAAATTTTCAGCTGCAACTTGTTGCTGTGGCCATTGTTACAGTTGTCACTATTTGAGAAGCAGCTACTACTACTTTTGTGCTGCTGCTGCTGCTGCTGGCTACCAGTCTTGTAGCTTTGCCTCTTTTTCAACTATCTCTGCAGTTGGCTGTTCGTTGCTTTTGCAGCTTACCCTACCAACTCTTGGGCTTCACCTCTTGTTTAGCTGTCAAGCATGTTGGCTACTCGACGACGTCTCAGCTTAGCATTCTAGCTGTTCTACTCCTGCCACTCTGCTGTTGTGGCCACTGCCTCACTGCTGATTTTCTTCATTACTAGCGACATCTGAACTACTAAAGGCAAAGAAAGACTACTTGAAAGAAGCTTTTTATGGAGTCTAATGTTACAACCAAGCCTGCTTGCTCATAGGGCCAGAGAAGGGGTATTTGCACCAATCATAGCAAATCTCTCATGCAAATAAAGGTTTGTGTTTGCACCAGTCATAGCAGTGTTCCTTTTCCACCAGTCACAAGATATCCTGTTTGGCCGCCAGGGGAAGAATGCCCTCTCTGACCTAGGTAGAAATGGCCGCAGTCACCCAGAATTTATTGAGGCTTGTGATAGCAAAACTTCTAGTACAAACTATTTGAAACATTTATAGCTGGTCCTGTACTTTTAGGAGCTAGAGCAAGCAGCTGGGATCACCATGTATTTTCCTGACAGTGTCAGTGGAGTATTTAAAACAGCTGATTCTAGTATGAGAGTAATCATTTGGCTGTTTGACAATTCTTTTGCTCAAGACAGGCAGAACATAAAGGAGAGTCCAACAGTACAATAATAATTAGGGAACAAATTGTACCACCCCCCATATTTACTTAATTACAAGAAAATGAATATCACACAGAGTGCTTATCTTAAAAAGTTGAAGAACTTATCAACAACATTAATAGTGATTTAAACAGATATTAAAGTGCTTTAACAATGCTGAACACCTGCTCAGTGCCCCAGGGAGGAGTAGGTTGCCTTTGGAGTCTCATTGAATATGTGATTAAGGAGGAAAGATGAAGGATCTTACACAATCACAGCCTTCTTATTAAGGGATCTTAGTAAATTGCAGTGACATTCACATAAGAATTAGGTGATATAAACAGGAGAAGAAATCTGGGGCCTGAGATAATGTTTCATTTTGGACCTGTTGGGCCATCCAGGTAGAACATGAGGGATGAAGTTAAAGACCTAGGAGCTGAGGTAGAGGAGGATCTTGACATTCATGGTTTCTCAGTCACCCCCCCCCATTTTCCCCACTAATAAACAGAGATCAAGATCCAATTAATTTAGGGCTCTCTAATTGGAGAATACTTAAAGGAGAAAGTTTCATGATATAGCAAAGTAGAAAACAGACATTAAAAAAAAAAAACTATTTAATGTGTTTGAGTGTTATACCTGTGAGTGTATATACATAAGTGCACCTGAGTTGTGCAATGCCTATGGAGGCCAGAAGAGGGTAGTGAATCCCCTGGAACTGGAGTTATGGACAGTTGTTAGTCACCATGTAGGTGCTGAGATCCTGGGTTTTCTGCAAGAACAGTCAGTGAGTGTTCTTAACTGCTGAGCCATCTCTCTAGCCTCCAAAACAGACATTTTTTTCTTTGAGAAAATGGATTAGGCCAAGATTTAGTCCCATTCCTCCTCCCAATTAAAGGATGATACATTTGTATAGTTAAGTACATAAAATGCACACCTCAATGATTTTTTTTTTTGAGACACAGGGTCTTGCTATGTTGCCATGGCTGGCCTAGAACTGACTTATATAGCCAGTCTGGTCTCGAACTTAGAATTATCCTTCTCCCTCTGCCTCCCAAGTGCCAAGATTACAAGCATGAGCCACCATGACTGGCCAGTGATTTTTTTTTTTTTTGGTAACATTTTATTTTACTTTGTGTATATGTACTGTACTATATGGACATGCACATGCCATGGCATGTGTGTGGAGATTAAAGGACAGCTTGAAAGAGTCAGTTCTCTCCTACCATGTGGGTCTGGGGATCAGACTTACTGGTGATGGCAAGTGCTTTTATCCCCTGAGCCATCTTGTCAGCCCTGATTTTCTTTTTTTAAAAACTTTTGTGTACACTGTTGAAGCCATAATTGAGCCAGATATAGATTACCTCTGGCTTTTCCTAAGGTTTCCTCTGTAGCATTGTCACCTCCTGTCCCCTCTTTTCATTTTGTCTAGAGATTTCATCTATTTTGGTTTTGAGATAGGGTCTTTTTGTATCTCAGGCTCGTCTGGAACTCGTATCATCCATGCCGTCCTCAAACTTGGAGTTCTCCTGCTTCAGCTTCTCCTTTGCTAGGATTACAGGCCTAGTTTATAATTAATTAATTATATATGCTAGAGTTGGAATCCAGAGCATTATGTATTCTGGGCAAGTGTTGCACCATAGAGCTATGCCTCTAAGCCCCAAGGTTTAGAACCCTGTGAATTTAGGGTGGGAGATGACATTTTCTCCTTCTCAAAGGCCTGTAGACTGCAGAATCAGAAAGTCCATATAAGAGAAGTAAAAATGAAAATTTGCTTTGAAGATTCCAGTGTACACAGTGAGTGTCCTTTATTCTTACTAACCCTTCCTCTGATTTCTCTTTTTAGTGGAAATAAAGGAAACCTCTCTTTTGTATGTGTATTAACTATTGTAAGAAATCTAGAACTGAGAGGACTGGAGAGATGGCACAGTAGTTAAGAACACTGGCTGCTCTTGCAGAGGACCTGGGTTCGATTCCTAGCACCCACATGGTAGCTAGTAACTATGGTTAACTCCAGTTCCAGGGGATCCAACGCCCTCTTCTAACCTCCATAGGCATTGTACCACATGGGTGGTACAATGCAGGCAATATACTCAATACACATAAAATACAAGTAGTAAATAAATTTTTTTTTTAAATCTAGAGCTGAGTATAGTGGTTGCATGCCTGTAATCTTAGCACTTGGGAAATGGAGGCAGGAGAATACAGTGTTTTAAGGCCAGCCTCAGATACATAGTTGGAGGCCAGCCTAGACTACATGAGATATATTGGAGGCAAAAAAAAAAAAAAAAAAACCCCAACTATCTTGGATCAGTGAGATGGGTTGGTGAGTAAAGGTGCTTGCTGCCATTTGAATTCAGTCCCCAGGACCCTCATCATAGGAGACAACTTACTCCTACAAGTTGTCTTCTGACCTCCCAACACATGTGGCGTGCGCGCGCGCGACCATCAAAGTACACACACACACACACACACACACACACACACACACACACAAATTGATTAATTTAAAAGATCTTTTTTAAAAAAGGCTTTCTAGGCCTGGTATACACACCTCTAATCCCAGTACTCAGGAAACTAAGGCAGGTTAATTGCTGCAAGTTTGAGGTCAACCTAGAGTACATAGTTCCAGGGCTATATAGTTTGGAAAAAAAAACAAAAAAAGAGGGGCTGGAGAGAGGCTCAGTGGTTAAGAGTACTGGCTGCTCTTACAGAGGACCTGGGTTTAGTTCCCAGCACCCACATGGCAGCTAACAACTGTCTATACCTCCAGTTCCAGGGTATCCACTGCCTTCTCACCGCTGCAGGTTTGAATCCACAGGTACATTTACACATGTGCAGGAAAGACATTCAATATACTTAAAATAAAAATCAAATAAATAAAATTTTGCCAGGTGTGGTGGCACACACCATTAATCCCAACACTGGAGAGGCAGACACAGGTGGGGCTCTGTAAGATCAAAGCCAGCCTAGTCTACACATCAAGTTTCAGGCCAGCTGGGGCTACAGGAGACCCTGTCTTTAAAAAAATAAAAATAAAAAAATAAAAAACAAAAAAACACTGAAAGGAAGAAATATATAGATTATTTGAAGTACAACAGAGAATTGTATATGTTATATGCAAATACCAAACCATTTTGTACAAGGAATCTGAGCCTCCTTGGTTTTTGATACCCTAAGAACCCTGGAACCAGTCTTCTGGTCTTCTGTAGATACCAACAGGTGAAGAAGGTATTTTTTTGTGTGTGATTTGCTTTTGTCAACAAATGTTAGATTTCTGTAACTCAACCAGGTTGAGTGTATATTGATGGATATTTATGTATTTTTTTTCTGTTAAAATTATACTATCACATAGATACTTTCCTATATGTACAAAAGTTTCTTAAGAAGCTGGGTGTGATGGTGTATTCCTTTAATCCCAGCATTTGAGAGACAGAGGCAGGCACATCTTTGTGAGTTTGAGGCCAGCCTGGTCTACATAGTAAGTTCCAGGCCAGCTGGGGCTACACGGAGACCCTGTCTCAAAAAGACCAAAAAAAAAAAAAAAAAAAGTTTCTTTAGAGTATATATCTAGAAAAGCATTTGCTAGTTTGTTTGGTTAAGTCAGTGTTCAGATGTAGCAGGTAATGGCACATTTTCTCAAAGCAGTTGCCCAGTTCCCTCATTTTTGCTAACATCTGGTATTGCTGGACTTTGTCATTTTATCCAGCCTGGAGGTTGTGAAATGGTGTCTCTATAGTTTTAATTTGCGTTTTCCTGACTGATGTGAAATTAAGCAGCTTTTCATGTTTAGGGAACATTTCTGTGCTCTCTTTAGTGACACTCTGACCCAATTATTTTGCAGGGTTTTCATGGGATGACTTTTTCTCATTGATTAGATGTTCCTTTTTTTTTGGTCTTTTTGAGACAGGGTCTCCCTGTAGGCCTAGCTGGCCTGGAACTCACTATGTAGACTAGGCTGGCCTGGAACTCACAGAGATCTGCCTGCCTCTGCCTCCGGAGTGCTAGGATTAAAGGCCTGCACCACCACACCTGGCCTGGTGTTCTTTTATAGTCTGGATGCTAGTCCTTTGTCACAGTTACATCAGTTGCAGATCAGCACTCTTCCTTTTCATTCTACAAATCTAGTTACCGAAGGAGATATACTATGAGCACACCTGGAGAATGAAAGTCTTAGGCCCACAGTTCTGTTGTGTACACTAGTAACATGGCCCTGTAGGTGTGTGCAGAGCAAGTCACATCGTAGTTACTGACTGTTGCTATCCTATGCTGTTTGCCTTTGCAGGTGGAACAGGAGAATTTTGTAATGGAAGGGCATGGCAAGACTCCACCTCCTGGTGAAGAAAGCAAACAGTGAGTCACAGTTTATTTTAAAGGGTCCTATTACAGATCCTGTGAAGTACTTGGTTCAGCATGCTGAGCACTTGTTTGCCTGGGATGTGTGCACATCAGAGATACTACTGTAGAACTTACCAATTGCTTCGTTAATGCATTGCTTCTATTTATAGACTAACTAGAGGAACAAGAAAGTTGGCTTTGTAGTTTTTCACACTTGACTAATCAAAATTTATATTATGCTTAAGCAAAGACTTTTAAGGCTCAGGATGTTCCAAACTGAACTAATTAAGTTTGGGTGTTTTCCAAAGAAAGTATAAAATGGTGCATCCTTTTCTTAGCAATGCCTTTATGAAGTGAGCTAAATTAATATACTGTTCTGCACATTCCAAGTGTGAATTTATTTGAATAGTACTTCCTGAGTCTGTTCCAGTGATTATTTAAACTTCTGATCATTATTTAAATAATAAATTCTAAAAATTTTAAATACTGTAACTTAGCTGACATTCTCAATAATTCAGGATTCATCTCTTCTGACTTCTGAAAAGATTTTACACCTGAATCTGGAGTCTTCTGGGTGGCTTTTGGGTGGCAGTGAATAGATTTTATTCTCTCACCCTGTCATATAATTTGGAAAACTGTGTTTCAGAGCAGACTGGTTTTCATGTCCTTTTAAAGGAAAAACACATAAGACAGGCTTAAAGTACTAACATAACTCTTGATTTTTTTTTTTTTTAATTTAGACAGTAGTCTCCTAAATTGAATGGGGTGGTGATTCTTGGAATTTACTGAAAATCTGTAAAGAGAAACTCCTCTTCTTTGTTTCTTTTTTTTTTTTCCTAGAAAATAGTTTAATTTTGGTGTGTCTTAAGAAAATGATGTTTCCTAAACTCTTAGGAATGAATTATGCAGAATAGTCTATACTGCCAGGAGGCCCGATTCATTAAAAGAAAGTCCCTTGTCTTCTGTTTGTTGTGAATAGAAACCAGGAGATTTTCACAGCCAGTTTAATTTGCTAACCTGGCAGTTTTAAAAATAGCTCACAATATAAATCCCAATTTTGCTCTCTTCTCTCTGATGCATTTATATTTTATATGGGCTGATAGCATTGGTTCCTCTTTAGCAAATTTTCTGCCAACATCTATTTGGTCTCAGTGGAAAGTCAGGAGAAATACCTCAGGCATTTTTCTCTTTGGCCCTCACCCATTCTTCCTCTTCACACTAAACAGAGGTCTTGTCCTATAAAAGTTACAGCTCCCTTTGTGAAGGACTTTTTGTACACAAGGTGCTTCAGCTAGTGGTTGTTTGTTTGCTGCTTTTTGGAAGAGTCTTGCTGTATAACCTAGATGGGCCCCAAACTCATTATGTAGCCTAGGCTGACCTCAAACTCATCATTCTCTTGACTCAACATCCCAGATTCTGGGATCATAGGCACATGCCATCGTAACTGGCTCAGTTAGATGTTTTTTAATCTGTCATTTCCAACCAGTATGCTGTAGCATATAGTCTCTCTTCTATTCAGAGATCAGGTAGGGTAATTTTCCTATGTTAACATAGCTTGAAATACAATTTAAGATTTGATCCCAGATCCTGCTGCCTTTAAGATACTTATAGTATTATTCTATCAAAACTTGCTATTTCTGGACAGTGTTCCTGAAAAGGGACTGTGGCTTAGCAAAGTCACAGAAGTGAAGTGAAGTCAGTATCTCAGAAGTAAGAGGAAGTGGAGGAAGCAGTGAAAATGGCGTTACACCTATTTCTAAGACAGAGATGAAAGTCTTGTTCTCTAGAGGGTGTCCATTTCCCAAATAAACCCACCTTTATCTTTAAAAGCCTGCTCTTATAACACCTACCCTGAGTCAGCTTCTTCCAGTGTTCAGGAAACATTAGGGGGCAGATTCTGTGCAAAAGTGACATCACACACCCCATGCTTCTTTCAGAGAATTTCAGACATTGAACTTGAATGTTTTGTGAAGTATCTTTACCATTCTCCAGAGGCTCCTTATATACCGACCTTCTGAGGTTTTGTTATGTTGGTTTGGTTTGGTTTGGTTCTATCCTTGGTTCTAAGGAAAGAACTCAGGGTCTCGCTCTTTGAGGCAAGCACTGAGTTACATCCCTGTCCTAGTTTGTTCTTCATTGCTGTGACAAAATACTCTGACCACTACCAACGTGGGGAGGAAAGGGTTTATTTAGCTTACATATCCCGGGTCATAGTTATCCAGGAGCCCAAGGTAGGAACTCAGGGCAGGAACCTGGAGGCAGGAGCTGGAGCACAGGCCATGGAGGAATGCTGCTTACTGGCTTGCTCTCCTGGCCCCTGTTCAGCCTGCTTTCTTATGCAACACAGGCCCACCTGCCCAGGTTGGAACTCCAGTTCCAGGGGATCTGACAGCCTCTTCTGTGCTCCACAGGCATTGTATGACATGGTTGCATTTACCTACATGCAGGCAATACACACACACACATAAAATAAAAATAATAAATATTTTAAAAAACACTTCTGTACCAAACTGTTAATATCTAATATCTAGATCAGTTGTGCTGCACTTTAGTATATGTAAGATTTAGTATATACTTTAAACACTTTAGGTATATATTGTTTGAATATTGTTTTTCAGTGAGATTTATTTGCTTAGTATGACCAATGTGGTAATTTTCTAAGGATATTTACTTTAAGAGAGTTACTGTAGCAAATCAGATAGCTAGGTTTATTGCCTTAATTACTGCATTAGAATTACACTTTAATTGCATGATGTGTTTTATGCAGGAATGAAAATAAAAACTGATGGCTTTTCAAAATGCAGCATGAACAGGTACTTGCTCACGAATTGTGTTTTACCATATCTAATAATTACTTTTCCTCAATGCTGTGACCAAGTACCTGACAAAAGCAACTTCAAAGAAGGAAGGGTTTATTTTAGCTCATAGTTTGAGTAGATACAGTCCATGGTATGTGATGGTAACATGAGGCCCATGGTGGTAACATGGTCACATTGCATCTGCACTCAGAAAGAGATGAATGCTGATGCTCATGCTGTCTCCTTTATCCTTTTCATTCCATCTAAGACTGACCCCTGGGAAGATGCCACCTACATTCAGAGTAGGTCTTCTCAGCTAAACCTTTCTAGAAACAGTCTCACAGGCACATCTAGAGGTATGTTTCCTAGGTGATCCTGAATTCTATCAGGCTTATGATGAAGCTTCATCACACATTGGTATGGAAAGCCCATGTCAGATGAAATGTTTCTGTCAGAATTAATTTAGTTTCAGTGCTGTTTTCTTTATGATACTCAGGATGACCTATAAGTTGATGGGAAGAACATGTTGTGATTCTGAAGCTAAATACCAGTTTTTAGTGTAGTAATGAGTTTGCCCACTTTTATTCCTTCCTCCTTTCCTTTTTCCTTTCTTTTTGCAATATTACCTACTAACAGATTTAAATTTTGAACCTCCGTACTTAAATTGACTCCTGGTCTCAAAAGATACATACTTTTAACCTAATAAAGCAATTTAGTTTTTCTCACAAACTTCATTGATTGAATTTTACTAATTCTTGATTTGATTTTTATGAGAGACAGAAAAAAAGTCTGAAAGTCGAGTCTGTTGAAGAGGTATTTGCACACCCATGTTTTCCTGAAAATTGCAGTATTATTCAAAATGATCAGGAGAGCTGAGGTCAGTTGGTAGAGTGAAAGCCCTGGGTTTGATTCCCAGCACTGCACAGCATAAGCTAGGTGTGTTATATACTTCACTTGTCAACTTGAACACCTGGAAAGAGGGAACCTCAATTGGGGAATTATCTCTATCAGACTGGCCTGAGGGCATGTCTATGAGGCATTTTCTTGATTGTTGGGTGATATAAGAGGGCTGAGCCCACTGTGAGTGGTGCCGTCCCTAGGCAGGTGGTCCTGGGTTGAGGTGGACATGGTGGAGCATGCCTTTTATCCCAGCACTTGGGAGGCAGAGGCAGGCGGATATCTGTGAGTTCAAGGCCAGCCTGGTCTACCTAGTGAGTTCCAGGCCAGCTGGGGCTATAGGGAGATCCTGTCCCAAAAAGACAAAAGAAGGAAGGAGGGAAGGAGGGAAGGAGACTGAGCACAGACCAGAGGGGCAAGCCAGTAAGCAGTGTCTCTGTTTCAGTTCTTTACATGACTTCCCTCAAGGATGAAGTGTGATTGGGATTTGTAAACCAAATAAACCCATTCCTCACCAAGTTACATTTGATCAGTGCTGCTTATCACAGCAATAGAAAGCTAACTAGATACTTGGTAAGTTCAAGGTCATCCTTAGATATATAGTGAGTTCCATCCTGGGATACTGGAGAACCTGTCTCTAATAACAATAGAAGAGGGTCTATCTTTCAACAGATGAATGCAGTCATTTTTTTTTTTTTTTTTTTTTAGACAGCGTCTCCCTGTAGCCCCAGCTGGCCTGGAACTCACTAGGTAGACCAGGCTGGTCTCAGACTTACAGAGATCCTCCTGCCTCTGCCTCCCAAATGCTGGGACTAAATGTATGTGCCACCATGCCCAGGAAATGAAGTCATCTTATATTGCAGTGTAACTTGCAAAAATTTATTTATGGGTCCAGCCAGATAGTTCAGTGGGTGAAAGCACTTGCCACACAATCCTTGGGACCTGATTTGTTCCCCAGAATCCACACAAAGGTAGCCTCCACCGTACATTGTAGCACAAGCACACCCACATTCACACACACATTATATACACACTAATAATAAATAAAACTTTTTTCCCTAGGCTGGGAGTGTAGCACAGTAGTAAAGCACTTGTCTAGCATGCACAAGGTACTGGGCTCAGTCTTAAGCACCACAAAGAAAAAAAGATTACATTGACTGTGATCTTTCTTGTTAAGATTTATTTTTATCATTTTTCTTAAACATATGTATGTTTGTGTGTCTTTGAGGATTTGTATATGAGTACAGGTGCCTGTGGAGGCCAGAGGTGTCAGATTCCCTGGAGCTATATTTTCAGGTGGTTGGAAGCTACATGACCTGGGTGTGCTGGGAATGGAAATTGGGTCCTCTGCAAGAACAGTATGTGCTCTTAACCACTGAGTCATCTTTCCAGCTCCCCTTCACCCCCATCTTTTTGAGACAGGGTCTCACTGTGCAGCCTTTGCTGGTCTGGAACTCACTATATAGATCAGGCTGGCTTTGAACTCAAAATGATCCACTTGCCTCTGCCTCCTGAGTGCTGGAATCAAGAGCATGCACCACTATGCCCAGTCCTTTTTATATTTTTATAATTTTTATTTTGAGACAGAGTCTCACCAAGTTGACTGGGTTAGCCTTGAGAACTCACTGCATTGCTCAGACCAACCTTGAATTTGTGCTTCTCTTGCCTTAGCTTCTGGAGTAACTCAGATCACAGGCCTGCACTACCAGACCTGAACAACACTGTGCTTTTTTGAAATTACTGTTCTGGTTGTCTGTTTAAAAATATTGAGTAGCTCTGTAGCATCTCCTAAATATAGGAACAATGAAAATATTTCCAAATCACAAAATTTATAGTTAGTCATTTTAAAAACACAAATCTTGGTAGTTTGCCATAGGGAGGTTTTTTACTTTTTAATTTGTTTTGTGCATTGTGTGATCAGATTTTTTTTCACCATTTGTTGTTGCCTTCCTCTCCTCTCTTCCCCCTTTGCATGTTGAAATAAATCTATTAAGAAATACTAAGTTGAATTCTCTGCAGACTTAGTTATTACAACTGTAAGCTGGACATCAAGAGAATAGTAGTTTACTTTCAATATAACCTTTTCAAATTTAAGGGAAGGAGAAGAAATGAGTTTTGTTTTCAAGGTAATTGGTTTTTTTTTTTTTTTTTGTTTTTTGAGACGGGGTGTCCCTATTCCCCCAGC
>NW_008338534.1:423427-450933 GCF_000622305.1 Nannospalax galili | reverse complement strand
AAAACAATTTTCTCAACCGTTCCTTATTTCAATTTTTCATGTTTTAACAACTATGAAAACAAAATTTAATCGGCCTGTGTCATCAAGACCCAACCTTAAATGACTCATCAATTTCCACCCAAGTTACTAGAAAATTCACTAATCTGCAATAATATATTATATTGTGCCTTTTGAGTTACATGCTAAGAAGTCGATTTATTTCCTTTGGTATTTTTGAGACAGGGTCTCCCTATAGCCCCAGCTCTCCTGGAATTCACTATGTAGACCAGGCTGGCCTTGAACTCACAGAGATCTGCCTGCCTCTGCCTTCCAAGTGCTGGGACTACAGGCATGCGCCGCCACACCCAAAATGCCATAAGTGGTTTGATAGATATTTTATGCTCATGAAATTTTTGCTATTGGAAATTTGAGTAAAATGTTCAATATTTTGTACTATCATCTGTGGAAAACTTTCTGCTGCTAATAAATTTTCTCATTTGCATTGAGGTTGCTTGAAAGAATTGCTTCTCAGAAAATGCCTTTTTGTCCCCTCAAGTGTCTCACAATAATAAAATAATAATAAATAAGCTCTGGATTCTATTTTATAAGGTTCTTGAATGCCTAGATACAGGCTTCCCAGTGAGAATCTGTGGTATGTTCTTGTATGCAAAGGTGGTGTCATTAACCAGCAGTGAATAGGGTAGATCACATAGCTCACAGAGAATTGTGGTTAATTTAGTGAAAGTCTTACTTGTTTTGCTTATTTTTTAATTTATGGACAAATATATTCTTTATGGAATACATTGTTTGGAAGGCAAGATGTGAGGGCCAGATGTGGGGGTGCATGTAATTCCAGCACTCTAATCCCAGCACTGGGGAGGCAGAGGCAGGGAGTATCAGGAGTTCAAGGGTAGCCTTAGCTGCATAGTGACTTCAAGGCTACCTGGCCTGCATGTTGACCCTGTCTTTAAAAACTCAAAATTTTTAGCTAGGCATGATGGTACATGCCTGTAGTTCCAGCACTTGGGAGGCAGAAGCAGGCGGAACTTTGAGTTCAAGGCCAGCCTGGTCTACGTAGTGCGTTCCAGGACAGCTGGGGCTACAAAGAGACCCTGTTTCAAAAGACAAAAAAAAAAGCCAAAAATTTAAATTTAAAAAAAGAAAAAAGGGAAAGAACAAAAGAAAGATGAAATGTTTATCCTGCTCTTTCAAAATGATATTTTAAGGCTATTTGTCCAAAGATACTGTTATAATGTGGTTGTAAGAGATTTTGAATCCTTAGCAATATATAAATATAGGTGAAAACATGTTCACACCAGAATCTCCAGGGGAACCCAAAGGAGAAGCTATGTTTATTTCCCAGACCTTGTGATCTCTGTAGGGGTGGATACCAGTTCTTCCCTGAATACTCTTGGATGTCTCTCCCTACCAGGAATCTGTAGGTGAAGTAGGGGTGCTGGGAATATACAGCCTGGTGACAGGCAGCCAAAGGCCAGATTCAATGAGGCTTTTTGCTGGACCTGCAGTTTTGTGATGACAGAGATTTTGGTTGCCTTGGTCTCTGTGTAGAAAACTACCTGCCATACAAAAAGCATCAATAAATGCATACTACTGAGTGAATGAAGATGGCCCTGAGTTCTCACCCACGTTCTACACACCTATCCTGAAAATCTGAGGGGAAGGTTATTAAGAGTCCTGAAATTCTAGGATTTTATTTGTTAGTAGCAAAAGAAAAGTAGATTAACAGCATGTTATGCTTGACTTTATGTTAAGAACTTTCATGAATATACTCCATCAGACCTGGCTTTACCTGTGAGCCAGTTGGTGATTATTATTGACTTTGCCTTTCTAGCCGTGTCTGAAGTTTTCTTGGCTTAAAAAGAAATATTACTGGCATTTTTTTCTTGGTTTTTGAGGGCTTCTCTCAGATGCCTTTCACCTACCCACATCTCTTCACTACTATTTAGGGGCCTTCCTGCTCCTTCCAGTGCTTTGCCATGCACAACTGGTTTCCTCCCCTGTATATGCAAAGATACACTATTTTCTTGCCAGTATTAAGTCCAGGTTTGTGATGATGTGCTTTAAGAAAAAAAATAGTTTCAAATTTAAAAATCAAGCCAAAAACATGAGTATTTTTTTATTTGAGATTTATGGGGTAAAATGCAATGTTTTTATGCATCATGTAATAATAGAATCAAGAAACCATACTTACTACCTTAAACATTTTTTTTTTATTATTATGAGAACATTCAGTATCTCTTCTAGGTATTTGAAGCATACAATGCAACTGGGCATGGTGGCATATTCCTGTAATCTCAGCACTCTGGAGGCTGAGGCAGAAGATCAAGATTTCAAGCCTAGTCTTGGGGCTACATAGTAAGACCCTGTTTTAAAAAACTAAGAACTGGGAATTAGTTCAACGGTAGAGTACTTGCTAACATGTGCAAGGCCCTGGGTTTGATTGCCAACACTGGGGCGGGGGGAGCACATATGTATTGCTGTCTACAGTCATATTGCTATGCAATAGAATATCAGAACTCCTCCTTCTTTACTGGAAATATTGTGCCTGTTGGCTAGCTTCTCCCCATCTCCTGCTCACTACTCTTCTTCCAGCCTCCAATGATTGCTTATTTTACTCTGAACAGCTTTTTTAGAGTCTCTGTTAATGAATGGGATTGGTACTTGTCCTTCTGTGCCTGGCTTATTTTATTAAGTATGCCCTCTAAGGTTTATTGATGTCACAGCTGACAGGATTTTATCCTGTTTGTGATGGAATAGGATTTCATTTTTATGTATACCAATGATAAGGAAATATTTTTTAAATGGCAACTTAATTAAAAAGTAACATACTGGGCATCTTTGTACACACCTGTAATCCCAGCTCTCAGTATACTGATTGATGCAGGAGGACTCTGAGATTGGGGCCATCCTGGGCTGTTATAGCAAGACCTTGTTTCAAAACAAAAAAAAAGTTCACAAATACCACAAAGTTCAGAAAAATCTCGTGGTACTTGTATTGATTTACTGCCTAACACATTGCCACAAAATTTTTTTCTCTTTGTTTATTTAGCTCCACACTAGTCATCCCTTGACTTTACAGTTCTGTGATGTTTTTTTGAAAAAGAGTAAATAAGATAGGCATGTGCACACACCTATCATCACAGCACTCAAGAGACTGAGGCAGGAGGATTGTTGTAAGCTACATAGGGAGACCCAGTCTCAACAAGCATGCATGGAAAAAAACCAAAACTCAAACATGACAGAGAGAGAAAAATTAGAATTTCCTATAATGTAGTTACCACAAGTACTTCTGTTGTTTAACAAGCAGGATGTGGAATCCTGGCCTTGCTCATGGTAGGCCCCTGAGCTATAACTGCCAGCACTTCAGAGGTTGAAGCAGAAGGATTGCTGGAAGTTCATTGCTAGCCTGGACTATAGAACAATCTCCAAACAAAGCATAAAAACAGAATCTAAGATTGTCATGAAAATTGGTTCTGCACATTTTATAAAAATAAGGAGATTTTTAGAACACGGTTCAAGGATTCACACTTCTTGATTTTATAGCATATTTAAAGCTACCATATTCAAACCAGTGTGGACTGACATAAAGATAAGTAGAGCCATAGAGTAGGTCACAAAGTTCAGAATTTATGGTCAAATAATTCTTAGACAAGATTGTCAAGACTATTCAATGGGTAAAGGACACTTTTATAAATAGTGCTGGGAAAGCACTATCTACATGCAGAAGAACAAAATTGGACCCTCATTGCAAAAATAGTTCAAAATGGATCAAAGACATACATGTAAGACCCAGAAGTATAAACATCTTAGACAGAAACATAGGACAAAAGCTTTATGACGTTGGACTTAGAGATGTCTGCTTGGGTATGACACCAAAGCTACAGGCAAAAAGCAAAAACAAACATATGAGACTGGATCACACTTCTACATCTGGTACAGTGAAGGTGCAGTCAGCATAATCAAAGGCATCCTATGAAATGGAAAACATTTAGAAGTCACACCGCAAGGTGGCATACGCCTTTTATCTCGGGAGGCAGAAGCAGGCAGATCTCTGTGATTTCAAGGCCAGCCTGGTCTACATAGTGAGTTCCAGGCCAGCTGGAGCTACAGGGAGACTGTCCAAGTTTGTTTCTTCATTGCTGTGACAAAACACTCTGACCACTACCAACTTGGGGAGGAAAGGGTTTATTCAGCTTACATCTCCCAGGTCGTAGTTCATCAGGGAGCCCAAGGTAGGAACTCAGGCCAGGAACTGGGAACAGGAACTGGAGCACAGGCCATGGAGGAACGCTGCTTACTGGCTTGCTCCTCTGGCCCCTGCTCAGCCTGCTTTCTTATGCAACACAGGCCCACCTGCCCAGGCACAGGCCAGTCCAATAGAGGCAATTCCCCGATTGAGGCTCCCTCAACCCAGGTGTGTCAAGTTGACACTAAAGCTATCCAGCACAGAGACCCTGTCTCAAAAAGACCGGAAAAAAAAAAAAAAAGGTAAACCCTGAGGACATTAGACTAAATGACCAACATAAAGCTTTGGCCTCCCCACACACACACACACACACACACACACACACACACACACACACAATACTCTGTTTCTACTTACATGAAGTAATCAAAATCAGAGACAGAAAACAGAATGGTAGCTTCTAAGGCCCTTTGGTAGGAAAAGGGGACACTTGACACTTAATGAGTAGAGATATAAAAAAAATTTTGTAGCTCTGTTTCACAATATTATAGTGTGAGCCTGATTTATTAACATTCTAATTAATAAATCTAAAAAATCATAAATGGCAGCATTCTAATTTTCAACTATAATCCAAAGATTGTTGGATTCAAGTTGTTTTGGGGAACTTCAGGTAGTTTGGTTACTATTTCTGCCTTTTGACTCTTTTGAGGCTAAGACCATGGAAACCCAGCTCTCATGGTTACCTTTTTTCTTGTCAGCCTTCTCTCTTTTTTCTTTTTTTCTTTGTTTTTTTAATTTTTTTGTCAACCTTTTTTTTTTTTTTTGGCTTTTTGAGACAGGGTCTCCCTGTAGCCCCAGCTGTCCAGCTCCTGGAACTCACTATGTAGGCCAGGCTGGCCTTGAACGCAGAGATCTGCCTGCCTCTGCCTCCCAGGTGCTGGGATTAAAGGCGTGTGCCACCACGCCCCGCTTGTCAACCTTCTTAATTGCATTGCTTGGTAGTACTGAAATTGAGAAAACTTCGTCTTTTTAGTTTCTCTACATGGCAAAATCGCAAACTTTCCTTCCTTTAGGATCCAGTCTGGAGATGTAGCTCAGTGGTAGAGTCCTTTCCTGGTATTCAAGAGGATGCTTATGTTCAACTCCCAGGAGGCAAAATAAAATAAATAAATAAATAAATTGGGATGGACTGCAGCTGTAGCTCAGTTGGTAGAGTACCTGACTGGCATACACAAAGCCTTAGGTTCAGTCCCCTAGTACTACACAAAATGTGTGCTAGGAGGCAGAGGCAGGAGGATCAGAAACTTAAGGGCATTCTCAGAAGCATAGCCATGATGGACTGATTGATTTTTGCAGTGGTGGGAACTGAAGCCAGGGTCTCACACAGGTTAGGCAAGTTCTCTACCACTGTTCTCCCAGATGGTAGTAAACAGTTTTGTAACCTGGACCTGGTTCTAGCACAATATCTACTACATAGTAGGTACCCAAATAATGGCTGTTAGCTTCATGAATAAATGAATCTAGCCCTCAGAGCCTTACTTTTGTTGTTTTTTAGCTTTGCAGTGTTAGAAATTGAGCCCAGGATTTTGAACATGCTATTCAAATACTCTGCCCCAAGCTACATCCCCAGTCCAGGAGTCTTATTTTTGAATGGATTGATTCACTGGCATCACTGTATTTCATAGTCACAGATGCATTTTTAACAGTAAAGTCACTTTTACCTCAAGTACACTGTGTTGATGTTTTCTTTTCTCTACCTCATCCCACCTGACTCAGGCAACTTTCACATCTATGTGGCCACAGTTCCTATCTGACTTGTCGCCTTATTTGTAATGATGCAGAGGGTGTGTTCTCTGTAAGAAAGCCACAATGATGGGGCTGGAGAGATGGCTAAGTGGTTAAGAGCACTGGCTGCTGTTGCCAAGGATCCAGGTTCAATTCCCAGTGCCCACATGGTGGCTAACAACCATCTGTAACTCCAGTTACAGGGGATCCAATGCCCTCTTCTGACCTCCGTGAACACTGCATGACATAGCTGCACTTATACACATGCAGGCAGAACTCACACATATAAATTAAGAATAATAAATAAAATATTTTTTTAAAAAAAAGAAAAAGAAAGCCAGGAGGAGTTTCTAGAGACATAAATCTCATCGTGTCTTTGTCTCCCAAAGCAGTTGTAAGACCTGCATGGGTCCTTGGTGTATTTGGCTTTTTGAGAGTTTGAAGACTTTGCCTCACATTATAAGAAACACTAAAAGGTACCCTCATCCCAAATAAATATTTAATTTTATTGCTGCTCTAACATTTTAAAAGAATTTTCCATAATTTTGCTTCTGAAAATCTTTAGCTATAAGCAACTGATTTAAGACTTTGGGGGGGTAGTATTTTCTTTTGTCACCCCCTTTTTTTTTGAAACAGGGACACTCATAGCCCATCCTGACATTGAACTTGATATGTACTAAAGCTAACCTTGAACTCCCGGTACCTCCTTCCTCCATCTCCCAAGTACTGGTATTACACATTTGTGGTTTACAACACCTAGCTCCTTAAGTTTTGAGTTGATTTTTTGATACTTTTATGTTTTCTCTGGCATCTATTAAATTTAATCCTCTGTACCCTCCCCCTTCATTTCTAACAGGGTCTTACTGTGTAAGTATGTAGTTCTGACTGAACTTTAATCCTTTTTGTTTCTCTCTGCTGGGATTACAGATATGTGTCACAGATAATGACTGTTGAATCCTCGATCTTATGTATACTAGACTCCAGCTTCTCAAACTATGGGTTGTGATTGTATATGGGATTGTGTAACTGAATGTTGGGGTTATAAAAAAAATGGCAAAAAAAATGGCAGTAAAAAGTTACTGAATGCATAATAACTCAAAATTAATTCAAAATCCAACACATAATGAAACTGAGGTGTTTCTGGCAGTACTCACATGGGTTATACCACGCAACTTCACTGGAGCCTCGATTTGAACATGCATTGTTTACACTTTGCACTGTGCATGCAGTCATGCCATGCAGCGCCTGATTCAAGACTGGCTAAGATTCAAGAGTGTTATGATTGCAGTGTTTTACTATACATAAAAACTTTTCTGCCAGGTGTGGTGGCACGTCCCAGCACACAGGAGGCAGAAAGAAGCAGGCAGAGCTCTGTGCGTTCAAGGCCAGCCTGGTCTACATAGTGAGTTCCAAGCCAGCTGGGGCTACAGGGAGACTCTGTCTCAAAAAGACAAAAAACAAAAACAAAAAAAACCTTTTCTGTTCTAAGAGAAGCATAATAGTTTAATTACAGAAAACAAAGACAATATTTTCCTACTGTCATTCTTCAGCCTTAAGTATAAGTTAGTATATCTCTGGTTTATTGTGTCTGATTTTTAAAATTGCTATTTAAGTGGCTGGAAAGATGGCTCAGCACTTGCTGCTCTTCCAGAGGACCTGACTTCAGTTCCCAGCACCCACATTAGGAGGCTCACAATTGCCTATAACTCCAGATCTAAAGGATCTCTTCTGGCTTCTGTGGGCACCTGCACATAATAATGGCATTCACTAACATAGACACATACACACAAACACATTTTTTAAAAATTTTCTTTTAAAAATTGCTGTTTAAGTTGCTAACTTGATTTTCATTTTAAAAATGTTTGGATGAATTATGATTTGGGATTAGGACAGAATTCTAAGAATTTCTGAAATAGCTCTAAATGTATTCCTGCCATTTTGTACTATGTATTTATTTGAAGTAGCATTCTCAGCATTGATCAAAATATTGATCAACTCTGAAAAATTTTAAAGATGTCCCATGCACATACCTTTAATTCCAGCACTCAGGTAGCAAAAACAGCAGATCTTGGAATTTGAGGCCAACCTGATCTACATATGAGACCCTGTCTAAAAAAAAAAAAAAAAAATAGAGTCCTGTACCTTGCAGTATCAAATATTGAGCTAAGATTTCATTCATGTAAAAATAAGCACATCTATCTCAGTAATTCATATGTTTTTATCTTTAGTAAGTGGTGATATTACATATGTACCAAAGAATTATTTTAAAATAATTTTTCATGCTTTATTATCAGTAAATACTGTATTTGTATGCATATTTATTTGTGTGTGTGCATGTGCATGTATGTGGAGACCAGAGGTCAATCTCTAGTAATGTTTTTTTTAATTTTATTATTTTAATTTTATGTGTATATGTGTATTGCCTGCATGTAAGTAAGTGCACCCGTGTCGTGCAGTGCCCTCGGAGGTCAGAAGAGGCTGTCGGATCCCCTGGAACTGGAATTATGGACAGTTGTTAGCTGCCATGTGGGTGCTGGGATTTGAACCCAGGTCTTCTTCAAGAACAACCAGTGTTCTTAACCGCTGAGCCATCTCTCCAGCTCCTCTAGTATTGTTTTTTAAAAAACTGTTTATTGGGGACTGGAGATACGGCTCACCGGTAAAGAGCACGGACTGTTCTTGCAGAGGACCCAGGTTCAAGTCCCAGCACCTGCATGGCAGCTACAAACTGTCCTTAACTCCAGTTCCAGGGAAATCTGACGCCCTCTTCGGACCTCTGCAGCATTGCACGACACGGGCGCACTCACATACATGCAGGCAATACCCTCATACACATAAAATAAAAATAATAAAATATTTTTTAAAAACTATTATTTTTATTTTATGTGCACGATTAAGTGTACTCGTGTCATGCAATGCCTGAGGACGACGGAAGAGGCTGTTGGATCCCCTGAAACTGGAGTTACAGACAGTTGTCAGCTGCCATGTGGGTGCTGGGATTCGAACCTGGGTCTTCTGCAAGAACAGCCAGTGTTCTTAACTGCTGAGCCATCTCTCTAGCTCCATAGTGGTTTTTTTTTCAAGTTTTTAAAAAATTTAATATTTTATTTTTTATTTTTATGTGTATGAGTGTATCGCCTGCGTGTATGTGAGTGCACCCATGTCATACAGTGCTGCAGATGTCAGAAAAGGGCTCCAGATTCCTCTGGAACTGGAGTTAAGGACGGTTCGTAGCCACCGTGTGAGTGCTGGGAATTGAACCCAGGTCCTCTGCAAGAGCAGTCCATGCTCTTAACAGCTGAGTCATCTCTCCAAGCCCCTTTTTTAAGTTAAAAAATTTTTTATTTATTATTCTTTCTATGTGTATCAGTGTATTGCATGCATGTATGTAAGTGCACCTGTGTCATGCAATGCCCACAGGGGTCAGAAGGCAGCACTGGATCCCCTGGAACTGGAGTTATAGAAGGTTGTTAGCTTCCATGTGGGTGCTGGGAATCAAACCTGGGCCCTCTGCTGCAAGGGCTGCCAGTGCTCTTAACCACTGAGTCATCTCTCCAGCCCCTTTAGTGTTGTTCTTCAAGTTTCAAGTGCCCTTTCCTTTCTTTTCTTTTTTCTTTTCTTTTCTCCCCCTGCCCCTTCTTTAGATAAGGTCTCCCTATAGCCCCCCATCTAGCCTGGAACTCAGTACGTAAACCAACCTGGAACTGGCAGAGATCTGCCTGCTTCTGCCTCCAGAGTGCTGGGTTTAAAGGCATGTGCCACCACATCCCGCTTTCAAGTGCCTTTTTCACATAGGGGACTGAACTCAGGTCCTTTCATGTAGCCCAGGGTAGCCTCCAATTCACTATGTAGCCTGAGGCTGGCCTTGAACTCCTGATCCTTCTAACTTAGTTCCTGAGTAGAATTTTAGGTGTGTACCATCATGCCTTACTGTATACATATTTTATGTAATTATATACCTATATACCTAAATTGTATAAAATTTGTTAGGCGAGTGGCTAGAGAGATGGCTCACTGGTTAAGAACACTGATTGTTCTTGCAGAAGACCCAGGTTCGAATCCCAGCACCCACATGGCAGCTAAAACTGTCCTTAACTCCAGTCCCAGAAGATCCGACGACCTCTTCTGTCCTTCGTGGGTGTTGCATGACATGGGTGCACTTACCTACATGCAGGCAATGCACTCATACACGTAAAATTAAAAAACAAAAAATCTGTCAGGTGAATAAAAGGTTACAAGTGGAAAAAGTATTAAGAAGCTTTATAAAAAGTAGCCTCACACAAAACAGGCATTGCATTTAAACATCTGTATAGTAGTATTGTGCTTTGGAGAGTTGGAGACAGCCAAATCAAACTTTGTGACCATCACAAATTGAAACAAGATGGCGATACAGTCTCCACACATTTTAACATACTGTGCCTGTTCCATGTAAGCTTTCTGTAACTCATCTGGAAGGTACTGGAAGGATAAAAATAAATTAATGTTCAGAATTTCCAACCGAGGAGTTTCCTGCTTTTGCCTACATCTCAATTGTCAGTCCAGGGCCTGGCCATTCTAGGAACTGTGCAGACAGTGGAAGCCATTTTATACCACAAATATCTGGGCTGCCAGATTGTCTGGGCACTGGCTTCTGCCTGCCCTGAAACAGCTCCTTTTCTGTTCTTTTCTGAGTGGGAAAAGCGAAGGAGGGAGACAATGTGAAGGCATAGGAGGCCAGAAAGACAGACAGGGTTTAGAATGTGGACAGGTACCTCTGCAGGGAAAGCCAGGCTTCCAGAGTGCATTGGTTCTCTGATGGCCGGTCCGTCAGTCTAGTACATTTGAAAGAAGCATCTTGGGGAGCCCATTGTTTTTGGTTTCTAGAGATAAGGGGATCTTTAGTCCCAGGTCAGTGGGCCTACTTTACATAATTGTAGTTATAAAATTCTTAAGGAATCCTCAAAAGAGGTAGAATGGATGGGAATTTCTGGAGATTTGTGGCTTAACTTCCCCTGAATTCTTTATGGTTGCTTGTTACTTTTTTTCCTGTTCAGCTCTGAAGAGAGCTCTAAGTCATTCGATTGTTCTTTCTTGTTCATTCATTCATTCCTTTACCTGCTGTTGCAGTTTGGTGTGGAGCCTCACAGAGGAAGATGTGGTATTTTACCTAGGACAGTTGACAGTCTACAGGGAAAGCCCAATATTAAGTAGATTCTGTCATAAAACTAAATTGCCACTATGACACTGCTCCAAAGCAGTAAAGGATATCCTGGGAAGTGTTCAATAGGAGGCTTGGCCTAGCCTAGGAAGGCCAACATGCTTTTATTTGGGTAGTGACTGACTTTCCACATGGCCGAGATAAGGTGAACAAAGCTACTAAGTTAAGGAAACCAAGATACCATTTATGGTGATCCACTTTCCACATTACACCTGCCAAAACCCAGCTGTAGGGAGGTGAGAGCCTTCCCTTTAGGACTGAAGTTCTACTTCCTTTTGGCTACTTGACCCAAGAGGCAAGTTCAGGGTGAATTTCCTAGGTGGGCAGGACTGGGGCTGGGGGAAGCCAGGTAAAGCTTTGATTTAGTGCCTAGTCTCTGTAGGCTGGAGAGCTACTTCCTCTGGAGGGGGAGGGATTAAAGATGACTCAGAGCTGCCCTAGCCTGGAGGAATAATTCAGTTTGTAATGAATGCCCTGTCTTGGTTTTATTTGGGTTTGAGGGAGGAGCTACTGAAGGCTGTATTCACACAATAAATGTCAAGTTCAGAACTGGGAAAGTAGTCCCTGTTCTGCAGCTGTCTAGTTGTGTGATTTTGGGTGCTGATTAACCTCTCTGAATTACCACAGTTTATGTTTAGGCACAGTAACTTTTGATCTTTTTGTGTATTTCAGAGGTAGCTAGAGATTGGTTGTGCCCTATGTTTTACCTTAATCTAAAAACTAAACTCTCCTGTCTGGGTAAAGCTTTGTTTAAGCCCCCTTTTCAAGAGCAGTTTGCCAGCCCAAACATCTAGGGAGTAACTAGTAACTAGGAGAGCCAAGATAAGTCCAGGATCTGCAAGCATCGTTAGCAACTGAGCATATTTCTGTAAACCAATAAAGGTTTTTCTATTTTGTTCATCTGTTTACCCTTATGCTGTTGCCACTTTCACATGCAGCATCTGTAGGCGGGAGCAGATCACAGCACAAATGAGAGCGAGTGAAGGAGGCTGCTTCCCCTTTAAGGCAGCTTCAACCCCAACTCCCTCCCCCTTGGTGATTGACAAACCGCCCCGAAATCACGTGATCCGCCTCTATTTGAAGGTCACAAAAAGCTGCTTCCTTTAGAGACAGAGGGGGAGAGAGAGAGCAAGAGGGAGAGTGAGTGAGTGAGTTAGTTCAAGCCAAAATGGCCGACAGAGTCTCTGCTGGTTTCTGAATATTTAAAATACAAAAAAACAGACAAAAAGAGTTCATTTTTTGGACCTTTTTTCATTTCCATTTCTACCTTGTATGCCTCAATTTGCTGGATTTAAGCACTGCTGCACTTTATGAGGTTGGTAAATATTTTCAATTTTTTAAAGCCATTTGATTTATATGTCTAACCGTTTTCACTAGTGGTGTTGCAGATCGACATTTGTCTAGCATCGAGCCTGGCTTCAGACATTGCGGGAATCTGTAAATCAGACCCGTGATGTACTCTTGGTTCGGCATTTTAGAAATGGAAAAGCCTTGATAAAATATTTAAATTTTGAAGTGGTTTAATTGCACTTTTAGCTTGTATGTAGGTTTTCATCATTGTTTCTATCCTGCAAATAAATGAAACTGTGAGTAATTGGAAATTTGATATTTAGAAAGAGGGTTTTAAAAAACACAGACCTTTCCCTCCCCCCTTTAAATCTGCTGCAAAAATTTGCATAAATATAAATGGATTTGCATTCTTTCGGCTGCTAAGGCCGACAAAGGATCTGGGAGGACAAGCCCCGGAATGGAGAAGCCTCTCCCCCCCCCCCCCCCTTAAACTGGGCCATCCTTCCTAGCGAGATGTGGAACCTAAAACGAGACCCAACACATTTTAAACCTCAGTTCGGGGGTGAGCGAACACTAGGCTTGAGGTTTGTAGATTCCCCTGCTTGAAACCCAAGCAGTATGTGTGGCTCGCCCCTCTGCGCGCGCTCCTTTGCTCTGGGTCTGTGTTCTCAGATGTGCAGCCAAATGCGCTTTTATTCTGATCCTGGTTTCAATGCTTTCAGCCAAACAGTAGGACTGTCTTGTAAACATGATTATTTTAAAGATGCAAACAGCTCTTCGCTCCCTTTAGGAATGATTTCTTTACCAGTTCTCCCTGTACATTGGCCTCCATTTCTCATGAAATAATTTTTTGTTCAACTTTCAACACAAATTGAGGGTATGTATGTATGTTTGCCTTTTCGGCCATGTATTCATTGTGAAGAGGTCATTTAGGGTCATATAAATGAGTGGCTGTGTGATGGTTAGTAACCCCTGAGTGAGCCGTGCCCGAAGTTAAATTCCATTACTCCTAATGCAGGATTCTAGAAGCCTGAGAGCAGGCAGCAAAGAAAGCCCAAAACTTGCATTCTCTGAGCCACCTCCCCCTATCATTGTGAGAGTGTGATGTAATGCCTCTCTGGCTGGTGGGCTGAGAAGACTGTAGTTTCTGATGTGGCGGGTAAATTGCCCCCACCCCTGGTAAACTACACTGCCCCCCCATCCCTGCTCTGAAAAGCCTTCTTTCCTTTTTTCCCCTAATTTGTGTCCTCCTGATTTATGTTGTAGCATTTTGGCATGAAAAAGAGATGGGTCTTCTAAATCTGCTACAAAGTATAGTTTAGAAAAGGCCTTTAAAATATGCAAATCGTCGAATTGTCATATCCCCATCATTAAATATGTAGACTTGGATTAAGGCTAATTGAGCATAAATGGAATAATTTTGATTAGAGGGGAATAGAGCTTTTTGGTTGTTGTTTCCTTTTTAATTAATCTAATTATGAGATGCTTACTTGGGACTGAAAGTGTTAAAAAAGAAAATGGGGAAACTGCTGGACCATCTTGAAAATTTGACAGTCTGGAAGAGGGTGTGCAGTGCTTTCAAAAGCTTTATTCACTGTTAAAATGGGTTGGCCTCTTGTGCTGAAAATGGCTTGTTCTTTGGGCCGATTGTGTGTAGATGAAGGGACTTTTACGCTAATTTAACAAAAAGACTCTCCATTTGAATACGTAAGGGTAATTAAAGGCCTCTGTCTTTGTAGAGCCAATTTTTTTTTTTGAGTAATGTTATTTTAGTGATGGGTATAAGCAGAGAACTGTGGGTTTAGCTTCAATGTAAAATTTTGGGTAATGTAAATTTAGCTTTTGTGTGAGAGGGGCTGAAAGCATTGCATTAAAGAGGCAGACACATTTGTAAATCATTTTTAACAGTTTGAACTTAAAGAAATAAAAATTACTCCAGTGATAGGAAGTGCTGCATTGTGATGGGTCTGAGGAAAATTAGAGCTGATTTTTGTTGTTTTCTCTGAAAATGAAAGCAGTTATTTGGAGCTTTACGTGTTGGATGATTCATTTTACTCCTGTTTCCTAAGTTGGCCTCCCAGAATAGGAGGGAAGACCTTAGTTTTCCCTCTTTGGCCTTTAGCTCGCTTTTTTGTGGACTATGTAAACATGTGAATGGCAGGTTCATTCAGTTTGCAGGGAGAGGCATTGCCCGCTGTCCTGGGCAGGAGGGAGAATGCTAATAAGCACATTAACAGAATGCCATCAGATTCCTGACCTGTGTTTTATAAGTACTCTTATTCCAGAGACCTGTTGAGCATTGAGATAAACAAGACCTGCTCTCAAGTATGGTGAGCGCGGTAGCTCTGGAGAGTTTTAGAAGCTCAGCTGCCATTTTGGATCTAAGTTCCTGTGGAGCCAGTCCTTATGGCTTGCCAAAAGGATGGTAATTCAGAGCAAATAAAAATGAGTAACACATCCAGTGTGCAGATGAATAGTATTTAATTTGTGCCTTTGTTTAAGGTTTTCTGCTAGTAGCATAATTGGAAGCTTTAAAAACTTTAAAGATGTGGTTGGTGCTATGAGGAGCAAAACCCAGAGGTATTAGAATTTGCATGTTGTGGTTTTACTTTTTTAAATTGACATGGCAGTATGCAGAAGAAGTTTCTTACTGGAGAAAGTAAACATAGCGCTTATCCCCCACCCTTTTTCCTTAGACTCCTCTGGTTTTATAGCAGCAAATCATTACTCCAGTACTACTCTGTCTCAGAATTGTCCCAGGTTCATCATCGAAACATCTCAGAATGTGATAACATTTATCAGAGTTTTTCTTGCTTTCCATCTGGTCTCCACAAAGTGTTGGCATCTTTGATAAATGGAACAAATGCAACTGAGTTACTCAGCTTTTGAGTAGCCTTTTGCTATTGCTGTCACTGCTAGGGCAGTCCTTTAAAAATAAATTCCTGAAAATTGAAGCAGAGACTTCTCCAACTCTTTGATTTTACCAGAGATGATGAGATATTCAGGGTTTATGGAGCAGACTGACTAGGAACCGTAATGGAGTGGTCTTATCCCTATCCAGCTGTCCCATGACTGAAATTTGAGGTATATTTATTTTTTATAACTGAAATCAGGTAATCATTGACTGTTTGTAATTTACTCAGGTCAGGACAAATGTACTTTTTCCCTCTCCTCAAGAAATACCAGTCCCTGAGTAAGGTTGGTAACCAGGTCATCTCAACTTGGTTGTATATGTGCAATATTTAGAACTAGTACCTGATAACAAATGTACCCTAAATATCTTTTGGTAAAACCTTATATAGAGAATCCAAATAATTGTCCCTTTATTAATTTTTAGTTACCATGTAGATATTAGACTTTCTTTAAATGAAATTTACAATTTCAGGATGGGGTCTCTTTGAATTGGTTAGAAAGGGAACACCATATGCTAATTGTTTTCCAGTACTGCATTGTTTCTGGATTTATCCTAATCCCCCTTCCCTCACCTGCTTCTTGTGATTAAGACCAGAGGCAGAGTGGGGTGGGGTGAAGTGAAGCCACTTGGCCTGAAGAGGGATTTAACCCATGAGGGTGATATCTTAACATGTTCTTTCTTCCTTCCATCTTGTATTTCTTCACCTGTCATTCATATTTCCTGATGTACATACTTAGGAGAACCTAAGAATTCTGACCTGCCATTCACTCGAACAACCCCTTGGTTCACGTGGAAATATATGGTATCTGGCAGTTCTGTGACTAATAGCCTTGGGTTATGTAGGATGAAATTCTATAGTTCTCTTTACTGATAATCAGGAAATAAATGGTAATTTTTGTTTATGGTTGTTCTAGAGACTTCCATTTAAGGTTGTTCATGATCATCTTTTTTCCCCCTTGTTTTCTGTAGCTCTGCAAAATCTCTCCTCAAACATCCTTGAATTATCTCTGAGAACCTTATGACCTAAAGTTGCCTTCCTACTCTGTCACATCCCTCAGTTTTACTTTTTTAAAATACCCCTTAACTATTTCACCATGTAAATTATACTATTTGTATGCAGAGCATTTGCTACACAAAACTAACCCTTTGCAGAATAGTAAGCAGAGATATTACCTGCTTACTACTCTGTTCCCAGAGCCTAGCACAAGAGGAAGTGCTCAGTCTAAATGAGTTTGAATACAGTGGCACATGCTTGCAATTCTAGCACTCAGAGATGGAGACAGGAGGATGAAAAGTTTAGGGGCAGCCTTGACTGCATATGGAGACCCTAAGTTTTTTGTTGTTGTTTGATTTGGTTTATTGCTGTTATTGTTTTTTAAGTGTTTTAGTTAGAACTGAGTGTAAGATCACCAGGTCTCAAGTGTGAACAAAAACCTGTTTCTTCCTCTATAAAATGGGAGAATACGTTGGTTATGAAGCATAAGGAAATGCTGTGGGTGAGGGCAACCTAGCCTAGCCTTGCTTCTTAGTGTTTCCTTTACCATCAGAGGATATACCTTAGTTGAGAAACTAGGAGGGCTTTTTCTTTTGATTGGTTGGTTGGTTGGTTTTTTTGGTCTTTTTGAGACCAGGTCTCCCTTTAGCTCCAGCTGCCTGGAACTCACTCTGTAGACCAGGCTGACCTCAAACTGAACTCACAAGTGATCCTCCTGCCTCTGCCTCTGCTGGGACTAAAGGCGTGTGCTACCACGCCAAGGTTTCGATTTGTGGCCCCAGCAGACCTAGAATCTGTGGTAATCTTCCTGCTGAAGTTTCCCCAATGTGGGATTACAGTTGTGAGATCCCTTGCCCCACGATGACCCAGAAAGACTGTGTAGCACCTGCAGAAGGCGTCCGTTCTTTCTTGCGGCCACCAAGATCCATGAAGTTTATGCAGGGAGTGTACAAAGACAGGAGCAGCACAGAACCTTTTCTTTTTAATAAAGTCCCTGTGTTTAATGTCATTTCTCCATACTCCAGTTTTCTCCCTATCTCTGTAGATATGTCCACATTTTCTTGACTGCTTTTCATAGACCTTGTTTTCCATTAAAAGTTTCTCAGTAATTCTACATGAATTGGTAGAAGAGTTGACAAGGGAAAGGAAAATATAAAAGACAGTGTTCCCACCCATTCATTTTGATTATCCTGAAGCCAGTTATAAATTCTATTTAACCAAATTATTACAATTTTTATATTCAAAAAACAGTTAAAATTTAAATTTAGGTTAGTTATCCACTTACAAAATAGCATTGAAGCAATATGTGATAAAGAGATGACTTTGACTTCATTCATTTATCTTGGAATTTTTTTTTTAAACCTAAGAATATTTTTGTCTATTGAATCATTCATACAGCAAATAATTACTGAGTTCATGGCAAATATTGAGGTCAGTATTAGCATCTTAGAAAGTATGGGGTAACCAGCCAATTTCTGATTGATTTGATGATGCCTGCTCTCACCCAGAGGGGCTAATTCATCTCTGCTACTTTATGTAAACTTGATCAAAAGAATGTGGCTGGAGAAGTCATAGGCCTTAGTAGGGAAGCTACTGCTGTTGCTTTGCTAAATAGACATGATGTGCCTTTCAGACTGCCTTCTAAATAACTGTGCTTATCACCATAGATTAGTGCTGCTGTCAGCTTTGGTCAGAGAAGCTACTTTTTACAGTGTTCAGCAGTGACTGCAAAAACTCATCAATGGTCAACGTACCGAGAATAAATGACTATTGGATGCCTAGCCATAAACATCTATATCACCTCCAAGGTTCAGGAAGCATCTTGGAAAAGGGAGCAGAAAGAGCCCTTGAGCCAGAGGAGGCAGGGAATGATGTGGAATGCTGGCTTCTGCACATGACATAGCTGTTAAACTGTTGAATTTATAGCAGCTGTGATTACCTGTACAAAATTGGATCCATGAACACCCTGTCATGGAAGGTGAGGGGCTCATGGCACCCCATCTTTCCCTGAGGATTTATTATATAAGTTAATATAATTTCCTTCATGGTAAAGCTACTATGAAGGTACCCATGCTCCCATAAACAAACCCTCACACATGCTACTATAAGCAATTCTACTGTAACTCATTGAGCCACACATATACACAAAAACCCAAAAATATGAAAGAAGAGGAGAACTAGTTAAGGAGAGGAAGAGAAGTGATTAGAGGGAATGGGAGGAAGGTAAGATGGTAAAAAAGGGTGAATATGATCACAATACATTATGAACAGTATGAACATGTCATAATGAAACTCATTATTATGTATAATATTATGTGCTAATAAAACAACAAAACAAGCAATATGAAATTTTCTTCAGGCACCATTACTGAATTAGGAAGAACTTAAATGTAAGGAAGTTGGCAGGTTCAGGATGTTGGGTGATTACAAAGCAAGGTCATCTGACGTAAACAAAAGTGATAGCTTGGGGCTAGAGAGATGGCTTAGCAGGTCAAGAACACTGGTTGTTCTTGCAGAAGACCCAGGTTCGAATCCCAGCATCCACATGGTAGCTAACAACTGTCTGTAACTCCAGTACCAGGGAATCTGACATTCTCTTCTGATCTCTGCAGGCATTGCACTACACGGGTGCACTTACCTACATGCAGGCAGTACACGCATACACATAAAATAAAAATAACATTTTTTAAAAAAGTGATAGCTTGTGCAAAGACCCTATATGCAGCAAGAGTAGACTCTGGCATATGTGGGGTGCTGCATACAGTATATGTAGACCTTAGACCTTATTGTTGGGGTGTAATTGTGCTTATGGAAAGAAATGATCTGGGAAAAGAAGTGAGACTGAAAAGCTAAACTTTGGCCAGGAGCAGTGGAATCTGTCAGCCATGTGGGAGGCTTTTTTTTTAAGAGTAGTTGGAAAAAGTATCAAGCAGGAATGTACTTAATCAGATTGGGTTTGGGGAATGACTAAGGCATTGAGGATACGACCGTATGATATGTGTGCTCATATTCTTGGGTAATGTTGGCCTAAGTTGACAGTGCTGTTGTGAAGAAATGGATGATTTCAAGGGACATTTAAGAAGGCTTCACAGGACTGACTCATTCCTGAGTGGCACCTAGGTCTCTGGACTGGGCTACTGTGGGGAATGGTGAGTCCTATTCACTGAGTTAGAGTCTGTCTAGACATGGGGCAGACTTGGGGTTGAGGTCTTGAGTTTAGTTTTGGAGTTCCTGAATCTTGGGGCATTTAAATAAAGATCTGCAGAAATTTGAGACCTAGAAGATCTGCAGAAATTTGAGATCTAGTCTGGGATAAAGATTTGAAAACCATCTGTAGTTTCAGGTTCACCAAAATTCTCCTTAAATCAGTTTCCTTGGTTAGCTGTCCAAAGATGGGCAGCTTCCTCATAATATCCAGTGTAAAGGGACTTTTCAATGGTGGTGAGGGTCACAGTTTTAAAAAAAGATAAGACATATGGTCCCATTTTCATCACAGTGGTTTTTAGAAACTAGAGACATTTGAATGAGGAGAAACACTGGCTTGAGCTGGGTTAATCAGAGATGGATTTATGAGGACTTTGTCTATGAACTAAGCCTTGAGATTGGCAAAATTGGGCTGCAGAAACTCTGAAGGCAGGCCTTTCTAGCTTGGGTGGGGAAGGAGCAGGACTATCTAGGAATATTGATTAGAGACTGATGAAGTATGAAGGAGCTAAGTGCCTGCTGTAGTAGGCAGGGGGGCCTATAAGATTGATGACAGTGTGAGCAGAGTGGTATTGTGGGATTACTAAAATGGCAGTAGGCAGTAGGGAAGGAATTTAGAGTCCAAGAGGACAATTAGGGGACTGCGATAGAAGAGCTGTTGTGAAAAGACTGTGACCTTGGGTCTGCAAAGAGCCAGGGGTTCCAGGTGAATGATGAGAGTCCTCTATACAGTGAATCCCACTTTAAACTTCCTGAGTTGAAGAAGTTGATGGGACTTCAAGTGAAACTGTTAGGCAGACGCTGGAAGTATAGAGCTGTAGCTGCAGCTTGGGAAAGAGGTCAGAATAGAGATATGAGCTGGAAAGCTTCCTCATAGAAGTGATAGTTGAAGCTGAGGAGTGGAAGTCACCCCAGGAGTCTTAATAGAAAAGAGGAGGAGAATGGGACCTTGGGACAGGAAGAAAAAGAGGACCTGGGAAAAAATTAAAAAAATGGTAGAGAGTCAAGTCACATAAAGACTTCAATCCATTGCAGGTGCAATCAGCAGATGCTGTACTGGAAAGAGAGTGCCTGGTACTGGCACTGTTCCCAAACTGGTATTGAGTGGTGCTCCAGTAGGAAAAGTTAGGGAATCATTAGATTATGCCAGCACAGTTCAGTGGAAGTCGAGCAAGCCATGTGTGTTATTTTACACCAGGAATCAAATTTAAAAAGCAAAATTAAAGCTGGGTATGGTGGCACATGCCTTTACAGAGACAGGTCTGGGTCTGCATAGTGAGTTCCAGGCCAACCAGGGATGTCTCAAAAACAAAAATAAAATTAATTTTGACAGTGTTTTATTTAACTCAGGATGTGCAGAATGTTATATTTAACATGTAATTGATCCAAAAGTAGTAAAATATTTTACTTTCTTTCATACTAAGTCTGAAATCTGGTGTGTATTTTGTAGTTACAACACATTTCAGTTTGAATATAAAATTTTCATTGGAAATACTTGGTTTATATTTAAGTTCATAAAATTTGCTACTTTCTCATGAAAAAGTAAATTCACATGCCCAAGTTTTTTCCAAGCATATGAAAGTTTTTCCAGTAATACAGTGTTTATAGTTAAATTAATTAATCCAAAATGTCATCAGTGAGGGGCTGGAGAGATGGCTCAGCAGTTAAGAGCATTGACTGCTCTTGCAGAGGACCTGGATTCAATTCCCAGCACCCGCATGGCGGCTATGAACCATCCTTAACTCCAGTTCCAGAGGAATCCGATGCCCTTTTCTGACCTCCATGACATTGCATGACACGGTGCACTCATATACATGCAGTTGATACACTCACACATAAAATAAAAATAATAAATAAAATACTAAAACAAAAATAATAAAAATTAAGTTTGAGTGGTACCAGCCACATGTTATTACCATAGGGGATACCATGGTAGCCAGCTCAGGGTTATGTAAAGTAAAACAGGCTATTTGCAGCAGTATTCACTTTGAAAATATCCAAAATGGTTTCATACCATCACAGAGCATTTCACAGGATTAGCATCACTCTGAACACGTGATGTTGGGTCAGCCTAGCAGAACTTTTAGAACTGGAAGGGTCCAGTCTCTTAAATTTTGTGTGAAGAGGCAAACTTTTTACAAGAGTACATAAGTTTCAATTTTTAAAATACTATTTTAGCTAAGGTCATCATAATGGTACATTGGTAGCTCATCCTAAACACACCAGTTTCGTCATATTTCAGAAGTGTAGAGTACTACATTTAAAGCAGACTGGGGGAGGAGGGGTGGGAGCATTCCCGCCCCTTTCTGTAAGCTTTCTTTAAACTTGGTTGAGACTCTGCATGTGGGGAAAGGAAGGTATGAAATGAGACTCATGTGTTCTCCAGAACTATAAGCAAGTAGTGTTTTCTCTTTCTCCCTCCACCTCTCTTCCGTTCTCCCTCCCCTGCCCTCTCTCTGTACCAACCCCCACTCCCACCTACCTTGGCCAGTAGAACTATTTACTGAAAATGATGGTTCTTACTAGTTTATAAAAAGCAGGTTCAGAGACTTTAAATTAAATGTCTCATCAATTAGGCAACTTTATTAACTTAAAAGTAGAGCTTCTGGGTAACTACCAGCAAAGATAGAAATGATCTTGAATTCTGCTCAGAACCAAATCTTGTTCACTCTGGAAAGTATGTACTCTTTTTTTGGTTACTGCACTTTCATTTCAGTTGACAAAGAAGCGTTCATTTTTCTTCTAAGTACCCTGTAAGAGTTGGGAATATCAGCTCTTAAATCCTGGTTTGTTTTATTTTAATTTTTTTCTGAAGAGACAGAGTCTCCTCCTGTTGTCCAGGTTGACCTTGAAGTCCTGGGCACATCTGACCCCTGCTACTTCAGCTTTTCTAGTGCTTGAATTATAGGCAGAGCCACTGTGCCCAGTGTCTGCTTCTAAAATCAATATGGAAAGAAGTCTCTTACAGTTTTGTTCTCCTTCAGGAAGGGCGTTTTGGTTATCCATTTATGCCTTTGTTAAGAACCAGGCTGTATAGTGGTAGACTTAAATAATGCCTTTTAATGCCATAAAGCTGGATACCTAACAGGTGATTGCTACTCTCTCTCTTCTAGGAGATGATCAGTGTTTCTTTTAGGCTTTGCTTACAGAAATAATTGCTGTTCTTTTTATGCCAAGACACTTGTTTATAAGCTTAAATAAGATAATTGGATACTTTACAACAGTGGCTTTCAAACTTTTTGCTTGGATACACTATAAGAAAACACAGTTTGCCTTGAGCTCCTATAAAGGAATGCATATGTTGACACAAAAGGATTTGCTCTCCTATGCCCAGTGACACACCGGAGAGACAGGAAGGTCGCTACAAGCTCAAGGCTGACCTGGTTCTACATAGTGAGTTCCAGGTCACCCTGGGCTACATAGTGAAACCCTTTCCTCAAAGCACACCCTGCCAAGCATGCAGGTCACCTTTAATCCCAACATTCATTCTGGAGGCAGAGGCAGATGAATCTCTGTGAGGTGGAGGCCAGCCTGGTTTACATAGTGAGCTGTAGGCCAGCTGTGACTACAGGGAGACCCTGTCTCAGAAAGACCAAAAAGAACCCCGCCCCCCCAAAAAAGGGATGTTTACTCTCTGATGCTATGTTAATATATTATGTATGTACTTAGATAAAATCTACAAGTACATTTTGGAGAATACAAGGCATGACCCCTGAAACTGATTTCTACTCACTAAATTGATTATTATTAATGATCTGAGGATAACTTTTTTAAAAATGTTAGTTTTTTTACTTCAATGTGTAGAAGGTAGATATTTTTGATGACCAGAATGTTGTCTTCCCTGCCCAGGTCAGGAACATTGTGATCAAAGAAGTTGGTTTTTGCCTGTATTGAAATGGATAGTCACATACACATGTAATGGAGTTAGGGTCAGATTCTGTGCTTTGGTAGCCCTAATAAGCCAGGTTGTCACCTGTCCTCAATAAACCAATTAAAAGAGACAAATTAATACTGAAAAAGCAGAAAAGGGAGATATATTCAATGTGGATACATTGGAAAGAAAGACAAAGAGAGATCCAGTGGCACCCTCTTCCCCCAGTCATTTTCAAGGGTCCTGATAGGAGGTTTAGGTCTAGGTGTGGAGGGCCAGAGCTATGCATAGTTGAGCAAGTCTAGTCAAGGTGTGGCCCCCACCATCATTGTCTCTGCTCCAGTCTCTCCTGGACTGGACTGTGGTCTGTAAGGTTGTCAGCACTGTGTAAAATCCCTTTCCAGGTGATAAGTTCCCCATCTGACTGGCACCAGGCTTTAGCCTTTTCCTTCTCTCAGCATGAGATTCCTGGTGGAAATTCCAGTTCCTTGGGGTGCCTTGCTTTAAGGCTGTTAGGACACTAATATCTCTTTAAAATTTCTGCCATGGGGCTGGAGAGATGGCTCAGTGGTTAAGAGCACTGAGTGCTCTTGCAGAGGACACTGGTTCAATTCTCAGCACCAACATGGCGGCTGCCAACCATCCTTAACTCCAGTTCCAGGGGAATCCGAAGCCCTCTTCTGACCTCTGCTGCGTGCATGACATGGGTGCACTCATGTACATGCAGGCAATGCACTCATACACGTAAAATAAAAATAATTAAAAAATATTTATTCTGTAGTCCCAGTACTTGGGAGGCAGAGGCAGGCAGATCTCTGTGAGTTCAAGGCCAGCCTGGTCTACATAGTGAGTTCCAGGACAGCTGGGGCTACAGGGAGACCCTGCTTCAAAAAGACAAAAAAATACATATATATTTATTAAAATTTCTGCCAGGCAGCCCAGTTACGCACACATTTGATTTTGTGTGTCTGTGTGTGTCTGTGTCTGTGTGTCTGTGAGTCTCTAGAGTCTCTGTCTTATTCAAAAATTCATGCATCAAAAATAATTCAAGCTCCGACCTGCAGGCTTCTCTCTTCGGGGGCTTATACTAAGTTCAATGTTGTATAACTGTATTAACTCAACTGTGAACCTAGAAACTTGCACCCACTTGTGAGAGAGATGTACTCTTGCTCTGGAGTGTGTTACTGAATATGTTAAATCTGTAGTGAAATGCTTCTTCTAATCATGTATAGTTATTAAAATTTTTAAAAAATGATAAAAAAATGAAATAAATCATGGCAGCAAAAAAAAATAATTCAAGAAAAAAAACTGCATCTGAGCTGGCATGTAATCTAGTGGTAATTTATAAGGATATGGGAACATGCATATAGGTTATGTGTGAATAATTACTCATTTTATGAGTTACAAGTGAGCCTCCATGGGTTTTGGTAGCTGAGAGGGATTTTAAAGACATTGAGGTAGAAAACACTTTTTAAACTCTGGATGATTTATTTTCTTTGGGAAAACCTCACAGAAAACACTTATGGTTTTAAGAAGGGAAAAGACACTGTTCCCTCCCATTTTTCCAAGATTTTGTGAAGACACATCTCTCAGCTAGTTGTAGTAATACATTCTATCTTCAGGCACATTCAATATGTTTGCTTAGTTTAATTTTCTCCACTGGTACCAATACATTTGTCTGTGCCAAAGTACGAATAGGGCTCTCAGTTGCAGAGAATTAAACTGACCTTTGGTTGCTATAGGACCTCTTAGAATGTTTAAAATGACTGTTATCACTGTGTAAGTGATGTGTTAAGAACCTAAGGTTTTGCTCTTGAGTTTTGTCTCCTTTTGGGAAAAAGTGTGACTTTCATTTCTATAATTCCTTTCCAAAACTGCATCACAGTACCAAGTTGGATTTGGGTATTTCCTAAGGTGTTCCTAAACATTTTAATGTAGTCATTCCCAGATTTAGGTTTCTTTGAACTGGAACATTGAAAAAGCAATTTTGGAGCCTTGTGTGTCAGCCCGTGCCTGTAATCCTAGCACTCAGGAGACTGAGGCAGGGACTGTAAGAATTGAAGCAAAGGAGAGAAAAGGGGGAAAGAGTAAAAATACTGGAAACCACCATGAATTTTCAGCATTAAATCTGCCAAATAAAGACTTTTTAGAGAAGTCTTATTTTTTTATTACCATCATTTCAAAGTTAAAATTTTTTTTAAAGTACAGTTAATCTCAAAATAAGGGGAATGTCATTAAATTGAATATAGCCTTTTGAAAATCTTTATTTTTTTTTTTCCTCTCCTCTGTTGATCAGCACTGGTGCTAAAGTTCAGCATTTGGGAACTGCTTCCTAATTGTAGATGAATTCAGTATGTATTGTAATTAACTATGTGTCTTGCTGGTTTTATTACCCTCACTCCTAGCAGTAAACCATTTTTTAAATGCCAGGACTACCCTCCTTCATTCTTGCTTACCAACTGCAATGATTTCATTGAACCACACTTTAAGGGGAAAAAAAAAAAAAGGAAATTGCCAGGCTGAGGGTGTGGCACTCACCTAGCATGCACAATCCTAAATACTACAATAATTAATAATAATTTTTAAAATTTTAATTGGGGCTAGAGAGATGGCTCAGCAGTTAAGAGCACTGGCTGCTCTTTCAGAGGACCAGGTTCAGATCCCAGCACCCACATGACTGCTAACAGCCATCTATAACTCCAGTTCCAGAGGATCCAATGCCCTCTTTTGGCTCTGTGGGCATTGAATGACATGGGTGCACTTACCTGCAGACAAAACACTCATACACATAAAATAAAAAATAAAATTTTAAAAATTAAATCATATTTTTCTCTCTGAATACACTGTAAATAGATAACTATTAACATTTGTGTAAGAAAAAAGGGGAAGCCAACTTTATTACCTACTGAACTATAGAATCTAGAAGAGACTAAGCTAAGAAACCATGGCAGAATTCATCTGATTTGATGAGGTAGGTGGTCATGGTGATTAGTAAAAGTGGTGAGCAGGTTGTGTAAGTAATATTATAGATGTTTATTATTTTTAATTTTATTACCTTTATTTTGTGTATGTGCATTCTTCATCATCAGAGTCCAGAGGCAGAGAGAGGTGGAGGGGAGAGGGTAGGTGTTAGCTGTGTGGGGAGCTGGGTAGACTTGAAATTGAAATAACCTAGGTCCTATGTAATTGGAAGAATGTTCATTATATCAGTATTTCATTTTAATTTTTTTAAGTTTTACTTTTTGTGTATGCTTGCATATATGCATGTGCCATGGAGGTTAGAGGATAACTCTGAGGAGTCAGTTCCCTCTTGACACCTTGTGGGTTCTGGGGATCAGACTCAGGTTGCCAGGCCTCTGCAAGAATATCTCACTGGCCCTACCTACATCAGTATTTCTTGACCATAGTAAATAATGTATTAGACTCTGCAGTGCTGGGAATACAAATAAAATCTAACTTTTGCCTGTGGAGATCAACTAATAATGTGACTAGATAGACCACAGTAATACTACCTATAACAAAGGCAATGCTGAAGAACCCCCAGGATGGAGCTAGGGATATGAGGAAATCTCCCCAAGAAAGTGAACTTTTGAACCAGGCCTTACAGAGAGAAGAGGAGGTGCTTGGTAAAGGGGAGTGGTGGGTAAGCTCTGGGGATGCCATTGATACAGTTAAGAACTAAAGTATGCTGTCATTGTGGTATTGTGTTATCATCCTCCCTTACTGGGGCTTGAACTCAGGGTCTCATATGGGCAAGGTAAGTGCTCTACTACCGAGATATATCTCTCCAACTCTTTATCTACTTTGTTTTTTGAGTCAGGATTCCATTGAGTTGCCCATGCTGGCCTTGAATTCTCTTTGTAGCCAGGCAAGCCTTGAACTTGCAATCTTTCTGTCTTAGCTTCTCTAGTAGCCAGGATTATGAGCCTGTGCTTCCAGGCAGACTCTGTCTAAAAAAATAAAGTGTGGACTTATACTGAGTGCAATATTGTATAACTGTATTAATTCAACTCTGAACCTAGAAACTTATAGCCACTTGTGAAAGAGATGTACTCTTGCTCTGGA